>NC_083095.1:156014053-156376420 GCF_949774975.1 Lagenorhynchus albirostris | reverse complement strand
CCTTCCCCGGGAGCCCAGGCTCTGTGATCTGCAAGCCCAACACTCAGGCGCAGACACCCGCAGGCAGCGTTACCTCCACGATCATCTTCACGGTTGGCAGCGTGGTTGCGATGTTCTGTGGGTGTGGAGGACGGACGGTTATTGGCACACAGCCTGCATACAGGCAACCATAAAATGCTGCGATAAGGTCTATTCCTACATGGGGAGAAAAGCAAAAGTTCTCACTTGAAACAAAACAAGCTGTTTAATGGCCATCATCCCTGTCAGCAGAATCACCAGCTGGAAACAGTCAGACGGGTACAGCAGTAACTGAGACCTTGAATAGACCTGTCCTCCTCCCTGTGGGTCTGTTAAACTTCAGGGGTAACTCCCACCTGGCCTGTTCTTTTAGGCACAGGAAGCCAAAGCAGCCCAGAAGCTTGATTGCTCTCATTTCTCTAAGGAATTACTCAACTTTCTGATTATCAATTCAGTAGTCAAGGATTTAACTACTATTGATTAAATGAACTACCTCAGATAGCTAATAAAACAAATTTAGATACAAAAGTCGTTGTGAACTACCGCTTTATCTGCGTCCCTACTATTAGTGGTATAGCACGTAGCACAGTCCGCACAAGTGAGCGAGGCAGGAGAGACAGTGCCCATTTTTGGTGGTAACACACAAGGTCATCGAGCACCAACATGTGCAGTGAAGGGTCTCTCGGGCAAGGGCTGGTCTTGCACGGCCCTGCTTCTTACCTGGTGGGTAGACCAGAGCGACGTGGTCCCCATCCTGCAGGTGCCCTCTCTCCATCAGCATCACGGCTATCTTCTCAGCCCGCTTGTGCAGCTGGACACACGTCAGCGAGTTCGCTATTGTGCCCTGAGTAGCACAGGAACAAGCAGGTAAGATTTTTTTTTTAATATGACAGCTGTGAGGTGCAGTTCATATACCATACAACTCACTTATTTAAAATGTGCAGTTAAATGGATGTATCTGCAGAGTTGGGCAACCACCACCACAGTCAGCTTCAGAATGTTTCTGTCACCTCCTCAGAAGACCCCCCCCCCCCACTGTTAGCAGTCACTCTCCTTTCCTCCCCACTGGCTAAGAAGTACAACACCAAAGAGGCATCTAGATACGTTTGTATTAAAAAGAAATATTTAAAAAACAATGACTTGACTTGAAAAAACAGCTAAAATCACAAAAAAAATCAATCTAGTAATTCTGGGACTTAAGTGTAATTGTCATGGGCAATAAGAATTCGTCGTAAATCTGCAGGACTCACACTATGAAAAGTAAGACTAATTGAAACTGCTTTTAAGAAAGACCACATCGAAAGTCAGGGAGGTCAGAAAACAAACCAACCCCCAGAAAAGCAACAGTCAAAAAAAAAAAGTCAAAAAACCCCCAAAAAACACAAAACAAAAAAAGGGAATTGTCAAATTCATTTAATGTAGATTTTTAAATATGCAGGAGCAAATGTAAAACACACTTGGATTGAAAAGTACCTTAAAAAAGCTTTGTAGGCGAAAATCAGTAGCAAAGTAGGTACTAAGAGATATCAAAATACATGATGTTTACTCTTTAAAGAAAAGCAAGAATGAACTACAAATTATAAACATACAACTATCCAAAAAAAGTTTCTCTTGAGAATGCACTTTTCATTTGCACATATTCCCAGGTGAGAAGAGATCACTGTCTACAGCTATTTAAAAACTGCTTCTTTATTATCAATTCCTACTTTAAAGGGATGAACAGGGTGAAGGACCTTTCCTTAAGCAACAGGCAAACTGGCCAGGAGTGTCAGGTGAGGAAGACCCTGCAGCTGAAGAAACGATGGTGGACAATTGGGCCAGATGCTTTTATTTAGGTGGGGAGCTTCCAAGGAGGGTAAATGAGCTGGTGGGTGACACGGAAAAGACTGTCGCCTGGGCAGAAAGAAGTCAACAGGAAGGTGGTGTGAGCAGTTGGCTGTGTGGGAGGAGAAACGTGGACAGGAGAGACCAGAACCTTTGGGGCCGTTAAAGGACACTGGTGACCTGGTGACTTGAGGTGTGGGAAGAGACATTAGAATTCCCACCCAACTGGAACACGTGCACAAGGTGGGCAGGAACCGATGGGAGTGAAAACCATTTAAAAGGCATCAGGAGGTACATACCAGCAGCCGGTGTTTGCCTAAAACACTCACGAGATCACTGACGGCCATATCTACCCTGGGAAGCAGCAGGCTCTCTCCATAACCGGGGCCCAGGGCCGCAGAAGCCCGGCAAAGGGAGGCTGCCCAGGCAGCTGCCAGCCAGGTTCTGGCCCCTTCCTGCTGAGCTGGCACTGGCCTCTCCCACAGCGGACAGGATTAGCTTACATTTCTCTGATTTGAACTTTCTCATCGTATATATTTTCCTTAATTACCTTCCTTCTAAGAAAGGTTAAAAAATAATAGAAAAAGATATATGAAATGGAAGAGCCAGAGAGCAGAATGTGGCAAAGCTGGGTAAACACAGAAAGATCCTCGAGACTGGCGTCTAGAAACCCAGCCCAAACCTGAGAACTTGGTGCCTTCTCCACTGGACTGTTCCTCTGAGCAGTTACTCCTGGGGAACACACCTGTCGCATGAACCAAAACACACACTCAAAAGGACCCAAAAGTCCTGTGAGCTCTTCTAAGTGAAGATGGGGCACCAGCCCCTAGCACAGCTAAGGTGAGGCCCATGCCAGGCTCCTGACATGCGCACACCAGCTGTCCTGGAGGGAAGCCAGCACTGTGCTCCTGGTTGTTGCTGGGGACCAGCTGTGCTGCTGGTGGGGTGGCAGTGTGCCACAGGGGAGTCCCACCACCACCCTGCTGTCCGCTGGTCGTTAGCCAGTCTTATCTTAAGCAGCAAGCATTCTCTGACTGAGTTGTTCAACTTCTGGGACTGATCTTCTCCCCATTATCCAGAGAGCAGACACCGATCCCCTATCATAACCAGCTTTTCTGTCACACAACAAAGCCTATGAGATTTGAGAGGCACCAGTGACTCACAACCAGCAGCCGTATGTTTTGACTCTGTCTATGAAATTTCCACCTACAGGTACTTTAAAATGGTGACATTTAATTGGCATTCTGTCCTTTAGGAATCTCTGCGAATGTTTCACAATACCCTTTGCCACCCTACGGGCTTTACCCCAGACGGGAGGAGGGCCCCTCTGGGCAGTCGGTTGCCAACGAGCCCAGCCCAGCCTCTCTCCTCCACCCCAGCCTGCAGGCTCCACTGGCTTCACTGTGGCTCCCGGCAGGCTCCACGCTGAGGGAGCCAAATGGGATACAGGCCTCATCCAGCCCCGGACTGTGCATCACCACTGGTTATGGGGAGTCTCAATACAGCCTTTCACCTCGGGAGAAACACCACTGATTTTCAATCACACATTTCATTTTCCAAAGTGCTTGCTGTCATAAAAACATGAAATGCTGTTTATCCTCAGGTCAATGGTTACCTGGCATCCTCATCAACATTCATGGGAAAAGTTGGGTTTTCAGTACAGAAACCCACTGCCTAAGAAGAATGTTCTAGGAAAAAGCACCTCACAGGAAATTAAGGCTAACTTTTCCTAAAAGAAGCCTCGGCCGGTATCATGACAGAATGGCAATGCAGGGTAACCCACCACCCAATCCCTATTCTAAAGACCACAGATTTCAGTATCAATGACTGCAAATGTAGCACCATTTTAAAGTTTTACATTAAATTAAATAATGACAAGTAAAAAACATACTGAGGAATGAAGAACACGCCAAACAGGATTCACCTTTTTAAATTCTCAAAAATTAAAAAAAAAAAAAATGTTGAAAGAGTTGGCTGGTGTTTCTCTTAAAAAAAATAACAGGGCTTCCCTGGTGGCGCAGTGGTTGAGAGTCCGCCTGCCGATGCAGGGGACACAGGTTCGTGCCTCGGTCCGGGAAGATCCCACATGCCGCGGAGCGGCTGGGCCCGTGAGCCATGGCCACTGAACCTGCGCGTCCGGAGCCTGTGCTCCGCAACGGGAGAGGCCACAACAGTGAGAGGCCCGTGTACCGGAAAAAATAAAAAAATAAAAAATAACAGATGCTCTTCTGTATGTAAGTAAGTTCTAAGAATGTAAGTCTTCCACGATTTGCAGTGAATCACATCCTCACTTCCTACTATAAACCTCTCATAACAACTCTGATCCTATCGACTCATTGCCGTGGAGGAGGGCATATGAGTGAATACTGTGAAAAGACAGGAAGCCAACGGGTAACCGTTTTAAGGGAGCCACGACCAAGTTGGGGAATTCACAACCAACAGAAGGGGCTGACCAGGACAGAGGAAGCCTGGAAGTGCGTTGGGGCTCTATTCTGGAAGGACAATGTTTGGGTATATTGAGTAAAACACATTATTAGAATGAATTTCACCTGTTTCTTTATACTTTTTTTAAATATTGCTTTTAGAAAACATTAAATTGTGTGTGTGGCTTGCACTGTATTTCTATCGGACAGTGCTGAACTAGAAGGTTGAGTGAGTGGAAATGACACTGTAACCACCATGGAAATGATGCTCTTGACCTTTGGTTCAGGTTGAACACTTGTCATAAGTGTGCACATGGGGTTGGAGAGGATGGGAATGAACACAGATGCCTGGCTCCGATATGACCCTTCCAGCTGTTTGGATGTAGCTGCCTTCATGTCAGCAGAGCCTCAGGAGATAAGGTCATGTCTGAAGGGAGGCTGTTGTAGACCACGCTGTCCCTGCGCTGACCTGAAGTAAACTTTCTCATGGCCTTGACCTCCACAGCTCACCCCATCAGACCTTCTGTTGCTGCTGACGAAGCCCTTCTAGAATACGAGTCATTTCTGGTGAACACATTTCTCCTAATGATCCAATGTCTAGCCACAGAAAAGGACGGTGAACTCAGGGTCTGGAAATGGGGTTGATCTGCCCTGCACATTGCCAGTCCCCAAGCGAGATGCAGTTAGCATGGCTGTTTTCCTCCCACTGACAGGACTATAGTCTATGAAGATGCCTGAATCATTTTTGAATCTTTGTGTTTGGGACAGCTAAGAAATTTCCTCTTACCCAGAGCTCTGGAGGGGTCAAGCTGCAGGGTAGGGAAAAGGGATGCCGACCCAACTCTCGCCCCCTTGCTGCCCACAGTTCACGGGGGATGGCAGGCCTATCCTGGGGACTACCTCGTCACGTCAGCACCACGGCCCCACTCAGGGAGCTGAGTAAAGGGGCTCCGAGTAGGAGTCCTTCCCAGGGGCTGGGGGACAGGCTGCAGTGTGGCTCCAGCTCCAGCTGCCCCTCTGCAGGTGCTGCTGGAAACCTCTAGAGGCCAAGAGAGACTCTGGAGAAAGAAGGGGAAGTCCCCAACAGCCTCCAGGAGACATGCCACGTGCACAGGACGAAGGACGTCAGAAGAAGCAATTAGAGAGACAGGACAGCACCAACCGGCGACGGTGCCAGGAAAAGAGAGTCTTATCTGTGTTTACAGGCTGAGGAGGAGCCAGAGGAAAGAGACGGATGAGAGCAGCAGGGCAGGCACGTTTCAGATGCGACGCAGGGCCTCCTGGTAACCACACGACCGTCGGGCTTGCCCTGCGTCTCACCACCATGCACCTGTGCACAAGAGCATTTATCCTGGGAAGAGGGTCCACTAGGCCCAAGCGTAGGCGCCAAAAGGCAAGGGTAGCAAGCGTTCCTCACAGAGGCTGGGGTGCGGGAGTGCTTTCTAAGACTCTTCCTGGGGTTGGTCTTGAACAGACACAGTGAACAAGAAACTGCTGAGGTCAACTCAGCACGCAAGGCAATTCAAGACAAGCTGTGTCAGAGGAGGACCAGAGGTTACTTCTACCAACTAAATCACCGCAAAACTTGTCTGTAGCTGGATATCCAAATTATAGGTTCAGGGAGTAACTTATATTGTTGGCATTTCCTTTCACTTGTCCTTAATCTACTGCTTTAAATGGCAAGAGGTGCCTTCGCGCACTAAGATTTTGCCATTTTGCAACATTGAAGAACTTCTTAAAGTTGCAAGTACCCATGCTTGTCAAGACGACCTACGTTAAATCTATTTTTCAGGCCTTATTTCCAAAGCAAACACAAAGTTAACAAACGTATTAAAGACTTCTGCATTTAACGTTTATTGTTAGTACTATTTCTTGCCTTACTCTTAAGTACTATTATGGAACGCTATCTGAGGAGTTTGCTTTTCTAATACGAGATGTAAATATGAACTTTAATTATAAAATAGAAATTATTTTCATTCCTAAGAATGAAAGCCTATAACTAAAACATGACTTCTTATAAAAAAAAAAGGAGTTGAGTAATAAAAATAAAGACATAAATACCTCATAGATCTGCAATTGTTCTGTTGTAGACATTCATCACTCATTTTGAGGGGAAGGGAAATATTGCAAAACAATATTGCTAAAATACACACAAAAATATATGTGTACACACGCGCGCGCGCACACACACACACACACACATACATACACATGCTCAAACCCTTATATTTCAAAGCAACCTTTCTTAGGTGAAAAGGTCTCAGTCAAAATAGCAACAAACAAACAAACAAAAGGATTCAGGTAAGACTGAGGAGAAAGGTTTGAGTGGAGAATATGATACAGAAGCATGAAATGGTGGACCACACAGGGAACGACCAGGGCACACGGGTGGGGCCTCACCCTACAGTTGAGCAGCGTGTACAGCACGTGATCAGGGGTGGTCTGCGCCCTCCACTGCAGGACCTCCGAGAGGAACAGGAACTGGAACAGAGCACAGCCATTAGGTCTAGACTGTCCTGGGGGGTTGGGCTGGCCTCAACATCTAAAAGTTTAGTCTGTCTGGGTGCTTTTAAGGTGGCTTAAGACAGCGAGAGGATAATCCCATATAAATATAATTGACAGAATAAGCAGGTGCTCACAGTGCTTTCCTGACAGTGATTTGGAACTCACTGTGCTTGCTTCAGACCCAGGAGTCAGAGGGCTGGTGCCATGCCACCATGAGGGAAGTTTTCTGAAACCTGCCCAAGGATGGGAAGACTCTATTCCCCTTATAGACAGAGTAGCCGACACAGAAAAATCCTGTCTCCTGGGGCTTCCAGAAGATGCAGCAGTGATTTCTGGGGGTTGCAATGACAGAATCAGAGCTACCCTGTTTCAAAAACGGGCTCTCTTAAATTTGTTGTGTTTACAATGGCCATCCCTGAAGTCATTCAATAGCTCTGCAGGTCACACAGGTGACACATACCCACTGACTCAGTCTCTAGTAAAAAGGATGGCCCTGTTTAATGTCAGGACACAGCACTAGTGTAAGGATACAGGAAACACCCACATCTTCACCTTAATCCATTTTATGACGGAAATGTACTGTGAGGTGGGGAACATGGTGATCAAGTGCTTTCAGTGAACGTGTTACTACATGTTACCAAATTGGCAACATCTTAAATGGTTGATTTTGTCCCATTTCCTGGGAGCCCATTTAGAGTGGGACCACCTTTTGGTGAATCATGAGAGTTCTCAAGGCTGAATGTTCTAATGGGGACTTGTAGCTATGCGTGACAAACTGTGTGTCTGATGTTTAAGTGGAGTGGGGCCCAAGGATTCCTCCTACAGCTCCCAAGGCTGCTTTAAGAATGTCTGGCTCCCAAACCTGGGTTTTGCATTGACGTTTTCTTGAATTCCAACAATCAAAGGACTGAAGCCTCACTATAAGGTGGCTGTGAGGCAGTGTGAGTGTCAAATCAGGGCTGGAGGGAGAATCAGGAATAAGTGCTTAGGGGATGCTAGGACACGACAGGGACTGCAGACACTGGCCTCAGGCCTGCTAGTCATGGGACTGCATCACCTACCCATGCAGTCCTACAACACTGCACCCTCAGCAAACACGTTTTCCTTATAAAATTATACAGACATCTCTTGCAGGACCAAGAGGGCAGGTAGGAAGAAAGGTCATCAATGGTAGATACTGGGCTGCCAGAGAGGGCAAGTGGGAGTTGGTGATGCCTGTGATACAGCATCTGGGCAGGACTGGAGAAGAGCCCAGGCGGACGTCTGACCCTCAGCTCTCACCTTCCGGGCCTGGTCATTGTCTTCTATCTGGCCCAGGTCTCTGCCGCTGGCCTGTGCGATCCTCTTCCCAGACACCAGGTTTCCCACCATCACAGAGGCAGGGCCGATCTCTGCAAAGAAGCAGCGGCACACACGTGAGGAAAACACGAGTGAAGTTCCTGAGAACATGACTTCTCACTTTGGGAAGAAGCTTACTCTGGGGAAATCCTTTCAAAGACATAGCTTTGAAAAATCTAATTAGAACAGGATTTCAAGTAAGTCACTACCATGAAAATGACAGCAAATATGAACAAGCCTCAAGTAAGGGTACAGAGAAATAATGCTTTCACCAAATTCCCATAAGTGTTCTTCCAGGCCGCTGCCTTTGTTCTCCAGTTAGGGAGATGCTGACATCTATTCATTTAGTATTTGTTAAAAAACAAACAAACAACAAACAGTTTTTTGAAGACAAAGTTATATAACCTCCAATATTTAACAAGAATAGATGAGATAACCAGGTACCATTAGAGAATCCTTTCCTTACAATTGCCAATCACACGAAGCTGCATTTTCTGTGCTGCCTGTAAGAGCGGTGTGGATCCTGGTACCTGCCATGGGCGCCCTGAGGAGGAAGGCGCCCAACCTGGCTCTCAGAGCCTGTTCACTGGGCCACGCGTCCCTGTCATGGGTTCCTAGATGTCTGACAGTTGTCTGAGCCCTGCAGCCCTGCAACAGTCATGCATCTGCCAACGATCCCTCATCATAAATGTCTGTCCTGAATTCTGCTGTCACAAACTGCGTCTCCAACACCTGGGCCCACTGGCCACCGGGTCGAGGCATCTGATGATGGACCAAGGTTAAAGGTGGGAGAAGGAGGTTGGGACAGTGAGTGAGGACACCCCGGGGAGCCGAGACACTCCTGTTGATTCCGTAAGAACACAGCGAGAGCCACGCTGTGGCAATCCCGGTGCTGCTGCTTGCACAGAGGGGCGAAGTCGGCGAGCCTGGTACCTGCTTTCCTCCTGCAGTATCAGCGTCCTCACCTGAATCTGGAGAGACCGCTCACCCCCATCTCATCAAGCTCACTTCTGGGGGTGGCCTGGGGATGGGCTGGTTCCTATATCTACCGCCAACTGTGCTGCGCCCAGTACCCACCAGCCACCTCTAGCTGTCTCGCCAGGAACTCTGCCCATGCTGCCACTCTTCATCGGTGGAGTGAAGAGTTGTCAGGGCTGGGCCTGTCTCTCCTACACTCTGGACCCACAGCCTTAGGCAGTTCCTGAACCCCTCTGTGGTACGATTTCCTCATTTCCTTGCAAAATGGAGATAAGAGGACGAAATCCATGAGGATGAAATGAGTTAATACATGTAACGTGTGGACAAGCAGCCTGCCTGTGCCAGGCACTGTTGGTTGTCGTCCTAATACCCCAGCCCGAGCTCATCCTGGCTGCCTCCGAGGTCTGTCTGCACATCAAGCCTGGAGGCCTGGGGACCCTCCATCACTACACTGGCAGAAGAGTTGATTCCTCACCACCATATTCTTGCAATGAATTCGTTTTCCTGTGTGCAGCCTTAAAGACTATGATCAATTAGCTGCTAGGAGGATCAAGTCAGATGGTAGATAATTACGTGTTCCCCAAATTGCAAAGCAGCACACAAATGTTTACCACCATGACAACATCACGAGTAGATCTGTACGATTCCTCACACAGGCTTCCAGTTGCTGTGACTCATGAAACAGGTATGGAAGCCTTATTCTAATTTGTTCAACAGGAAGCCGTGACCCTGAGAGGTTCTCTGCCAAAGGCCACCCAGGAGGTCTGACAACTGCCAAGAAGGCTAGGCTCAGGCACCGCCAACCCCTCTCCAGCCAAGTGGTCTACAGCCCCTGCTGTCTGGACTCTGCTGCATTCTATCCCATGCTTGGTAGAAAGACATCGCTTAACGGGAAGCTGACTTGCCTGGGAGTGTGTGATGGGAGACCGGAGGGGAGGGAGGCTGAGAACCGTGGTCAGCGTGGCCCCCACCCAGCTCCAGGGCCATCCCGGGCCTGCACGGCCCTCCAGATGTACCTGGTTGTTTCTGCCGAGGCTTGGGCAGGTTTGTGACGCACGTGTGGGGGCACATCAGGACATTGCAGGGGTGAAGTGAGCCCTCCAGGAAAAGCTGCTTCGTTTCTGACAAATGGATGCCACCGAGTGGGGTTTTGGGGAGGGTGTTTGCTGGAACCAATGCCAGACAATAAACCCCAACCTGATGTATACTGTCGATTGCCTGGAAGGTCGTGAGAGAGGGAACTGTGTTAAAATAGGTATCATGAACAGGCATGGAGCAAATACACAGACTGTGCAAATCACAACACACAGAAGCAGGTGCAGCACCCGTGATGCTCCTGGCATGGAGACGCTGAGGTCAGAGGAGGGCAGGCTCACCAAACTGAGCAGAATACAGTTTTCATAGCACTTGTGGGACACCACACACACAAGAGTTCGCACACTGGGAGAAAAGAAAGCACGCTCTCAAGGCCATAACCAAAACGTCCTGCTGTGACCTCCACGAGCGAGTGGGAAGCCAGTTCTGCAAACCTCTGAACCCTAAGCCTGGTCTGTTTAGCACCTTCCCTAGAAGGCAGCTGTAAGTTTCATGGCTGATGCAATCTCTGGTCAAAAGGAGGGATGATCCAAGAGCACAATGGTGCAGGGAAGCTCACGTGAGCCCAGGAGAGGGGCTCAGGGCAGGAGCGAGCTACCTGCAGCACCCTGCTCATCCACTGGAAGCTGTCCTCCTCCGTGGAGTCCGGCCTCTGCTCAGCCACGATCACGATCCTCTCGTCGTGCAGGACGGTCACCGAAAACACGGCTATTCTGTGGGGACAGACAGAAAATCGCGGTCATCACATGCTGGAGAGGCTCACGAAGGGATTGGCCCTGCCATAAAGCGCTTCGCAGCTGTTACGACTGCAGAGCTCAGGGGTTCCCAGTGCCAACTACCACCTTGACGGGAAATTGCAGCTTCCAACTCCCAGGTGCTCACCCAAGGAAGTGCGGCTTTGGGGGAGAAGCCTGGCAAAGCCGGAGGGCAGAACCACCACACTTCCTGTGGAGGTAGCCCGTGGCTTTGGGTGACGGGCCTCATGCCTCGGGACAGAGGAGTCAAGCGCAGGTATCAGAACTGCTGAAATTTACTGAGCCGTGCGACTTGCATCTTGCACCTGCGAAGCAACAGTCTCCCAATCAGCAGAAATTTGCCATTTGGGAGCTAATGGTTTTCTGCTAGCTGCGTCTGCCTCTCATGGGAAGCACAAAATGTGGCGAATGGCCCTCCAGGGTGCCCTGTGCACGAAGGTGGCTCGGCTACCCCCAACCCCAAGCTCTGCTTCCTCCTGCTCCCACTAGCTGGGCAACTCAGGGTGAGATCCAAAGCAGCTGACTTCCTCCAAATCGGCAAAACCTCAGGAGCCGTGGTCAGCGATCCAGTGTCGGTTGTGTGCCAAGCTGGGGTTGGGGGCACCGCCGGGAAGAAACCCATGGGAGCCAATTTCCAGGCAGTTTGTGGCTCAACTGTTACCTCTGGGTGAATGAGCTGCAGCAAGATAAATGCTTGGCTCTTTTCTCTGTGTAGTTACTTATTAAAAATAAGATTTTCAAATGGACATTCTTATTTAACGTGGAAGAGAATTTAGTGAAAGTATATTTTTGGTGCTCAGAAAAGTTTCATAAAATTGGACATTCAGAACTGCATGGAATCTCAGAAGTAATAGAGTCCAGTGGCTTCATTTTACAGAGGAGGACACCAAGTCCCGTTAGTTTAAGCAATTTTTTGCAGTTTTACACAGAAAGTGTAGTCTGCGGAGAACTGTGCCAACCACAGAGGGCGCTCACCTTCCCCTGTACACGAACTTCATGGGCTCCACGGCCAGTGCTGTGGCCACGATGTCATCGGCGTTGTGTCTGCGCCCACTGACCACCATGAGCCCGTCCATCTTGCCCACCACGAACACGAGGCCCCCAGGGCCGACGAAGCCCAGCAGGCCCGTCCTCACGAAGGGGTACTCGCTGACCGGGGCCCCCGAGCTCGTCACCGGGAACACCTGGGGACAAAGAGCTCTGAGTGCCCAGCAGGGCCCGGCCTCCACCCTCCTCCTTGGAGCCCACTGGTCCTGCTTCCCCCCAGCTGGGTCTCCTCACCTGACCCTGGCTGGAGAAGCCCAGGTCCGCATAGCTGCTGTGAGCACCAGCCTGCGGGCACCTCCCCTCCCTCCCCAGCTCTCACAGCTCGTCCCACCGGCCCATGCGCAGGGGCCTCTGAAGAGGCCTGCCACAGTCTAACAAACACTAATTCATTCTTCTGCTTATAAAACCACAGCATAAAAATGGTTAAGTGGAGAAGCAAGGTGCATTTTAAATAACATCTGTCAGTTGTAAAGTAATCCCTGTTCATTAAAATGCTATTTTTCCTTATTGGAAATACACTCAAAAGAAAAATACAGAGGAAGCAGGCCCCACCACGAGTTCAAACTCGATCCCTAGTTTCCTCAACCCACCCGACAGATAAGTTGCAAAGAAAAGGAGATAAGTTTTCTTTAGACTGTGTTTGGCTCAGTTTCAGGGGCACTTAGAAACCTGAATCTACATTCAACAAAGCTGCCTGTACAAGGCACCACACCACATGTGTTCACATCTGAAGTTCTACATGTTAATAAATTTATCCCCAAACAACTCATGTTTGCTGACATACAACTTAGTCAGTGTGTTCCTTCTAAGGTCAGGCACACTTGGTGAAATGATACGAATTCTGAGAATGCTGGGTTTACTGGGCAGTGTGTGCATGTGTGTGCTAACTGCATGCCACACCCGTGTGCACACGGCACGGACACACACTCGTGTGGTAGAGGTAGATGTGCAGTGTGCATGTCTGGCCGAGGCTGACAGGCCCCAAGGGGGCCACTGCTCCCTCCCCCAGCACGGCCGTGCACACTCTCCAGCCCCCACCTGTCAGCTGCTGCTCTTCCTAAACAGGTGAGAATGGCAATGAGCAAAAAGGCCCCTTTTAAAAAAACTGTACTTGCTCTTTCTCAACTCTGGTTATGAGGTGAAAACAACGCTGCTGAGCCAAATGTATTGAAAACTATAAAAATAACGGCAGGAGAAAGTGCCACCATTTTCATTACTATGAATACGTTTCATTGAGAAATTACCATCTTCTCTTTCACGTCTATTCCACGCACCTGGCAACGGCTGTCTGACGGGGCTCACCTCCCACCTACCTCGAAGGTGTTCTTGGTCATACCCGAGAGGCCGTAGTAGGACGTGCCCGTGGCAACTGCGCACATGCAGAGCTCCCCGACTTCGTCCGTCCTGCACAGCTGGGGAACCCCGTCCGGCTTCACCGAACACATGATGGCTGAACGCAAAACGAAGCACAGTGACGTTAGAGAGGGAGGGAGGGAGGGGGTCAGAGAGAAGAAATGAATGAATATGAAAAAGAACCCAAACGAGCAGAAGCAGCGTCTGCAGCAAAACCACAGGTGAAAGCGAGCAGGTCCTCACAGTCCCTGAGGCAAGTGAGTTTCCACGTTGCAGCAAAACCTCACATTTTATAGTTGTGACATCAGTAAATAATTCCAATTGCTTTAATTTTAGTGTGTAAATGGCATTTAAAGGGAGTAACCGTTTCTGCCATCCACACAGGAGGACGACACTTAGAACACGCCTCAGCGTCACTGCCGCATGCTGAGCGCCATCAGCCAGCCCACACAGCCTCCCAGATGCAGCCTGAGCTCTGAAACCAACGAGCAGGAGACACTTGCTCAACAGCCTCTCAGGCTTTTCCAAACAGAACGCCTCCCCCGTCCCACGGGAATCTCAGTCTTTGACCTCAGATTCCCTGTCAAGGTGTGCCCTTCAGGGAAGGCTGGCGGATGCTAATTTTCCCGTTTGCAGAGCGCCAGCGATCAGGGCTGAAGCTGGTGTTTCAGGGAGGTGGTGGGTGCACCGAGTGACAGCTGAGCTGGGCAGAAAGAGTCATAAGGCTGCCCCTCATCCCCAGGTTGGTGTTAGGTGACAGGAAGTGCTGTGTCTAAAAAGAGACCCACTCAAAACACGGGAAGATTTCAGCTCACTCATGGTAAGAAAAGTTCAAATTAAAATGACACCAAAGTATTCTTTACCCCTCAAACTGGTAAAAATCAGAAAGTCTGAAAATACACTGGGCATGAGAGAGTGGAGAAAGAGGGGCGTCCCCCGCTAGCAGCAGGAATATCAATCCTTATGATCCTTCTGAAGGACAGCCTCATCAGAGTCACTTGGGTGTGTGCCCTTCACACTGCACGTTTCTAGAACTCTCCCTGTTAGCTCTTCCTCACACCTCTGCAGGCTGGAGCACAGATGAGTTACTGCATCAACCACACTGCAGGGGCAAAAAGTGGAAAATCGCCCAATGGAAAGGGTTTGGATAAACTATTATGTGTTCAAACACCATAATGCTCCTCAGTCTGGAAGGGAATGTGTGAGCTCTTCACGTGCTGCTAACAAACGAGCTTCAAGATTCAAGATATGAGCAGGCACGAAGGGCTCTATTGTTACATGAAATTTTAAAAAAACAGGAAAAAGAATGTGTGTGTGTGTGTGTGTGTGTGTGTGTGTGTGTGTGTGTGTGTGTGTGTGTGTGTGTGTGTGTGTGTGTGTGTGTGTGTGTGTGTGTGTGTGTGTGTGTGTGTGTGTGTGTGTGTGTGTGTGTGTGTGTGTGTGTGTGTGTGTGTGTACATGTTGCCTGCATGTCTCCACTGTGGTTGCCTCCAGTAGCTGGAAAGGAGGCTTTTCACTGTACAGTTTTCTCATCTTTTCAGGCTGGAACCACGGGGAATTTCTTTATTTGAAAAAGCAAGAAAGGAATGGAGCCAGGAGGCCTGGCTGAAGCTGCAGCTGAGCATGTGCCTGGCTTTGGGGTTAGGTTGTATGTGGATGCGACTGCCCCCTGATGAGGCGAGACAACACCCATGTGCGTGGAGGCTCATCAGGAGAAGGTCCAGACTCTGGAGGAACTGCCCCAGGAAAGGGGGCCCACTCCCCGGGGACGCCATGTGAAGAGTGAGGAGAGGCAGGGCCAGGGAGGGAGCCCTACAAATCAGACCGGGGCTCCCTCCTGCCAGCAGAGCTGTTCCAGCTGCACTCCCTGGGGCCCCCGCGAGGCCTCAGGAGGTGTCCCAGCACAGGGCAGGGGTGGAAAGGCAAGAGGGCTTCATCAAGGCAGGTCCTTCTGCCGGGAGCTTGTCTGTATGCAGCGCGGAAATGATTTCTGTGACTTAAACAAGGGCTCTTGTGCTGCAGGCAAGCTTCCATAAGGGTTTGGCCCCCAGTGCACCAGGACGACCAGCAAGAAGCTGACCTTTGCATGGGGAGAAGTTGCCCAGGTGACTCTGGGGGTGCAGAGCGGCCCCGGGTGCCTCCTGGGGTCCCAGGGTGCATGTGACATAGAGGCCTTTCCTCAGCCTCATGAACATTTTGGGTTTTCTTTTATCAGGAGGGGCCGAGTTACCGCACCTCCTGGGCTGAAGCTTGGCGAACATGGGACCGGACTGGAGGTCAGGCCGAGGTGGGCACGCTCACAGCCGGGGACAGGGATGCCAGCCAGGGCAGCACTGGCAGCTGGTCCCTGGCTGGGCTCTGACTCTGCGCCTGCACCCGCGCTCACCTCCAGGCATCACGAGGCCGACGTCCTGCACGGTGAGGACAGACAGCTTTTCCTCCGAGTCCACCCGGATGACCCCATAGGTCAGCCCGTGCATGGAGAGGACGCCGCGGCCTGGGGGCTGGTTGCTGTCATCGGTGGGCCTGTAATGGCAGTTTGCGTCTGGTTAGAAGCACGTCAGCTGTCTGAACACAGATATGCATGTAAATATGCTGCATGCACACCAAGGTTGCACCTTTGGGCCCTGAAGGCCTCTGAAGGCAGGTGTGGCTGCCACACGTCCCTGTGCTCTTCTCAGCACCTGTTTTCTCTGTTCAAGAGACACCAATGTCTGCTCCTTCTACTTCTGGGCTCCTGAGAAGTGTAGAGACGCCGAGGGACTCCCTTGTCCCCCTGCCCTCCCCTTACATGTGTCCACCAGAGAACGACCAACTCCTTTTCGCACCCACTCCTTTCTCCGCAAGGTTGGATTTCCCAGGTTTGAAAACGGCTAAGAAGGGAGAGTCACGTCTCCAAGAAGGACGATGACAGGAGTGAGCAGAAATGCTAGACCGCCTGTGTGGCCTCCAGGCCAGACGTGCACTGTGTGGGCACAGGCTCAGTACTTGTAAAAATCGGCAATTATTTGGATGAGAGACCACATATAAAGTGCTTGATGGCTGGGGGAAAGTACAGCTTCACCACATCCATGGTCTGCCTTCGCCACCGTCCATGGGCTCCGAGGCTGCCCCGGCCTCACCTCTGCTCTTGTTCTCCCTGCTTCCATGCAGCATCCAGCCCTGCTCTCCCTCCAAACCCCAGCCCACTCCCTCCGGGGCCCTGGCCTCCTTCTTGCCTCTGGCAGACGGCCTCGTGGCCCTCTCCCTCACTGTCCTCCAGGGTGGTCCCATCTCCATAGCAGGAACCATCTAACTATCTGTCCACGTCTCCTCCAGGAGGGCAGGAGGGTTTTCTTTTGGTCACTGCAGAGCCCCCACCCCTGGAGTAGTGTACAGCAATAAACGTCTGCTGACTAGATCAGGGAACAAATAAATTAAAACATTTCTAAGATCATGGATTTTATCCCTGCAAGCTAAAGATTCTTCAATGTAAGCAAAGTGAGAGAGTGCAGTCTAGGTAAACATCACATTTGTTTCTCTAATTTCCATATACAAATGCTTAAGGTAGTTTTAGGATCTAAAATATGGACTATAAATAGAAGTTTGGGGCTTCCCTGGTGGCGCAGTGGTTGAGAGTCTGCCTGCTGATGCAGGGGACACGGGTTCGTGCCCCGATCCAGGAAGATCCCACATGCCGCGGAGCGGCTAGGTCCATGAACCATGGCCACTGAGCCTGCGCGTCCGGAGCCTGTGCTCCACAACGGGAGAGGCCACAACAGTGAGAGGCCCGCGAACCGCAAAATAAAATTAAATTAAATTAAAAAAATAGAAGTTTGCTATACGGCTTTAAAGTATCATCAAAGTTTATAATGAAACTAAAACCATAAATGGGAAAACACAGAAGTTAAAATTTGCAAAAAGAGATCTAATTTGAATGAAGTAACTGGTGTATTAAAAAAGAAGCATATGTTATATGTCAATTATATCTCAATTTAAAAAAGTAAAGAAGTATAAGAATCTGAAAATCGAGCTATTCCATCTGTAACAATCAAAAAGAGTAGTGCTAAAAGGATGTAAAATGAAAGTCGCCCAAATAATAAGACCCACATGAAACCACCTGGAAATGAGCCCCAAACACTGGAACTGATATTGATCTCCTGGCTTTTTTCTTTTCCAAAGATCCCAACAAATCAACACTTTGAAAGGAAAGACAGAGGAGTCCTGCAGGAGCCCTCTGCGGCCAGGGCTCCCTCACCCTCGTCCTCGGTCAAGACCCCACCTGAGAGGCAGAAATCATAAGCCTAAGTGACTGCTGTAGGCTGAACTGTGTCCCCACAAAAGACATGTCCCCGTCTTAACTCTCTGAACCTTGAATGTGACCTTACTGGGAAACAGCGTCTTTGCAGAAGTAGTCAGTTAGGAAGAGATTATGGGTCTGCAAGCCAAGGGTTGCTGGTACCACCAGAAGCCAGAGGGAGGCCCGGGACAGATTCCCCATCAGAGCCCCCAGAAAGAACCAACCCTCCTGACACCCTAATTTCAGACTTCCAAACTCCACAACTGTGAGAATAAATTTCTATTGTTTACAGCCACCCAGTTTGAGGTACTTTGTTATAATAGCCCTAGCAAATGAATTCTCCAGCTAAGTAATATAATTTAAAAGTGCACCTGTTTTAGGACTTCCCTGGTGGTACAGTGGTTAAGAATCCACCTGCCAATGCAGAGGACATGGGTTCGAGCCCTGGTCCGGGAAGATCCCACATGCCACGGAGCAACTAAGCCTGTGAGCCACAATGACTGAGCCTGTGCTCTAGAGTCCATGAGCCACAACTACCGAAGCCCGTGCGCCTAGAGTCCATGCTCTGCAACAAGAGAAGCCACCGCAATTAGAAGCCCACACACCACAATGAAGAGTAGCCCGTGCTCGCCACAACTAGAGAAAGCCCGCGTGCAGCAATGAAGATCCAACACAGCCAAAAAAATAAATAAATAAATTTAAAAGTGCACCTGTTACATCTCAAATAAACAACCTAACCTTACACCTAAAACAATTAGAGAAAGAAGAACAAAAAAACCCCCGAAGTTAGCAGAAGGAAAGAAATCATAAAGATCAGATCAGAAATAAATGAAAAAGAAATGAAGGAAACGATAGCAAAGATCAATAAAACTAAAAGCTGGTTCTTTGAGAAGATAAACAAAATTGATAAACCATTAGCCAGACTCATCAAGAAAAAAAGGGAGAAGACTCAAATCAATAGAATTAGAAATGAAAAAGGAGAAGTAACAACTGACACTGCAGAAATGCAAAGGATCATGAGAGATTACTATAAGCAACAATATGCCTATAAAATGGACAACCTGGAAGAAATGGACAAATTCTTAGAAAAGCACAACCTTTCGAGACTGAACCAGGAAGAAATAGAAAATATCACCAGACCAATCACAAGCACTGAAATAGAGACTATGATTAAAAATCTTCCAACAAACAAAAGCCCAGGACCAGATGGCTTCACAGGCGAATTCTATCAAACATTTAGAGAAGAGCTAACACCTATCCTTCTCAAACTCTTCCAAAATATAGCAGAGGGAGGAACACTCCCAAACTCATTCTATGAGGCCACCCTCACCCTGATACCAAAACCAAAGATGTCACAAAAAAAGAAAACTACAGGCCAGTATCACTGAACATAGATGCAAAAATCTGCAACAAAATACTAGCAAACAGAATCCAACAGCACATTAAAAGGATCATACACCATGATCAAGTGGGGTTTATCCCAGGAATGCAAGGATTCTTCAATATACGCAAATCAATCAATGTCATAAGCCATTTAACAAACTGAAGGAGGAAAACCATATGATCATCTCAATAGATGCAGAAGAAGTTTTCAACAAAATTCAACACCTGTTAATGATAAAAACCTTCCAGAAAGTAGGCATAGAGGGAACTTACCTCAACATAATAAAGGCCATATATGACAAACCCACAGCCAACATCGTTCTCAATGGTGAAAAACTGAAACCATTTCCTCTGAGATCAGGAACAAAACAAGGTTGTCTACTCTCACCACTATTACTTAATTTTGGAAGTTTTAGCCACAGCAATCAGAGAAGAAAAAGAAATAAAAGGAAGCCAAATTGGAAAAGAAGAAGTAAAGCTGTCACTGTTTGCAGATGACATGATACTATACATAGAGAATCCTAAGATGCTACCAGAAAACTACTAGAGCTAATAAATGAATTTGGTAAAGTAGCAGGATACAAAATTAATGCACAGAAATCTCTGGCATTCTTATACACTAATGATGAAAAATCTGAAAGGGAAATTAAGGAAACACTCCCATTTACCACTGCAACAAAGAGAATAAAATACCTAGGAATAAACCTACCTAAGGAGACAAAAGACCTGTATGCAGAAAACTACAAGACACTGATGAAAGAAATTAAAGATGACACAAACAGATCGACAGAGACACCATGTTCTTGGATTGGAAGAATCAACACTGTGAAAATGACTATACTACCCAAAGCAATCTACAGATTTAATGCAATCCCTATCAAACTACCAATGGCATTTTTCACAGAACTAGAACAAAAAATTTCAAAATTTGTATGGAAACGCAAAAGACCCTGAATAGCCAAAGCAATCTTGAGAAAGAAAAACGGAGCTGGAGGAATCAGGCTCCCTGACTTCAGACTATACTACAAAGCTACAGTAATCAAGACAGTATGGTACTGGCACAAAAACAGAAATATAGATTAATGGAACAGAATAGAAAGCCCAGAGATAAACCCATGCACATAGGGTCACCTTATCTTTGATAAAGGAGGCAAGAATATACAATGGAGAAAAGACAGCCTCTTCAATAAGTGGTGCTGGGAAAACTGGACAGATACATGTAAAAGAATGAAATTAGAACACTCCCTAACACCATACACAAAAGTAAACTCAATATGGATTAAATACCTAAATGTAAGGCCAGACACTATAAAACTGTTAGAAGAAAACACACGCAGAACACTCTATGACATAAATCACAGCAAGATCCTTTTTGACCCACCTCCTAGAGAAATGGAATAAAACCAAAAATAAACAAATGGGACCTAATGAAACTTCAAAGCTTTTGCACAGCAAAGGAAACCATAAACAAGACCAAAAGACAACCCTCAGAATGGGAGAAAATATTTGCAAATGAAGCAACTGACAAAGGATTCATCTCCAAAATTTACAAGCAGCTCATGCAGCTCAATATCAAAATAACAAACAACCCAATCCAAAAATGGGCAGAAGACCTAAATAGACAGTTCTCCAAAGAAGATATACAGATTGCCAACAAACACATGAAAGAATGCTCAACTTCATTAATCATTAGAGAAATGCAAATCAAAACTACAATGAGATATCATCTTACACCAGTCAGAATGGCCATCATCAAAAAATCTACAAACAATAAATGCTGGAAAGGGTGTGCAGAAAAGAGAACCCTCATACACTGCTGGTGGGAATGTAAATTGATACAGCCACTATGGAGAACAGTATGGAGGTTCCTTAAATAACTAGAAGTAAAACTACCATATGACCCAGCAATCCCACTACTGGGCATATACCCTGAGAAAACCATAATTCAAAAAGAGTCATGTACCACAATGTTCACTGCAGCTCTATTTACAATAGCCAGGACATGGAAGCAACCTAAGGGTCCATCCACAGCTGAATGGATAAAGAAGATGTGGCACATATATACAATGGAATATTACTCAGCCATAAAAAGAAACGAAACTGAGTTATTTATAGTGAGGTGGGTGGACCTAGAGTCTGTCATACAGAGTGAAGCAAGTCAGAAAGAGAAAAACTAATACCGTATGCTAACACATATACATGGAATCTAAAAAAAAAAAAATTGTTCTGAAGAACCTAGGAGAAGGACAGGAATAAAGGTGCAGACGTAGAGAATGGACTTGAGGACATGGGGAGGGGGAAGGGTAAGCTGGGACGAAGTGAGAGAGCGGCGTGGACATATATACACTACCAAATGTAAAATAGCTTTTGGGAAGCAGCAGCGTAGCACAGGGAGATCAGCTCGGTGCTTTGTGACCACCTAGAGGGGTGGGATAGGGAGGGTGGTTGGGAGACGCAAGAGGGAGGAGGTATGGGGATATATGTATATGTATAGCTGATTCAGTTTGCTATACAGCAGAAACTATCACACCCTTGTAAAGCAATTATACTCCAATAAAGATGTTAAAAAAAAAAAGTGTGCCTGTTTTCATTTTAAAAAGCCACATGAAAGCAAAATGCTGGATCAGCCCAGACATATCCCAAGTATGGGAAGACTGAAGAACTGATCTGTGGTGACCAGCAAGTACCGCACACGAGAAGCTGGAGGGAGAAGTTCCTTTACGACCCAAGAGTGTACAGTTTGTCTTAGTTACGAGATCCACTTTCCTACGTTTAATAACAGTAAGAATCAATATTTAAATACCTTAAAATCATGAACTCCATTTGCTACCGGAAATTTTCAATTGCGTCTGTAAAATGGTAGTTACGGAAGACTGAGTTTACTCACCTAAAATGTAAACCGATGGCACTAATCTGGCACTACCGTAACCTACGCTGTGTATTTATATTTATTAGAGTCCCCTGCTAGTCAGAGACACTCAGACACCTAGGTTGTCCCTTGGCAGATTTGCAAAACACATGCAAGAAGGCAGAACAGAAGCACCTGAATTCCTAGGCACAGTACTCGGCCTCGTTGCCCCGCTCACTCAGACAACTGCATTCCCGGTTCTGTCCCCCAACCTCTCTTCAGGACCTGCTTGCCGACAGCCCCTCCCTCCTGATGGGGGAGCTGTGCTCAGTTGGTGTTTCATGTGCCGGAACAGTCCTGAGCCCTTTACACACCGACTCACTCACTATCACGAACCTGCACAGGCACTACTATTCTCCCATTTCACAGATTAGAAAACCAAGGCACAGAAATGCTAACTTAGCTGCCTGTGTGAGTGGTGGGGCTTGGGGGGATTCAGACCCACAGCAGAGCCCCTGCCCAACCATCCTGTCTCCTTTCCCAAAACTTACCCTGCCTCTGGCCTAGGAGACCAAGCACTTTTTAGTTCACTGCAAGTTTTCTTTTCGGGAACTTTTAAAACAGTGATATGAGTAACACGTGAGCACACCCTTCGGATGGACAAAGCAAGCACTGCACAAGAACATACAGCAAAAGGCGAAAGACCCTGCTTATCCTCCAGCCCCTTCAGACCCACTCCCTCCCCTAGGCAGCCACTACCCACACTAAATATGAAGTTCCTGCCTCTTTAATACCCATTTACCTATAAAATACGTGCATACACAAATGTATTTACATCCGCAGAGAAGCAGAACTGCAACATGCACATTCTTCTGCAACTTGCTTTTGTCACCGAATACCTTGCAGATCTTCCCACAGGAGTGTGTGCATGTGAACATATATGGTATGCGTACTGGACACATCAGTGAATTGACTTGTTTTAATTATTAGATGGTGTTCAGTAATATGAATATATGTTTATTTTATTTCATTTAATCTGTATGCATTTAGAAATATTTCTGTAAGATACATATCTAGAAAGGGGATGGAGGAATTAAAGAGCATATACATTTAAAATTTTAATAAAGCCTAAGTACCTTCCCAAAAGACTAGGTCATTTTGCAATCCCACTAAGAGTGGATGAGTATCATTACTTTTTCACTCACTAGACATGTCTATTGCACCGTGGACGTTTACGAGTGTTACGAGTGTTAACTAATCTCTTTACAGCGACCCTGTGGGACAGACACAACTGTCCCCCACTCACAGGCAGGAAGGGCATCGCCAAGGCAACAGCGGTGGGGCTGGCCAGGCAGCATGCTCAGAATGGCTTCAGAACACCCGTGCCTTCCACCTTGGTGCTAAGCTGCCCTCAGCCTTACCCGTTTCCACACACTCGTGCCGACACTGATCACCAACCTTATAACTGTTCCCAATATGGTGAGTAAAATGCATTCCTCATTGTTGTTTCAATTTGTATTTCCAGGATTATTAACCAAGTCAGATGATCTTTTTCTCCATTAACACCTTCCTAGGAAATAAAAAGTCCGAGGAGATAAACTAGGTGAGGGAGGAAAAACCAATCCCAACAAGCAAAATTCCTAGGAATTTCAGAACATCCACTTTCATGATCAAAAACAGTAGATTAAATAATGGCAAAGAGAGCCACAGACCCATGTGTCAACTTTCAGGTTCAATTCCAAGGTGAACGGTGTGCTTGTGTCTCACAGAGAATACCAATTACAGGAGGAATCGTCCCGGCAATCTCAGGACTACGCAGAACTGGTCTTCACACTCTGAGAAAGCCACAGCTAGGAACGGCCGACACTGCCGTGGCGGCGAAAGGGGAAAAGACCGAGCTGCAGCCAAGGAAGAGGGGAGTCAGCTCAGTGCTCGACCCCACCAAGAACGAGCTGCCGGGGATGGCCTTCAATCAGGCAGCTTATACCCACTGTCCACTTGTCATGCCACTTCCAGCCTCTGTAACACGCTCAATGCGACTTGAGTTGATCATGCTTCTGCCAATGCCTGAAGAAAGAGCTCCTATACACGCAATGAACACATCAGCAGTTTGCAAACAGCTGGCCAGACTCAAATGTGCATCGATGCCAAGTCAGCAACAAGGGTTACGAGTATTTTCGCTGCCAGGATTCAACAGGGTAACTACACCTCTTTAGTGCCACCGCCATCCTCCAGGCCCTCGGACAGGCAGGACAACAAAGATACAAGGTTGAAACACAGTACTCCCCAAGTTATAAGTTATTTTAATGTAATGTTCTCCCTTTTCTCTGATGAAAGCATGAAAAAAAAATCAACCCATTTTAAGAGCTATATAACACAGAAAGGAACGTTTTTCCCTATATCACATCCTCACCTACCCAGTAAGTATGCAGTTATCATATTATCTTCCTGCTAAATATATTATTTAGAGGCTTAATTTTCTCCCAGCCAGAAAAGGGATCACACCATACGGATTGTTTACAAGCTGTGTTTTCCGTTTGTCCTGGCTACTTTTCCACGTCAGAGGGCAATCAGTCAGAACCAGCAAGCCTGCAAGTCCGGGAGGCTACTTCCCAGAGTCCACTCTCCGTGCATCTCAGTCTCCACCAAAGCAAACTTCTGTGCGCAATTTAGTCCAACACCAAACACAGCAGAACAGACTCAAACACACGTGGTCAGGACAAGATAACACTGTTACTCTGCTCTTTACTGCTACTTCATTAAGTCATTTTAATTTAGATGGTTATCATCTCCAAACTATTTTGTGTTAGAGAAGTTTTAAAATTTTATCTAAATTTTTAGATAAAATGACAAACAACATATTTTTATCTTCTTGTGTTTTAAAAATAAGATTATGGATCTCTAACTCTGACTTTTTTGGGCAGTCAAAAACATTCTTGAAAACCCCACTTCAATTCATAGGCTGTGTTAACTGTTTTGTCACTCTGGATCACTGGTTGGTTTGCCCCTGTCAGAAACCGTCAAATTTCAGTGTCAGATGGGTGCTATATGCTGAGTACAGTGCCATGTTTGGTGTCTTTGCCCGTGGTTTTTGCCCAGCTTTCTAACTTCTGGGTTAGCTGTTTTCAAAGTGGAAGATATTTATGGTGGCAAGGGGGTATCTTCACCATTCTTTGGAATTACTGTTTTAATTACTGTGTTATATAATTATTACCTTTTTATCACCAAAGTATCAAGGTACTGAAATAATACCTTGCAGTTGAAAGGGCTACATAAAGTTTTTTTTTAGTTCGATCAGTATTATCACAATGTAGATTTAAAAAAATGGACTCTATCATCTATATTCTAGAGACAGAGACATAATCAGACAGTGACCAAGGAGAAACCTCCCAGTTTTGTAATTCTACTGATGAGTTTAGGCATCACGAATCCATATTTCTCCAATAGTTTTTATTCTACAACTAATCTTCAGAGAAAAAGAAAATACAAAACATTTACCTGGACGATGACAATTTTAAAAAGATGGAAGCAGATTAAATACCTGGGTAAAAATAAGCTTCCCACAGGAAGCCAGAACAGACTTCAGAGAGCAGCGTGGCTTCTTGTCATCACCCGGTGGACACGTGTGCAGGTGGACACTTTAGATACATGTGAACAAGGGCACACAGGAAGACAAACACACGTAAATTCAGGCACACAAGAAGACATATGCATGAAGACAGATACATGTGTACTCAGACATGCGTGGCAACGGACACTCACCAAGACGGACACATGTGAAGACAGGCACGTCTCCTGTCCTTGTTCCATCAAGTTCTCTGACTCAAACATCCTGCATAAACCCCACTCATTTCCTGGGCTGACCTTTGTTTCCTCCTGGGGAGCATCCCTCCTGAGGGGAATGCTGATGGGGCAAGTCTTGGAGTCAGACACAGCCTGGGCAGCACACCTGGGGGCCCAGACCTCGGCCGGGCTCCTGTTGTCAGCTCTCTAGGGCGCCTGCACATCCTGCCCATTTTCAAGCAGAAGGCCTAAGATGACCATGATCTCTGTGCACCCCAGAGCCTTCCACATTCCCTTTCATGTAGGTGAGAGGTGTTCCGTTGTCTTCAAGAAGAGTGACATCAAGATACTCAATGGCCATGGCCACGGGCACCAACCCACCAGGACCGGCGTCCACTCTGGCAGGACCAGCTCAGACCAGCTCGAGAAGGCTGGCCCTGCACACGGCACTGCGGGCTTCCACCCAAACCCACCGACTGCCTATGCAGCTCTCTTGTAACAACTCAGCTTGCAGATTTACAAACATTATAACAGAAGAGAATCACAGAGTGATACGTGTGATACGTGTTCAGAAGGGCCAAGGCCCTGTAAATCTGAGCAGTGGAGATGCATCTGCAATCGTTCTTCACTGAGGACCACAGGCAACAACTGAGTGTCATTTTCTACTTAAGTGGATAAAAGCCAAGCAGGCAATCATCTGCTCCCAGCTCCTTACCGCAAGTTCAATCTCTTCTTCAACGCAGGGCAGAACAAGCTGTCCTGGGAAGGTTATTCAAGCACAGGACACAAACGCTCAGACGATAGTGCAAGGGAAAGCATCAGCCCCCAATCTCACTTGAGTGAAGGGATCAGCCACAAAACAGGGTGACATGGCCGCCAACCACTCATGTTTTGTTTTCTTTCCTTTTTCCTTTAAAGATCATCCTTTGAGTAGTAGACAAAGTGAGGACTGCAATGCTTCCCATGATGACGTTATAACATTTAAGAAAGCATCCATTTTGTCCTCACATCAAAATCCACAGGAGCAATGACTAGGCCTCCTGGACCCCCAGTCAAAATGGCTTGAATAGAATGGATCAAAGCTATCTTTACTTAATAACCTGGCCTCTGACTTCTTGTGTGTGGAAAGTTCACTTCAAGTTTTAGGAAGAAAATAAGCACAAAGTATTACAAAATAGGTGTAAACACACAGGCTCATTTTCCAAAAGCAAGACTTTTTCCAACCTTTCTGTGGACACAGTCGTGTATATGAACACCAGGAATGGGGAATTTGTCCTCTATTCACAGGTCACAGAGAACAGCCCGCAGAGGAGGACATTCACAAAAATGTAAGTGTGAGTGTTTTCATCAAGTTTGCTTGAAAATGATGTAAGCACGTAAGAAACAAGGACAATGAAAGAAACAGGTTCTAAACAGGAGTCTAGCATGTGTTTCTCTCCTAAAGATATTCACCCCTGAAACAGAGCCCCTGTCACTGGCTTCACCTCCACGCAGAGCCTGAGAGCGACAGCCGGGTGCAGAGGCCATGCTCTGCACAACCAGCACTCAGTAGCTCCAACATGCAGCACGTGCATAATAACGAGATAAAAAGATGACAACCATCTCGGTGAGACTGAGAAATATGATCAAGGCGAGGGAACGGAACATGAAATAAGAAGCGACCAGGGGGCTATTTAAATTTTGATCACACCATTATTCCTATTTCTACTTAGAAGACTAAAATTGTGCCTTTTTTTCATCTTTTCACCCTTGTCCCTCCGTTTACTCAGGAACCTGAGAGACGCCAATCTCAAAACTGGTGGTCTGAGAAGACACCCCAGCCAACCAGGGCGGGCAGCTCTGGGGAGGGGCTGTGGAAGCCAGATGACTGGAGCCTGAGAGCTGTGCACGCGGGCCGGGGGCGATTTTACCGTATGTGCTCAGTGCAGAAAGTGAGGTGGCAGAACCCATGTCCTCCTATGTGTTTTTATGTCTGTGTTCTACTCAGCTCCTGACTCTCCACGGCTGCGCATGCAGCACATAAAGCCCACACATGGCTCCGGGGAGCCCAGGCAGAAGCAAGTTCCCTGCACAAACTCTGGGGTGCAGAGCTTGCTCCTGTGGAACGGATGAAGCCCCCTCTCTCCCTGCCATTAGAACATCACCCTGACAGCCTCAGACTGCTGCCCCAGACCCCACCTGAGTCCACGCCTTCTCCCCATCTCTCTCCCTCCTCCTCTCCTCTCCACTTCCTCCCTTTCTCCCACTCCTTTCCCCCCCTCCCCCCCTTCCTCCCTCGTCTCAGCCTTTCTCATGACCAGCCTCATGGGGGCCGTGGAGGGTAAGGACACAGCTTTCTGCTGGTGCTGTTTTCTCAGGAGACCAGATTATGATACCAGAACTCTAGGCTGTTAGCTGCACCTAGATCATCAAGTAAAATGAGAGCAAACAAAACCCCACATGACTACTCTCAGGTAAAACTGCAAGGGAGTTGCTTAGGTGGGCGTGCACATCCTGTACACAGACACGCGGGAAAAGGCTCAACTCTTCACAGCATTTGCTGCTGGTACATTACGAAGGGTCATCGTAAGTGTCTGGCAAGGGACTTTTACTTCTCACTTTACATATTTTTAATTTTTCTTTCATTCATCTATTAACAAAATATATACTAAGCACCAACTATTAACCAGACAGAGACAGAGAATAAACAATAATACACCAGTAAATCACACAGTGCATGAGAAAGTGGCAAATGCTGAGAGGGCATCACAATGAGTCACACAAGCGTGGGAGGGGCGAGTTCACTCTGTGGCGGGTGGTCAGGGCAGGCCTCGCCGAAGTGAGCAAAGACAGAGCTCTGGCCGTGCTACCCTGGTGGCACACCAGGTAGAGTGGGCAGCAGAGACCAGGAGGTCTGGTTGCGGGGAGGGAGGATGGGGCAGTGGGAGAAGGGGCCAAGAGGGGGTGTGGCCAGACTGCATGGCCTTGTGGGTCCTGCAGGCTCTGGTCAGGAAGGAGAGCAGGCAGAAGGCTGGGAACCCCGGTGAGGAGGCAGGAGAAACAGCTGGGCTTGGATGTTCCCTGGTGAATCGGATGGGATGTGAGAACAAGAAGGCTGGAGGCTGGCGGGAGGTGTGGGGTATGTTTACACATGGCTTCACTGAATAGTAAGTAAGAGAGGATGATCACGGGGGTGGAGGCTTAAACTAAAAATCGTGACCACTCTGTCCCCCACTCTCCTTCCCACGTGAAAGGAGAACTGAGTCCACAAACAGTGGCCAAGATCTAAGAGATGAAGACCAGCCCTCGGTCTTTGCATGCCCCTGGGTCTAACCTGAACTTCTCATGGACAGTGAACAGATGTGATGCCTTGGGGGGGCGGGTGGTGGGAGCAGCAAGAGGGACAGTGGTTACACACAGCCTGGAGCAGACATGGGTGTGGGCACCAGGGCCTGGTGTGTCAGACACAGGTAGGAGGCACAGATATCCACGGCCTTGTTTACATGCGAAGAAACTGAGTGTCTCAGAGGCTAACTGGTCCATTAGAAAGTAAGTCTACAATCTGCCTTTTCTATCATATTAGGTGGTTGTGAAAATCAAGATGAGAAGACTGAAAAGCACTCTTTCGAATGTACACAGTTCTGGACAAACTCAAGGTAAACAACACCACGGCGAACACTTGGCAAGCACTTGCCGGTCTTGAAATGCACCCTGAACTCTGCTCCTAGGACCTCTCTCCTATTGGATATGGTGAGCATGAAGTTTGTCATTTCAAGTCACATCAAAAACCAAAATGGGTTGGTGGGTAGCACAATGGAGTATTAGCCACCATGAGAATCTCTGCATGTGGGAATTCGCCGGCTGCTTTGGGCCAGTCATCAGTGATGCTCTGTTCATTTTACTGCAACGAAGTGAAGTACCACTTCCTGAGGCACTCCAGGCAGATGTGTGCCGCCTGCAGGCGCCGGGTCTCCAGAACCACAGGGACACGACATCACCTGGCCAAAGCCACAAAAGAACAAGACAAAACCTCAGAAAAAGAACTACATGAAGCAGAGATAAGCAATTTACCAGACAGAGCTCAAACTAGTGGTCATGAAGATGCGCACTGAACTCAGGAGAAGAACGGAGGAACTCAGTGGGAATTTCGATAAGGACACAGAAAATATAAAAAGAACCAAACAGAACTGAAAAATAACAGAAATCAAAACAACACTAGAGGGACCCAAAAGCAGATCAGAGGATGCGGAATGGATCAGTCATCTGGAAAACTGGGTAGTAGAAATCATCCAATAGGAACAGCAAAAGAAAAAAGAAAGAAAAAACATGAAGATGGTTTAAGGGGCCTCTGGGACAACATCAAGTGCGTGAACATTCACACTATGGGGTCCCAGAAGGAGAAGAGACAGAAAACCTATAGCTGAAGAAATAATGGATGAGAACGTCCCTAATCTGGGAAAGGAAACAGACATCCTAGTCCAGGAAGCACAGAGGGTGTCAAGATGAATTCAAAGAGACCCACACCAAGACACATTATAATTAAAATGGTAAAGGTTAAAGGTAAAGAGAGAATCTTAAAATCAGAAAGAGAAAAGCAACTATTTACATGCACGGAACCGAAAGAGACTATCAGCTGACTTGTCAGCAGAAACTCTGCAGCCCAGGGGTCTGGCAAGATATATTCAGAGTGCTAAAAGGAAACACTCAGAACCAAGAAGACTGTACCCACAAAGCTCTTATTCAGACTTGGAGAGAGAAGAATTTTACAGACAAGCAAAGTTACAGGAGTTCATCACCACTAAACTATTCTTACAAGAAATGGTTTATGGTTTCTAGGCCATAACTAGAAACAAAAAATTATGAAAGGAAAAATCTCATTGGTAAAGGCAAACATATAGTAAAGGTAATGGATCAACCACCTGTGAAGCTAGTAGGAAGATTCAAAGACAAAAGTAGTAAAATCATCTATATCCACAATAAATAGTTAAGCAACACACAAAATTAAAAAAATGCAAAATATGACATCAAAAACAAAATGGGGGGGAGTAAAAATGGAGTGGTTTTAAAATGTGCTCAAACTTAAGTGACCATCAACTTAAAACAGACGCATATATACACAGGTTGAAATATATGAACCTCATGGCAACCACAAACCAAAAACCTGTCACAGACAGGAGAATAAGGAGAAAGGAATGAAACACACCACACTGAAACAATTCTTTTTCTTTTGCTAATACCTTCTTACCCTACCCACCTCCTGCCTACAGAAACCTTCCATTTTGTACAACCCCTAGGAGTGTCTTTCTACTTGCTAGATGGGATGCAGCCCAATTCATGAATTGCTTAATAAAGCCAACTGGACCTTCAAATTAAAAAGAAACAAAGTTGGAAAGCATGCCGGTATGTCTCCCCAAAAGGAATAATCCTTTTTATGAAGTGAGTGATCACAACTCAATGTCTCTGCTTTAGAAATCTGGATTTTTTTGTTTTTATTGAAATATAGTTGATTTACAATATTGTGTTAGTTTCTGGTGTACAGCAAAGTGATTCAGAGATATAAATACACACACACACACACACACACACAGAGATACCCCTGTGCTACAAGATACTGAAGTATCTTGTTATTACAAGATACCGAATATAGTTCCCTGTGCCATACAGTAGGTTTTGCTGTTTATTTTACGTATAGTAGTGTGTATCTGTTAATCCCCAAATCCTGATTTATCCCTCCCCCACCCCCTTCCCCTTTGGTAACAGTAAGTTTGTTTTCTATGTCTGTGAGTCTGTTTCTGTTTTGTAAATAAGTTCATTTTCATCATTTTTTAAGATTCCACATATAAGTGATACCATATGATATTTGTCTTTCTCTGACTTACTTCACTTAGTATGATAATCTCTAGGTCCATCCGTGTTGCTGAAAATGGCATTACTTCGTTCTTTTTTTATGGCCGAGTAGTATTTCACTGTATATATGTACCACATCTTCTTTATCCATTTGTCTGTCAATGGACACTTAGGTTGCTTTCATGTCTTGGTTATTATAAATAGTGCTGCAATGAACACTGGAGTGCACGAATCTTTTCAAGTTAGAGTTTTTGTCTTTTCCAGATATATGTCCAGGAGTGGGATTAATTCTATTTTTAGTTTCTTAAGGAACCTCCATACTGTTCTCCAGAGTGGCTACACCAATTTACATTCCCACCAACAGTGTAGAAGGGTTCCCTTTTCTCCACACCCTCTCCAGCATTTATTATTTGTAGACTTTTTGATGATGGCCATTCTGACCAGTATGAGGTGATACTTCATTGTAGTTTTGGTTTGCATTTCTCTGATAATTAGCGATGTTGAGCATCTTTTCATGTGCCTGTTGGCCATCTGTATGCCTTCTTTGGAGAAGTGTCTATTTAGGTCTTCTGCCCAGTTTTTGATTGGGTTGTTCATTTTTTTGATATTGAGTTGTATGAGCTGTTTGTTTATTTTGGAAATTAATCCCTTGTCGGTTGCATCATTTGCAAATATTTTCTCCCAGTCAGTAGGTTGTCTTTTTGTCTTGTTTATGGCTTCCTTTGCTGTGCCAAAGCCTTTAAGTTTCATTAGGTCCCATTTGTTTATTTTTGTTTCTATTTCCACTACTCTAGGAGATGGATCCAAAAAGGTATTGCTGCGATTTATATCAAAGAATGTTCTGCCCATGTTTTCCTCTAGGAGTTTTATAGTATCTGGTCTTAGGTCTTTAATCCATTTTGAGTTTATTTTTGTATGTGGTGTTAGAGAATGTTCTAATTTCATTCTTTTACATGTGGCTGTCCAGTTTTCCCAGCACCACTTATTGAAGAGACTGTCTTTTCTCCATTGTATATTCTTGCCTCCTTTGTCATAGATTAATTGACCAAAGGTGCATGGGTTTATTTCCTGGCTAATTTGCCTAGTTTTGTTAATAAACTTTTAATCTTTTTAAAGAAAGATTTTATAAAAGATTTTAAAACATGTTTAGAGAAACAATTAAAAATCCTTTGCTTCTTCCTGCCTGCTGATCCACATAGCAGAGGCACACGTGCTGGTCTGAGACTAGGCTGAAGCCCTCAGGTTTACCTTGCTTTCTGGAGTGCTTTCCACTGAAACTTGTCAATACCCTGCTTATATAAACCACAGATTGCCAAAGCTCTGAATCTTCTATAGTCTATATTTTGTCTGTTTGGAACTATTTATTAGACTAGAAAAGCACCTCTTTTTCTTCATGTATAAAATGAAACCAGATGAACATCCTTCTAGCACTAAAGCTCTAGGTTGACTACATGTAAGTGCAGTATATGCGTCTTACTTTTTCTCTGAAAATAAGAGCTTTACCACCAGACAATAAAAATTCCATTCATTACTTTGGCCCACAGATGAAGTCCTCTTAAAGAAGAAAATTTATTTGAAGAAAATAAGACCTGATGTTGGGTCTCATTCAATTCATGCACATCATTTATTACTGAAGGGCAGGGATAACACTCCATAAACTAATGGAGATCTCACACTATTTATTAGCTTATTTGATGCTAATGAGCTGACAGTATTGGCTTCTTGATAATGGCACGTAACCTGACAGACTGAATAACAGCAGCCACAACTGGAAGGTCATGAAGAAGGTTTAGAAGATCTTTTTTTTCCTGTAAGAACAATAATTCACTTGTCCACCGTTTGAAACTAAGAAGCCTACTTTTTCTTCACTTGTCCTCCCTATGACTATCCTTGTCCCTAAAAAATAACTTGAAGTTTTTTAAAGGTTAAAAAACTTATTAGGAAAATATAACTGATACAATGTTATAAATGGTTACTCCCACATGAAGATAGTTTTTACAAGTTTGAAAGCTTTTTGCACAGACTATTAACAGCGTGGATTGCACTTATATCAGCTAGATATGAGTCAGCACCTATAAACATCATTTTTTCTTTTTTTGTCTAAAGCTGTAAGAAATGCCAATTCTCAAGTCCTACTTTTTAACTTAAATAAGCGGCATTTCATTCTAATGACATTCTCAGACGTCAGTCAGGAGGCTGTGTTAAAATGAGGTCTTGCCAGCATTTCTAAATTGCCTTGGCTGGGAACTACAGCTCTATGGAGTAGCAGGTTATGGTCAGCTCTATTGAGTATGTTCTTATGTACCTTATAAGAATGTAAATCAAACAACAAAAATCTGAATTTGAACAAATTAAATATCATTATTTTTCATGTCATCTTCAAAAAAACCCTCCTTTGCTCATCCCTTCCCCCTCTGCCAATCAACTCTGGCATAATCTATACAACATATCTTAAAGGCACAGAGAAAACACTTTAAGGAAAAGCAAATGAGCAAATCATTTGATCATAACAAGCCTACATGAATGAATCATTCATTCTGTGAATCATCTCTGGCAATGGTACTACTTCACAGAACCGTGGAATCTTAAAAATTTACAGGTAGAAGGAAATTGAGAGATTACTGAGTCCAAGCCCCTTGTTTCTTGGTGGAGGAAACCGAGGCCCTGGAGAGAAGGAATGTGCCCAGGATCGTGGGGCCAGCCACCAGTGGGCGGGGCTCAAACTGGGACTCCTGGCCCCAACATGCTTCCAGAGGCTGAGTCCCCTTAGAGTCAAATTAGACACATACTTGAATACTGATTTCTGCAGGACAACGTGATGGCAAATCTGCTATTGCAATCCTGATGTGTTTTGTACTCCAAGGTCGGACATAAATCTCAGAAGATTATTTGTTGCAAACCTTCTCTTTTGGGGACGACAATGCCATCCTTTGAAAAATGAAGACTGGATTCTGGTTAATGGTGCCATATTTCCTCATCAATTTAAATTACGTTACAGACTTTTAATTTCTGGTTCACTCAAAATTAAAAGTGGCTTCTGGGGACTTCCCTGGTGGCACAGTGGTTAAGAATCCACCTGCCAACGCAGGGGACACAGGTTTGGGCCCCGGTCCAGGAAGATCCACATGCCGTGGAGCAGCTAAGTCTGTGCACCACAACTACTGAGCCTGTGCTCTAGAGCCTGCGAGCCACAATTACTGAGCCTGCGTGCCACAACTACCAAGCCCACGTGCCACAACTACCGAAGCCCTCGCGCCTAGAGCCCATGCTTCGCAACAAAAGAAGCCACCGCAATGAGAAGCCTGCGCACTGCACCGAAGAGTAGCCCCTGCTTGCCGCAACTAGAGAAAGTCTGTGCACAACAACGAAGACCCAACACAGCTAAAAATAAATAAATAAATAAATTTATTTATTTATTTTAAAAAAGTTGCTTCTGATACTTTAAAGGTTTTCAATTTCTCAACCTGTTAGGTGGCCTGGTTAATTTCACATTAACAAACTCCTAAAAGCATCAGAAGGTGTCTCTTTAAGGGCAACCTTTACATGAATATTTTTGCGAATCCTAACCTTTCAGTAAAAAGAGCAGAACTCATGCACTTTGTGCACCGAAAGCTCTGTCATCCACTGCTACAACAGAGCACACTGGTGTGACACGAAATAAAACATACTTAGAGACAGAACGCAAAGATGCTGGCGAATTAGTCATGTATAGGCTGCAAACGTCTGGGTGATGCAAACCCGCCTTTCTCAGGTTAGTGTGGATTACTGGGAGCTGCTGACGGTCAGACAGGCCGCTCTAGCCCTTCTCACCCTGGGCAGGGTGAGCTCTTATGAGCCGTACCACGGCCTGTCCCTGATAGGCCCCAGTGGCTCTGAAGCAGGCAGTTATGCAGGAGCGACCTAGGACCAAGGGCACTCACTGTGCTTGCTGGCCTTAGCAAGAGCCCCAGAAGCCCAGCCCCACACAGCAGGAGATTCCAGGCCCCAGAACCCTCTGATGTGCTGCTGAGCTGCTCAAAAGCTCAGAAAACCAGTTTTTAAAGTGCAGTATGTGCAGTATTGCAGAAAATGAAGATGACATAAAACCCGCATGTCCAAGGGCACAGGGGTGGCCACAAAAATTTCGTTTCATCCAACATTTACTCTGTTCTATCCTCAAGTTAAACCTGAGCCTAATACAAGCAAATGAAAATGTGCGTAACCTGCCAGGACAAGGTTCACTGCTCAGCGTGCCTGTGGACAGACTTCCACTCACTCGGGAATTACAGCGAACCTCCAGAGTGAAAAGTGAGTGTCTAACTAACGAATCTAGACTATTTAAGAGAATCCATTCTAGGATACACTAGAATAAAAACTCGTCTGGAAAATCTGGGTCCTGTTTTTATTCTCACACTAAGATGAACTGCGATGGCTCCGGGTCTCTGTTAGCTGCTGAATGAGACCCCTCCCCAGGCTGCCCACTTGAGTTAACACAGCAGTACCTCCTGATGGCCACGGTGAGAGCCTCTGGTGAGCTGGCGCATGGACAGATGACCTCCTGGCGTAGACCTTTACTTTGGAAGACGTTGAGAAACGCGTCACAGGAAGAAATAGACCCTAGAGGGAAAGGGGGGATGATAATCAGACAGGCGAAGCAATGTGGACAATTAAAAGTATCCCATAATATAAAATGCTTTTGAAGTTAGGATCTAGGCACATGGGGAGTTAGGCAGCATGGAAAAATACTTTATTTAATATATAACTTATCAGTCGTGTTACAATGAAAGATAATATTATTCTCAAACACAGAACTCAAGAATTTAAAAAATGCAACTTCTATACTTAAAACCTTTTTGCTGACTGAAGAACTTTAATAACTTTTCTGAGACATGTTCTACCATTTTCAACATGCATGTTCCAAGAAATAAGTAAATCTAAACCCAACTAAATGAAGAAAACATTTCTCTATATTAATATGAGTGATGAGATCAAGGTATAATTACTAGGAACCTATCAGCTAAACTAGCTCCTAATACAAGTTTACCTTGCTTCCTGTAAGACATATTACTCTGAAGAGTTATGGGCAAAATCAATCGTGTACTAAACAGCCCACAATTTATGGAGTTATTTTGTAAATGGAAGAATCACTTATAAAACTAATACAAAATCACCTGTTTGCAAGTCCACTTTTGCATATCAGATGTTCTTTAAGAAAGTATATACTGCTTTAATCTACAAATATATATGCTGCAGAGTTTACAAATGTGGTCAGAAACATACATTGTTCATTCAATTCACTTCATTCACTTTGCTTCTCGCTTATATACTCTTCTCATAAAAAACAAGCTAGCTGGGTTTTTGTTTCAACTGACTGAAATATTTCTCAAGGTATATTAACAGTATTCTGTGGAACTGCTAATTTATTTTACCTAGGTAATTTCTGCTACAGGATTTGATAATAAAATTCCATTAAAAATGACAAATCAAATTTCCTGATCAATAAAACTACTATGGACCATAAAATAATAATAGTTAATATTTCTTGAGCACTTATTATATCCCAAGGAACTGTACACAGGGATTGCTTCATTTAATCCTCATAAAATCTGATGACTGGGTACCATCTTGCAGCTAACAAAAGGAGAAGAATTTTAACAAGTAAGATATGTTCTCTTCAGAATCAGGAAGTGGAAGGGCTAGGACTCAACCCTAGGGCTGTGTCTGGACCTTCAGGCCCTGGTGCCCGTAGGCTACGCTGAGTAATACTGTTTGGCTATTATCTTAAGGCCACTTCTTCACTAAGGTAAAGACTAGAAAAGGGAAAAATCAAACCCCAGAGAATGAAACCTGGAGAATGAGGCCCCCTCCTGACTGCCTGGTGCCGTCACTTACAGGGATTTGCGCCGTCGGCCACTATCAGCATCCGGAGAGAGGAGAGGTTGATGTCTCTCTGATCCCTGTGTGCCACCAATGCCCAGTGCATGTCCCTGGATTTGACACAGGCCACTTTTGCTGAAGGAGAAGCAGGGGGGAAGTGAGTCACCGCCTGTGCCGCAGGATGGTGTGACATTAAAGGGGCAGCCTCCGCAACGCACCTTTGTACTGGCAGACCTTCTGAATCCAGGACAGCGGGTTCACCTTCATCAGCGAGTACGGGATGCTGATCACGTGCATCATGTTCATGACGCTCTGAAAGCAGGACACTGGGCAGTGAGTGGGGGAGGGCTCCATGTGGGACTCACCCTGCTGCCAGGGGCTCCCTGGTGGGAGGGTGGGGACCACACGGGCATCTCACTGGGGATGATCCTTTAAGAGGCTGTGGGAGTGGAGGCGACTTCTCAAAGCTTGTCTAGTCCTCCCGACTCCTGCTTCTACTGATACAACTCAAGAATCTAAGTCCAATGGAAGCAACCTAAGTGTCCATCGACAGATGAATGGATAAAGAAGGTGTGGCACATATATACAATGGAATATTACTCAGCCATAAAAAGAAACGAAATTGAGCTATTTGTAATGAGGTGGATAGACCTAGAGCCTGTCATACAGAGTGAAGTCAGAAAGAGAAAGACAAATACCGTATGCTAACACATATATATGGAATTTAAGAAAAAAAAAAGTCAGGAAGAACCTAGGGGTAAGACAGGAATAAAGACACAGACCTACTAGAGAACGGACTTGAGGACACAGGGAGGAAAGGGGAAGCTGGGACGAAGTGAGAGAGTGGCATGGACATATATACACTACCAAATGTAAAACAGCCAGCTAGTGGGAAGCAGCCGCATAGCACAGGGAGATCAGCTCGGTGCTTTGTGTCCACCCAGAGGAGTGGGATAGGGAGGGTGGGAGGGAGATGCAAGAGGGAGGAGATATGGGGATGTATGTATATGTACAGCTGATTCACTCTGTTACACAGCAGAAACTAACACACCATTGTAAAGCAATTATACTCCAATAAAGATATAAAAAAAAATCTAAATCCAAATCCTTTTCTTATAAAAACTTAAGCTGAATGATCACTTTTTTATTGGCCTTTCAATCTTGAAGGTTAATTCTCTCTGGTGTATTCTACTCATTTTTATTCACAAAATTGATTTCCTTTATTAAATGTTACACTGAAATCCAAGGAGTGGTGGAAAGTTGTCTTAACACCCTCACTCTTCCATCTAGCCTGGCTCATGTAGACCAGGACCCGTAAAAGGTTTCTTTCTTTAAAATGGATGACAAAAACTAACTTTTTAAGTAAATGGTCAGTCCTCACACATTGCAGCTGGGACTCATACATCTGAGTGGCTGCATGCACAGACCTGGCAGGAAGGGACCACAACATGGGGAGCACTGGACAAGATCCCCCCTGGTCGGCTCTGCCCCCGCTGTGGGTGGAGGTGGAGAGAGAGGGCACGGACACTCTGCAGAGCGCTGGTCTAGCTCAGAAGCTCTGCAGGAAGATGACCACGTGCACCCTCCCCCACACGGGTGAGCCTGCTCACCGCTAGCATTCACCTCCCTCACCTCGTGCTTGCTCCCCATTCCATACTGGGGGTGGGAGCATCTTTCACCATAAAGAAGATAAGATGCTTTGGAAGAGTGCGTGCTGCCTAGCCAGAGACCTGTCTTGCTCTAGAAGGTGGCAGCCAGAGACAGACTCAGAAACCACCAATTCCGGAGGCAGTAATCCATAGCATCAGGGAGCAGGCGGGTGACCACGTCAACAAGATCTACCACACAGCTCTTGAAAGCAAGACTGTCACGAGAAAACTCCGATGGCAACGGTCATCAAGCAAGTAGTTGGGCCAGGCACTCACTGAACGTTAAACCACGTGGTTCTCACACGGTCAACATTCCCATTGGACAGATGAGGAAAACAGAGGTGCAGAGTGACTCAGGCAACAGACAATTCTTGGGCACAGGAGCAGGTGACGTGCCCAGAGTCACAAGCTACAGAAGGAAGGACCAACATCCAACCTGGGTTCTCTGAGGCTGTGCTCTTCCCATGACACCAGCAGGCCACGGGTAATGCATGTGTGGGGCTGTGTTTCTGTCTCACCGACTAGTGTCCAGACGGTAAAAGAAGGAAGCTGGCTGGGCCGGAGCCCCAAACCTTTGTCTATATGATGTCTGCATAAATTCTGGTTTATCAAGAAACAACAAATCCCTCTTTTTATAGTTATGTTCCTATCACTCATGTAAAACTACTAGAGTTTTTTGCTTCTAAAAAGATATACGGTTTCAGCATAAGAAACTTAAAAAGAAAAACAGGTGAGTGGAAATCATCACATATGAAAGACACAGGGAGATTCGAAGCAGTGATGCTACATATATTTCTTAAGTTCTAAGCATATCTTAATAATAAGGTCATCCCTCTATTAAAAGTGCCTACAGCTTTGAATGGTCATCACTTCTCAAGTGGCACTAACAAAAATGAGACACACAGTCTCTGCAACTCGTGTTGAATTTTTGGCCAAGGGGAAATCTCAAAGTACTTTCCCCCCTGCAGCATAATTCCCGAAACATTCATTAAACGATGATTCACAGAAAGATAAAAAGAATTTTGTAGCCAAATCATATGTATGGGCAAAGTGACCCAAATGCAAGACATCAACGTTTCTGCACAATCTGAAATGCCAACTGTGGGAAGAAAGATCCTGAACTTCCCTGAGCCTAAAAAGGCCGCTCTCTCTCACAGCCGCAGCCTCAGAGCGTGGGCCCACGATGCAGGCAAGCAGCGACTGACCCGCTGGTCTGCTGAGCTCCTGGAAGTTACATTAACTTAAGACTTCTAAAAATGGTAACTTTTCTTTATAATGTGGGAGGAAGGGGCTTACCCAAGCCGCTGTGTACACAGATCATCATTCTAATCCCAACACTGAGCACATTCAAAGTTAAACAGGACACTGCAGAGCAAGGGGCGTCTCACTTACTGTTAGGATTCCGTGCCAAAGCCCAACGTCTTTCTTGAAATCCAACACATTCACGATTGTTTCAGCTATAAAATAAAGAGTCAAAGATTTTAACAAAAGACGGTCACAGACCAAAGGACAAAAAAAATCCAATACCACATCAGTGGGAAGTAATGGGTCTTAGAAAAACATCATTTCACTGTCTTTACAGAAATGCTGCAGCCTCCAATCAGACCCATTTAAAATGCTGGCCTGCCTGGGAAGTGTTTCTAGATGAGTATTCTGATACACAACTTAACAGCAATAGCTCTTCACAGCATCACTTAAAACTCCTTATTCCTTCTCCTTTTATATATTGGGTTGGCCAAAAAGTTCGTTTGGGTTTTAATGAACTATTTGGCCAACCCAATATTTGTTTCCCCTCTCCCTGCCTTTTCTTTCTTAAAAGATTCTTTTCATTTCCATCACATGTTCTCCCAAGAGAGGGAAATGCTGTGTACTTGCAGGAGGAGGCAATTTTCAGCAAACCTGCCACTAGAATGCTCGCCAAAGCTTCAGTACCGAGTGCCTCACCCCCTTTCAAAAAGGGACATTCAAAATACACAGCCTGTATTCTATCTTATGCAAGATTTTTAAAAGTGGAGAATCAGGAAGCAAGTATGTATCTATCTTCCCCAATCCCTGCAAGAGTGATGGCCCTAGACCTTTAGGAAATTAGGGCAAGGAATACAGGTCATGAGGTTGTGAGAAAAACTAGAAAACTGAAAACAGTGACAAACAGGGTGGTGATCATTAGAGGCAGTGTGTCTCCACGTGTGACAATGTCTGGGAAACTTGTCCAGGGACCAAACATCAGTGGAACATCTCCACGAGACAAGTGAACTGGTCTTAAAAAGGGAGACTGCCAGAAGGATGGGGAGAGAGAGAAAGCAAATGAGAACAGCAAAAAGAGAAAAGTGTCTCATTCATGGCTCGTGACAGACGCTTGGGTACTGGGAAGAGACTCCAGTGTGGCGGGTGCCTGCGACGTGGCTAGTGCGGGGATCTGATGGCAGACACTCCAGCGGAGGGAGCTGTGGGTACGTGGGGTCTGATCCTTCCTACCATGAGCCCGTCAGCGCTGTCAACATGGTTACCTCCAGTGACCCTAACTCTGTGCCTCCAGGACAACCCCAAACAGGGCAAAGAAAGCACATCATGGAAACCAACCCTTTGACTGTGAAATGCAGCCCCAGAATCCAAGCCAGTTGCGGGGAGGGGGGTGCACTGTAGCATGTGCACTTTTTTAAAGCTCCCAAAGAGGTTCCACTGTGCAGCCAGGAACGAATATACATCAGTGGTGTCAACTATCTGTTATGGCCTAGACTGTTTTCTCCCAAATTCCTATGTTGAAGCCCTAACGCCAAGTATAAATGTGCCTGGAGATGGGGCTCTAAGGAGATAATTAAAGTTAGGTAAAGTCATAGGGTGGGGCCTGATCCAATAAGAATGGTGTCCTTATAAGAAGAGGAAGACACACCAGAGCTCCCTCTGCACACAGAGGTGAGGCCGTATGAAGACACAGCCAGAAGGTGCCGTCCGCAGGCCTGGAAGGGGGTCTCCCAGGAACCAACCCTCTGGCACTGGATTTCAGACTTCAGCCTCCAGACTGTGAGACGTCAACATCTGTTGTTTAAGCCCCAGTCTGTGGCGTCTGTTTTGGCTGCCAGAGCAGACTGAGATGCCAACTAAACAATCCAACACACAGACCTTCGGTGGAGCCGCACGACTCTCTGAGTGACTAGGGGAACAACACTCATCTCATAGGGCTGGGGTCTGGGGTCAGGGTCCCCCAGGAATGGTCTGCCCATACCTTCTGTGTAGCCACATGCCTGTGTGAGGGCCTGGCAGTGGGTCAGAAGCGCGATCCTCGTCACGGTCACCCCGAGCACGCTCCCATCCTTGCACGTCTTGTACTGCAATGAGAAGGTGCCGAGAGGGTAGAGCTTGGGGCCCACATCCACCTCTGACCCTGAGCTGTGTAAGGGTTGCAGTGCGTGTCACTCAGTTCCCCAACCTCGTCCAGACCCAGCAACTCACCTCGATATACGCAGTGTCATTATTTGCGTCCTTAATGTGCGGGAACCAATCTCGAGGAGGTTTAGAGAGATGTTTTGACTCTGTGACAAACCATAATAGCTTTGGCCAACCTTGGAAATAAAGGACAAATTCCTTTCAGGCAAGCATCCCCTAGAAGACAGGTGTGACACCACCTTCCCGTTGGTGGCATGCTTCACAACAGCACAAGCCAGACCAAACCTCTGGTGTTTCCACCAAGTCTAAGGCCATGGCTAAGGTGCTGTAAGCCTCCTGCAGTTACAGCACATCACATGCAGGCTGAGAGCACGTGGGGTGTGATCTGAAACCTCGTGTGTGGACGGTGTGTTGGCACAGATGCCTCGGAGCACATCCTCCCCGCCCGGCACTGAGGCTCACCTTTGAACTGTGGGATCTCCCCCGTCGGGCTCTTCGGCAGCCCTTTGTGGCAAGCGTCACTTGTCAAGGCTACAGTCACTCCACAGCTTCCAAGCAAGAACCCGATCTGCTGGCTTCCTGCGTCCTGGGAGACGGCAGCAAGGAGAGAAGGGTCACGAGCAGAGGTGATGGCCACTCTCCTAACAAAACACGGTCTCGCCCTTGGGCCCTGGGATGGCACCAACCTCCCTGAGGAGAGGTTCAACCAGAGTGCCAGGGCACGGGCTGGTGTCTGCACAGCTGGGGTCAGATCTCAGGCTGCCGCTTGCCAGCTGCCTGACCTTGAACAGGCCACTAGCTTGGCCTCAGTCTCGTCATCTGCACCATGTCCTTGGCTGGCTGTAAGGGATGCACACAGGGAGCACAGAGTGTGCTGCGCTCAGGGGGTCTCGTTCTGTTCCCCTCTGGTTGTTCAGGACCGTGACCTCAGGACACAGAGCGGGTCCAAGAACACATCTCTGCACTCAGGACACTAACCCCAAGCGGTCTTTGATCACATCCGGCGTGATGGACTGGACACCCATGCCGACCACAGAGTAAGGGCGTGTGCGTGGAGGGGCGCCGCCCCACGGACTGACTGCCAGGACTTGGGAGCAGATGCTGCGGGAGGGGCAGCCCCGGGCGCCACCACCCTGAGCGTCCAGCCACCCTGCCAGTCAGTTCAATTCGCTTTCCTTACTCCCACCAGCTATGATTCAGAAAATAAAGCCGTGAAGCAGCCGGCATTCCTAGAAGGGAAACGTCAGGACTGTGGTGAGGCTGTCACCTCCTTCCTTCCCACGTGAGACAACATTCTCACCTCAGTAAAATCGGCAACATCGACATCTCAAAACTACGTCTTCCAAGTGCCTAGTTCCTACTCCTCACTGCAGATTTAAAAGCCGCATCTCTTTACACAGCATCACGCACAGCCAGCCTCCCAACACCCTTGCAGCCCCGACAAGGGGGAGGAGGCCTGGTGCTCCGCGGATGGAGACCTTCCCATTTCGGGGACCCTGTGGGATTGTTCCTTCAAGCAGTGCTTTTTCAAGGAGAATTATAATCAGTCACTTCAGTGTGAATTTGGGTATCACATGGCCAAGAGCTGTGACCGGGTAAAGGGGTGGGGAGATGGGTTCTGAAGCCAGGTTTAGGAGCAGAAGGGCGTTTCTTTAGGAGCGTGAACTTGCTGGGACCGCCTACAGGCAGGCTCAGAATGGCTCAGGAGAGGGAGCACCAGGGCCAACTGCAAGACCTGTCAGGGTCCACTGTGGAGGTCTGCTGTCCCCTGGGCCCTGTCTTCCTAGTATCTGCTCCTAAAGACCCTAAAATACAGAGGAAGGGTTGAGAGTAACCATAAACAGAATCCCTGGTTACCATGAAATTCAGCTTCCATGCCTGCTCCTCCTCCATCTTCTTGGTCTGGAAATTCCTACTCAGAGGTCCAGCCAAAAGCCAGCTTCGCAGAAACAGCCCCACCCAAGAACCCCATTGGGCTGAGATGAGACCCCTCCACGGGCTCTCAGAGCGCTCTGTCTCCTTCATGCACCGGGATCCCTGAAATTAAGCCCAGCTTGACCCCAGAGCCTCTGGCAGAGCCCACAGAGCCATCCGTGGCCTCCATGGGCCATCTCTCCTGGACCTGGGGACAGGGCCCTGAGCCCCGATACCTGGGAGCCCCCCGACACCCCACACCACTGTCCAGAAAGGCTCCACAGGAAGCTACTGAGGAGGCAGGTGAACCACTGCCCTGATGGCCAGAGCACTCAGGCCCTGACACCGCCTCCCGTGTTTCCTGAGCGCTTTTCCCTGGAATGGCTGTTTCTGGCCTGCGGCTGGGCTCAGGGGCCCTTCCTCTGTAGAGTTGAGCATAGGACTGGTGGATAGAGGATTCACAAACTTCATCCCCTACACCTCTGTGCACATCTTACCCTGTGCTGAATGGCAACCGAGCCAGTGGATTCTTTTATTTAAAATTAAGTAAAGTTGGGCTTCCCTGGTGGCGCAGTGGTTGAGAGTCCGCCTGCCGATGCAGGGGACATGGGTTCGTGCCCTGGTCTGGGAAGATCCCACATGCCGCGGAGCGGCTGGGCCTGTGAGCCATGGCCGCTAAGTCTGTGTGTCTGGAGCCTGTGCTCCGCAATGGGAGAGACCACAACAATGAGAGGCCCGCGTACCGCAAAAAAAAAAAAAAAAAGTAAAGTTTTCTAAGAATGAAACCACAGACTGAGGCCCAACGCGCAGCTTCTGGTTTAACAATAACCTGTGGGTCACCTGCTGGTTCTGTTCCCCTCACAAATGTTCCGAGGGAGAGAGGGCCAAGAAGAAACCTCAGCTTTTTCTTCTGAGAGAGGGTTCCTGGTCCTGAGGTACATGGTACAATATGAGAGTCTGAATGGGTCTGAGAGGTGAGTGAGACAGAGCCACCTGGCAGGTCACAGCCTGCAACGCCTGAGACGGCTGGCAAGCACGTGTCAGGAAACCCAGAGGAGTTGCAGGTGAGACACCCTGGCCCCGCTCGACAATGCCTGGTCAGGAAGTGGCAGAGACAGGTGCCTCTTCATTCAAATGATTTTCCTCTGCAAAGCAGACCTGGTCTGGAAGACACCAGGCTACAGATGTAGAGTAGACAAATCTAAATTCGATATGTGATGAGTAAACAATAACTGCTACTCATAACAACAATACCAAATGTTCTGGAGTCTGCTTGGTGCAGTGCTGACAGAGAATCGGTCTCTTCACTCATTAGGCTATGAATTTCTCCAAATTAGCATCCTGATGCCATTGACTAGAGAATCCAGAGGGTTTTCTTGTCTATTTCCAGAGGACCTCAACCCACTGAATTAGATATCAGTTAAAGAGGACCATCACACATCCCTTGAGAGGCTTTCCAGGTTAGTCACAGCACCAAAGAATCACATAGGAGAACGTGGCTACCTGCTCAGTAAATCCCCAAACCCTTCTGCATTTCTCGTCAGTTGTGAAGGTCATAGGGCTCAGGAAGATGAGGAAGCACTTTATGGGGTGTGTATTGTACACCAGGAATGCTAGAGGCAAACCCTCGCAGAAATCAGCGTTCTCCTCAGGCCACTGGTGGGGGCTCTGATGTCAGTGGCTGCAGGGCTCACCCCCCTTCCAGGGCCACCTGCCACCCCGCCTGACACTTGCAGGTGCCTAGGAGGCCCAGGAGGGAACTTGCAGATTTTGTACCCAGGAAAACGGAAACAGTAACCATTCCCCAACCTTTTTCTAAAGGATGCCCACGTTCTCTCCTTCCGACCCAAGGAGCAGAGTTTCAAAGGTACCCACACACCGTGAACAGACCTTGAGGCACTTCCCCATTTTCATAATGAGTAGCCACAAAGACAGCTGGAAGATTCTCTGGAAACTCTTGAGCCTGGGCACATGAAAACCTTAGCATTTTGGAGCTGGAAGAGTCACCCCACACACTCTGCTCATGATGATGTGCTAAGTGACGGCCCGGTGAATCCAGGGTGGGGCCCAAGGGCACGACACATAACACAACCAGTGGCAGGGCACCTACCCCACAGCCGTCGGCCCCGTCTCCTTCGACAGCATCAGAGCACCTCTCGGGGGACCATCAGAGTCAACCCCAGCACAGCCTCCTCCCTCTGCCTTCCCTTCCAAAGTTACCACAGGTCTGTGGTGCAAGAAGCCAATCATTTACGCGGACAAAGACACACACACTGCTGTGTAGGGTTCCGACACTGGACTACACTACAACTGTAACAGCAAGATAGTTATTTATTCTAATCATAGAATAAGATCCAACAAATCGGAGGTGAACCTGGAACTTGTTAATGTCCAAACACCTGCACAAATGCAACAACGGCCACCCCTGAAATAAAAACAAGTGAAAACTCTATCATTTACCCAGATTTCTAGTGCAGTGACACTGAGGAATGAGATACTGGAACACCTGCTTTGCTGGTAGATCACCCTGCTCAACGCACAGAAGGTGCCACCTCAGGGCAGCAGCTCAATCCGGCCACTGAGTGGAGCTGCAGTGTCAATGCTGCTCCCTTGTCTGGGACAACCAACGACAACCTGCGCAGAGCCTCAGAGAGAAGGCAAACAGCCCTGTGCTTCCTGATCCACATCCTGCTGAGATGAAAGCTCTTGAAGATGGCCGTCTGCACATTCTGACCCCATGACAGAACCTTCCAGGGCAGCAGAGTCAACCTTCCCGGCCAACAGGTTTGAACAGAAAGATACGTTATTTACCTTTCTCGTGAGGGGCACCTCGATGGGCACAGGCACAACTTCGGCCAGCAGGCAGCCGTAGAAAGCCACCATGGAGGCAGCAGGGTCATTGTTGGGGAACACCAGTGCCACCTGGACCAACACAGAGAGAGAGGGATTAACCACTAACACGATGCCACTGGAAAAAATTTAGATGCCCTGCTTGAAAAATGCATATTAGTAAGATGCATCTTAATAAGTTATCAGATGCTTTTCCTTGATCTCACATGGAAGGCAAACAGATTATCCCGGTCATCTCTGACACCGCACCAGAATGCAACTACCCTTGCTGTTTACACTCCCCCATCGGCACATATTTTTACACAGGTGAAACCACAGTGCATACACTATCTGTCTCTCACTATTCTCACTGGGCTCTGAAGTGCGTCCTCGTACGTCCACAGAGTCTTCACCATCGTAACTGAACGCTGTGCACTTCCTCCCTAAGGTGCTGGGCTCACAGCTGACTCTACTCTGATCCCAGCTCAGATTTAGCTCCCCAAGCCTTGACTTACCTGAAAATTGAGAATATTAGTGTCCTAGCGTTGTAGTAAAGGTCAAATGAGAAAATGTATGCAAGAGCTCACACCGTGCCTGACACACAGCAGGTAGCCATGAACCACAACTGCCCACGAGGCCCCGGCCCTGGGAGCTGGCACTCGGTCAGCCCGCACCTGCGGCATCTCGCTTTCTGCCCTCCCAGGGAAGGTTTCCGTGAACACCTGGCCACACATCTCCAGCCGCCCATTGCCTCTCCAGCTCAGCCTCTGAAGAACCAGGAGTACAATAATCATGGAGTTCTAAAAGGTAAATTTAAATTACTACCCTAATAATCCAATAATGGACAGTATGATTTTTCAAATGTTTTCTGATAGTCCTGAAGGGAATATTAATGAAGAACAATTTTCCATCAGATGGCTTATAATTATTCGTCCTTGTATGAACTGTGTTTCATTTCCTTTGTTTATTTATCTGCTGGTGTTTTGACATTTCCCATAAAATCTTTAAATATACTTCATAGTATTAACTCTTACATTTGATGCAGACTTCTCGATACAATATTCTGTTTTATTTTTATTAGTATATTTAATGTTGCATGCAAACTTGTCAAGTTTCTCCTTTATGTTGTCAGCTTCATCCCATTTACATCCACCTGGCGCTCAGGTTAGCATCTTGCTGTGGAGCTACCGCAATGTCGATCCGCTTGCTCTCCTGTTGCCCAATGCTCCTTCTGGAGTGGCCCTTCCTACTCTAGCTCTAGAAGCTGCCTTCAGGATACAACAGGCAGTCCTATTTCTGGATCCCCACTGAGCTCTGCAGGACTCTGCTTCCACTTTAACACAAGCTTCTCCCAAGTGTTGCTCCAGCATCGGCACTGCTCTTCCTTGTTGATGATTAAGCACATAAATCCCATGATTCAGCAGATGTATATGATTTTTGTATTACCTCATTCAGGAATTTAACACATTTTTTTCTTTAAAAATGCCCTAACTAGAAGTTATTAACTTTGTCATGAACAGTTGGATAAGACATCCTAATTACCTCAATATCTAAGTAAGCAGGTTGGCATAAAGGACTCAGATGACAGCTGAGGATGGAGCACGCTGCATCTTAAATTTGGCTCTGTTAGCAACACAGGATAGTTGATGGAAATAAAATTAAGTTGGGAATTATGTGAAGATTGCCTTTCTATATGGTATTCCTGCAGTTTACTAAAATCAGCCAAACAGAGACAAATGAAACCGTTAAGGCCAATAAAAGCCATTCTGCACTACTGAAGAATTTTAAGAAACCCTGTGAAATAACTGTTGATTAGATATTAATCCTTATTTTGTCCCAAAAGCACCCAGACAGATGCCAGACTACTATCAGTAGGATTTCAAAGGAGGAATAAAAGGATTTATTTGCATGTCTCTGTATATGAACCACAAACAATTATTTTAAAAATGATCTGAGGTTTGCACTGGCCTCAGGTGTCTGCCTTCAACTGGTGGTCAGAGAGTTGACAGCATCTATTTTTAGTTCTGGATCTGGCAAAGCAACACCATTCAATCAAATGTTTGCAAAGCTTCCAAGGCACCACTGCTGCAAGACTGCTCTCCTTGAACCAAAACAGAGGATGTTAATAAAATGCAGAAGATGTTGAAGTTCCACCCAAAACTAATGGCTGCACCCACTCATAGAGGACTAGTTAAATTTGGACTTGTTAGTCCTCCTAGGACTAAACTATTCCACACGCAGGAGTCTTCAAGAGCGCAGAACCGAGAGAAAGAAGGTGCTGCTTCCAGAGCCAGACTGTGGATCAACATATTTCCAAAGAGGAGCTTCTGGTCTGGCTCCTATCCCAGCTCTGTTTCAAGGGAGGGCAACCTGATCCAGGATTTAAAATTCCCACTGCTCGATCACTAAAGTTCATGCTGATAATGCCATATTATATAACCTTGCAGAGTTGGGTTAAAACAGGATGAAATGTTATATTAATGTAAAGTGGATAAAAGCAGAATATAAAATTGTGCATTATATGCTCTCAAAAATATAAAAGTAACAAATAGAAAATGGTCAAATAGCTAAAGGCTCATTTAGAATCAAAACTGAATTTTTAAAAAATTTGTTTTAAGGAAGGGAAGACTGTATTTGTATCATTCTCACCAAACTTTCCTTCTGTATCTCAATCAGTCACAAGTCCTGCTTTTTGGTGACTACACAGTGATTCCAGTGCAATACTGTACAAATATACAGATGCTTCATTTTCATAAACCCACATCGTTTCTTTTCATTCAATTCCCTATGTATTCTCTGATATTTCATCACACTTAACTATGCACAGAGCGTCAACAGACCACCTCCTTCCTCCACTCTCCTCCGCTGGTCTTCCTGTAACAGCCTTGCTGTCCCAGTGCCCGGCTTGTTCTGTCCACATACCACACAATCCCCCCTCAGCTCCTTTCCACACTCTGTCCTACAACCTGACCAAGAGCCACGGGCTTGCTTTTTCTCCTCAAGAAGTCTTCTCAGATGCCAGAAGCTCCCAAAATGAGAATATTCTCTGTCCTTCCCAAAGAGTTCAGCTGTATCTCTCACCACCTATTTTGGGGACCTGTATCATTTTCCAATTTACAGACAGCCAATTATCAATGTCTTTTTTTTTTTTTTAACTCTGCAAGCTCCCTGAAGGCAGGCTTCACATATGATGCATCTTTGTTTGTTCCACAGCTCCCACTATAATATCCTGAAAACCTATTCAGCTTAGGCACATAAATGCCTTTTCAAAGCCCAAGCAGGACTCCCCAAAGTGCATTAATAGGGTCACCCACATGAAAAGCGTCTATAATTTTTATGCTAAGGACAGAATGTTCATTATCCTCGGAAAATTATATTTAATTAAAAATGATTTTCAAAGAGGTAAAGAATCCTGTTTATTGTGACAGAAGGCTATTATCAATTGAATACTACAGTTCCATATGCTTATTTAATAAGTATTTATACGCACATGCCAGGTGCCAGCCATATGAAAAGTTTTTAAAGGAATAATTTAGAAAAGTAGTCCCACCTCATACAATTCAAACCACTCCCTGCTAAAGAAAATCTTTTTACATATTTTGTTCTACCAAAACTTGCCCCCCACATTCCTACTGACTTCTTAGCAGAACAGAGATGGTTTATTTTGTGATTGCTATTGTAAAGGAACTTCAAGAGTCTGAAGGCCAAAGACTTTTTTAAAAAAACTACTAAGACTATTAACCAAATTATAGATAAGGGAGATATATTACAACTGACTTTTTTTTATCGTGATAAAATAAATGTAACAAAGTTCACCATCTTGACCATTTTCAAGTATACAGTTCAGTGGCATTAAGTACATTTACACTGTTGTAAAACCATCATCAACCATCCATTTCCAGAACATTTTCATTTTCCTAAACTGTAACTCTGTCCCTATTAAACAATAACTGAAGCCGCTTCCCACAGCCCCTGGTAACGATCGTTCTTCTGTCTCTAGGAATTTAAGTACCTCATATAAATGGAACCATACAGTATTTATCGTTTGTGACTGGCTTATTTTACTGAGCATAATGTCCTCAAGGTACATCCATGTTGTAGAATGTGTCAGAATTTCCCTCCTTTTTAAGGCTGAATAGTATTACACCATACGAACATACCACCTTCTGTTTATTCATTCACCGACCATGGATGCTTGAGTTGCTTCCTCCTTTTGGTTTTCGTGAATAGTGCTGCTATGAACATTGGTGTAGATATATCTGTTCAAGTCCTTGCTTTCAATTCTTTTGAAACTGAACTGGAATTATCAGATCAGATGTTTAATTTTTTAAGGAACCACCACAGTACTGTTTTCCACAGTGGCTACACCACTGTATATTCCTACCAGCAATGCACAAGGGTTCCAATTTCTTCACATTCTTGTCATCACCTACTATTTTCTGTTTTGATAGCAGCCATCCTAATGAGTGTGAAGTGGTAGCTCATGTGGTTTTGACGTATATTTCCCTAATGATTAGTGATTCATGGGCTTATTTGGCTATTTGTAAATCTTCCCTGGAAAAAGGTCTATTCAAGTCCTTTGCCTGATTTTTAAACTTTTTTTTTTGGTTGTTGTTGTTGAGTTGTAGAACTTCTTTATATATTCTGGATACTAATCTTTTATCAGATATATGATTTGTAAACATTTTCTCCCATTCTGTATGTTTCTTTTTCACTCTCAAAAGTGTCCTTTGGTACACAGAAGTTTTTAATTTTATACATTTATTTTATTTATTTTTGGCTGCGTTGGGTCTTCGTTGCTGTGCGTGGGTTTTAGTTGCAGCAAGCGGGGGCTACTCTGTTGTGGTGCGTGAGCTTCTCATTGCGGTGGCTTCTCTTGTTGCAGAGCACGGGCTCTAGGCTCACGGGCTTCAGTAGTTGTGGCACACGGGCTTAGTTGCTCTGTGGCATGTGAGATCTTCCCAGACCAGGGCTTGAACCCGTGGTCCCCTGCATTGGCAGGCGGATTCTTAACCACTGCGCCACCAGGGAAGCCCAGAATTTTTTAATTTTGATGAAGTGCAATTTATCAACTTTTTTGTTCCCTGTGCTTTTGGTGCCATATCCAAGAAATCATTGCCAAATCCAAACTCATGAAACATTTCCCCTATGTTTTATTCTAAGAGTTTAGGTCTTTAATCCATTTTGAGTTAATTTTTTAATATATGGTATAAAGGTTCAATTTTGGGTTTTTGCTTATGGATATCCAATTTTCCAAGCACCATTTGTTGAGTAGACTATCCTTTCCCCCATTTAATGTCTTAGCATCCTTCTTGAAAGTCCCTTGACCCTACATGTAAGGATTTATTTCTGGGTTTTCTATTCTATTCCTTTGGTCTATATCTGTCTTTGCGTTAATACCACACAGCTTTGATTGCTGTAGCTTTACGGTAAGTTTTATAATGAGGAAATGTGAGACCTATAATTGACTTTTAAAAGCTAAATATCAAACTTGTTCATTAAACTGGAAAGAATCATAGCCTACCACAGAATCCTGGGGCTGCAGCAGTCTTATTAAAAATTCCCCCTAATGGGCCCATGTTTTTATAATGTCTCTTATGTAAATCATAGCTTATATTCTTGTTGGTTTATGGTGCTCTAAAATGATATTTTTATAAAATTAATTTGGAGTCCTTTGGGTGCAGGTGGGTAACCCAGTCTTGGGGCATTCTGAGGTAAATAGCAACATATGGGAAAAAAATCACTCCATTTAAGGCAAGAAAACTAGGTTCTACTCTCAGCCCCACATCTTAATTGGGGTGTAAAGCTTGGGCAAGATTATTAACTGCTCTGGGTGTAACATTAAAAAGGAAATACTAATATCTGTTTTCAGTAACTTAGCAGATTGTAGTAAGAATAAAATTGTGCTTTTCAATGAAAGACAATAGCCTATATCAAGAAATTTAACACTAGGAAAGGAACATACCAGCAGTTTGCTGCCAGGATTTTCGATATCACTGACTAATATAAAAAAGTTCTAAACACAATTGTCCTGCCTACTTAGGGAGACAGTGCAAGCACATTCCAAACTAGGAGACCACATATGTCAGGGGTTAGGAACACAGGTTTTGTGGTTGGACAGAAATGGATACGAGCACTGGCTATACCACTTTCTAGCTATGTGCCTTCAGCTGATATGATTCTTACCCTCTCAAGTCCTAATATCCTCATGGATAAAAATGTGAGAACTACTATAGTTAAACTCGCTGAGTTACTGTGAAGATCCTGCTGAATAACTGCTTCTGGTTCACAGTAAATGTTAAGAAAGCCTGATTTAGTAGTATGGAGGCACTGAACTTTGCAACTTTAAAACAGTGGGTGTCTCCTCCACCTCAGACCACGTGTCTTGCAGATGTGATAATTTAAATTGCACTTACCCTATCTCCAGGTCGCACCATAGGTTCTTGTTTTGTACCTAATTTATGCAGAATGTTGTAAGCAACCTTCATACTTCTTGTCCACAGTTTGCCTATCAATACAAATTATAAAGACACAATTAATTGTACACACGCATTTACTGTTGTGTATATGTGTGCACATTAACCTATATAGAGAGTATTACTTTTTCACTTTAAGCCTTTCAAGTTATTCCGAGCCCCTGGAATCAAGATGGGAAACAAAAGCCAGCAAATCTGACTTAAAAATCTGAGAAGCCTGAACACTGGAATAAGGTATTAAATACAAATACACCTAGGATGCTAAGAACCTAGAGGAAAGCCACACAGAATTTAATTACCATCACAGAAGTGGGGAGGATTTCTAGGGAGTAAAATAGGGCAGGGGCCAAGGCATTAGTGAGTTAATGCTAATTTATGTTGTGCAAAATGATACCTATTTCCTCTATTAATGAGTCCTGTCTTGTGTGATTGCAATGAATGTAAAGGGCACTTAAGACAGGCTTTGTAGGGCCTGATCCCTCTCCTTCCCCACATCCTAAGTTTCTCAACTTCAACTTTTCCTAACTTTTAGGATTTTGGAATCCTAATCCCTGAATTTAGATAAAAATTATGGTAAAATTTTTGAATTATTTTAAAGTTTTGAACTCTAGAAAAAATCACCACAAAGCAGGATTAAAAAGATTAAAAAAACATGAGAAAAATAACCAGTTTTGAAGAACTTGCAGATTCAAATCCCTGCCTTCATTCCAGTGCCAGACATTTCCTCAGCATACCCAGGTGATAGCAAACAGTCTGAGATCAAACCAAAATGACTTTAAAATCTAACATGAATTCTTGGACACATAAAGGCCTTTTACAACTTTAGCTTCTATAAGCTTTCAGAAGCAGTCAAGGTGTTAGAAATTATATTAATGCAATAATAGTATAATAAAGATAACAACAATTTGAACTAGTTCCTATAAATGCAATCACTGCTCTAATCTTTTTCCTATTTGAAATATAAAAGCTAAATTAATATATACTTTAATTATGAAATTAAATTATGAAATTATGAAATGAAAAAATCTGAATTTGTTTTATTTCATATTGGATTTTGCAGCAACCCAAACTAGAGTTCTTACTGTTTCCCTATCAATGGATTTATCAATTTGTCTCTTCCTTAGTGATTAGGGGGACAAGGAGGATTTTTCCATTATCTCTGATTCCTATAATTCCTAGGACATTCCTCGCTCATAGTATGTGCTCAACAAATGTTTCTTTGTTTTATTAACATCATAATAAAGCAAGCTATAAAAAACAAAATTGCAGTCTACATTTTAGCCTACTTCTTGATCACTGAGAGTAGCTACTAGGTGTGATGTTTTATTCATGCCCCTCTTCCACCTTCCTTAACTCTACCTCCTCAAGACTGGCTACTTTACAATTATTTGATGATTATATTTTTGCCCCAAATAGTCACTAGCCATTAGAAATAATGCAAGGAGTTATTTTTTTCCTAAAGAAATCACAAATATTTTGTGCCTTCAGATTTATTTAATGTGAACAATGTTAGGAAATTATTATAGTTAAATAAACAATTACAATCAACCTGTTGTAAGTGAAAAAATCAACAACTGTAAACAAACAAATCAATTACAATCAAACAATAAGCACCATTATATTTTGTTAAAGTTTCAACTTCATTCTCAGTTTGGAATATTAAAGTCGAGATCATCATAAATTCATACAAAAGCCAATTTACAACAGAGAGTTTGAAAAAGGAAACAACAAACTTTTGGCAAGTTCTAGAAATATTTTCAAATAGAAAAAAATAAAGAGTAAATTGATGATTTAAATTAAAAAAGATAAAACAGTTCTTGACTGATTTAGAAAGGAGAAAGAAAAAAAAATTCCAACCAAGAATACTCTCCTGGCCAAAATTATCATTCAGAATTGAAGGACAGGGTTTCCCTGGTGGCGCAGTGGTTGAGAGTCTGCCTGCTGATGCAGGGGACACGGGTTCGTGCCCCGGTCCGGGAAGATCCCACATGCCACGGAGCGGCTGGGCCTGTGAGCCATGGCCCGAGCCTGCGCGTCCGGAGCCTGTGCTCCGCAACGGGAGAGGCCACAACAGTGAGAGGCCCGCATACCACAAAAAAAAAAAAAAAAAAGAGAAGAACTGAAGGACAGATAAAGTTCTCCAGACAAGCAAAAAGCTAAAGGAGTTCATCACCACGAAAGCAGCCTTACAAAAAAAGTGTTAAAGGAACTTATTTAAGCTGAAAAGAAAGGGCACTAATTTGTAACAAGAAGATATGTGTCTCACTGGTAAAGGTAAATATTTAGTAAAGGTAGTAGATTAATCACTTATAAACCTAGTATTAGGTTGAAAGACAAAAGTAGTAAAAATAACTACAACAGTCAGTTCAGGAATACACAAGATAAAAAGATGTAAAATGTGACATCAAAAACATAAAACAGGGGAAGACTAAAAATGCAGGGCTTGAGAATGTACTCACACTTAAGTTTTTAATCAACTTAAAACAGACTATTATAAATATGTTATATGTAAGCCTCATGGTAACCATCAAGCAGAAACCTATAGTAGATACACAAAAAATAATGTGAAAGGAATCTAAGCACACCACTAAAGAAAGTCATCAAACCACAAAGGAAGAGAGTAAGAGAAGACTAAATGAACAGAGGAACTACAAAAGAGCCAGAAAGAAATTTAAAAAATGGCAATAAGGTCCTACCTATCAATAACTACTTTAAATGTAAACAGACTAAATTCTCCAATCCAAAGACACAGCGGGTGAATGAATTAAAAAAAACCCAACAACACAAGACTCATCTACATACTTCTACAATAGACTCACTTCAAGTATAAAGACACACACAAAATGAAAGTGAACAGATAGAAAAAGATATTCCATGTAAATGTAAACTAAAAGAAAGCTGGGGTAGCTATACTTATAACAGATAAAATCAACTTTAAAACCAAGAATGTAACGAGACAAAGGACATTATGTAATGATAAAGGGTAAATCCAACAAGCAAATATAACATTTGGATATATTTACGCACCCAATATAGAAGCACCTAAATATATAAAGCAAACATTAACAGGCATAAAGAGGGAAACAACAGCAATATAATAAGAGTAGGGGATTTTAATACCGCATTTACATCAATGAACAGACCAGCCAGACAGAAAATCAATAAGGAAACATCAGCCTTAAATTACACATTACACCAGATAGATTTAATAGATATATAAAGAACACTCTATCGAAAAGCAGCAGAATAAACATTCTTCTCAAGCTCACATGGAACATTCTCCAGGATAGATCATATCTTAGGCCACAAAACGAGTCTTAAATTTAAGAAGACTGAAATCATATTGAGCATTTTTTCTGACCACAGTGTTATCTAACTAGAAATCGATTATGAGAACTGATAAATTTACATGTATGTGGAGATTAAAAAACATGCTATCCAACAACCAACGAAACAAAGAAATCAAAAGAGAAAGTAAAAAACACCTTGAGACAAATGAAAATATAACATACTAAAACTTATGGGATACAGCAAAAGCAATTCTAAGAGGGAAGTTCACAGATAAACGTCTATCTCGAGAAACAAGAAAAATCTCAACCTAACTTTACATCTCAAGTAACTAGAAAGAGAAGAACAAATGAGGCCCAAAGTTAGTAGAAGGAAGAACATGACAAAGATCAGAGCGGAAATAAATGAAATAGAGATTAAAAAGACAATAGAAAAGATCAATGAAATCAAGAGCTGGTTCTTTAAAAAGATAAACAAAATTAACGAACCTTTGGCTAGACTCACCCAGGGAAAAAAGAGGACGCATAAATAAAATCAGAAATGAGAGACATTACAATTGGTATTAAAGAAATACAAATGATCATAAGAGATTACTATGAACAATTACATACCAACAAACTGGACAACCTCAAAGAAATAAATTCCTAGAAACATACAACCTTCCAAGACTGAACGATGAAAAAACAGAAAATCTAAACAGACCGTTTACTAGTAAGGAGATTGAATCAGTAACCAAAACTCTCTCCACAAACAAAAGTCCAGGACTAAATAGCTTCACTGGTGTATTCTACCAAACATTCAAAGAAGAATTAATACCAATCCTTCTCAAGTTCTTCCAAAAAAACAGAAGTTGAGGAAACACTTCCAAACTCATTTTACAAGGCCTGCATTACCCTGATATCAAAACAAGACAAGGACCCCATGAGAAAAGAAAATTACAGGCCTGAAGAACACAGATGCACAAATCTTCAACAGAACATTAGCAAACCAAATTTAATAATATGTTAAAATGCTCATACACCATGATCAAGTGGGATTTATTCCAGAGATGGAAGGATGGTTCAACATCCGCAAATCAATGAATGTGAAACAGCACATTAATAACATAATGAAGGATAAAAATCATATGATCATCTCAGCAGATGCAGAAAAAACATTTGACAAAATTCAACATCCATTTATGATCAAAATTCTCAACAAAATAAAAGTCATATGTTTACAAACAAAATAAAAGTCATATGTTTACAAGCTCAGAGCTAACAGCATACTCAACAGTAAAAAGCTGGAAGCTTTTCCTCTAAGATTCAGGAACAAGACACTTTTGCCATGCTTATTCGACATAGCATTGTAAGTCCTAGTCAGAATAATAAGGCAAGAAAAAGAAATAAAAAGCATCCAAACTGGAAAGAAGAAGAAAAACTGTCACTACTTGCAGATAACATAACATTATATATAGACAAACTTAAAGACTATACAGAAAAACAGAGTAATAAATGAATTCAGTAAAGTAGCAGATACAAAATCAATACACAGAAAACTGTTCTGTCTATACACTAATAAAAATCTATCAGAAAGAGAAATCAAGAAAACAATCCCATTTACAACTGCATCAAAAGGAATAAAATACCTAGGAATGAATTTAATCAAGGAGGTAAAAGACCTGTACGTTAAAAAGTATGACTTTAATGAAAGAAATTAAAGATGACACAAATAAATAGAAAGATATTCTCTGCTCGTGGATCAGAAGAATTAATATTGTTAAAATGTCTGTACTACTCAAAGCAATCTATAGATTCAACGCAATCCTTATCAAAATTCCAATGGCATTTTTCACAGAAACAGAACAAACAATTCTAAAATTTGTATGAAACCATGAAGGACCCCAAATAGCCAAAGCCATCTTGAGAAAGAAAAACAAAGCTAGAAACGTCATACTCCTTGACATTACAAAACTACCAGTGATGAAAAACTGTATGATACTGGCACAAAAACAGACACAAAGATCAATGAAACAGAATAGCCCCAAAATAAACCCACGCATGTATGTCAACTAATTTATGACAAAGGAGCCAAGAAAGGGGAAAGGACAGTCTTTCAATAAATGATGCTTGGAAAACAGTACACAATCAGCTCCATGGCTGAATCTGGCGAGAGATGAAGGTCAGACAGGAAAGTCCTCTGTCTTTTTGACTGACTAAAATCTATTTCCAAGAGTATAACTTTTAAAAACATGAATCTTATGCCTCATGATGGGTGAAATACCCTCTCTCCACTCCACTCAGAATTTCCCAACAAAACCAGAAAAAAAAAAATGAGACTGTGAAAACATACGCTCCTAAATCCCATTTCCTTCCATGAGATGCACAGGATAATGACTGAGGCACAGTGGGTGCCCCATGGGCCCCACACCCACTTAAAGGCTGGGCTATAATACTTAACACGTGGCTCTTGACCTCCATTGCTAATGGAGAAAACACTTTCTCTCCTACCTGCAATTAGAAGAGCATTATCATCATAAAAACAAAACTGAAAGTTAGAAAAAGGTAATCTAACCTCACACATGCAGACATAACATAAGCCATTTTGGTGTTTTTGTTATGAAGCTGGTTTCTTTGCAAAACTGTAACAGAGAGTGTGAAAATGACCTGAAAATTTGCTTTCTCCGCCTCTTATCCATGGCGCAAAGAGAAAGGAATCTCTCTGGTACAGTTAACTATTTCCAAGTTTATGGACTGCATTAATGGTACTGAATAAAGAATTAAAGAAAAGTTTGTTTTCTCTTGCTTTCTGAAAAAGCACTTTGGAAACAGATTCTGTTTCTTTTAAGTGAGTGACGCATGTCAAAGAGTTCTGATATACATTCTTTAACTACCAATCCTTCTTGAAAGCATTAATTTAATTAATATACATTCCAAGAGGTAAAATCTAACATCTTATTAGAGTTATAATCACTCATTTTTTATATCACTTTCTGGTTTTTACTCAAAAACATTTAACAAATAGTAACTTTTCATATTCAAACCAAATAATTTTCCTATAATATTCCTTTCAGGTTCCATTTATTTCTGTATTAGAAACATAAGGCAACACAAATATGAATCGGCCACCCTGAAAGTGACAGTTGTGTGGAGGCACAAACAAACAAAAGGTGGATAAGTCTCACAGGATTACCGTAAGTGAGGATGTACAGAGGTTTCCCATTCGTGTCCATCGTGGTCAAGCATGGGGCCTTTGGTGAGATGGTCCCCCATCGCTGTAACGCTGCTTCTAAAGATGGGGGCCAATTTGTAACCACACCCAGCTGTTCCCCACGCATCGCCAACATTTGGGCTCCCTCTGGCTTTGGCTGGTTTGGATCTGGTTGTTGAACTAAATACATTTGAACACAAAAGGTTTTCAAGAAAAACACATCCATATTAGCACAATCACTTTTTTATTCCTTTTAAGGAAGCTAGAAGATTTACACTGGAGTTAGACATTTATTAGAGGACAGGAAACATGCACAGGTGTTTTTCTAGAATTAGAGCTATGACCGACACATGAGCCTCATGGATGTAACAAAAGCACTTAATTCTTACAATTTCCAAGGCAAAGTCAGGGTGTGGAACTTAGGGAGACCTGAATGCATTTATAAACTGACAAGTAAAACTATGCATTTTAACATGCCTAGAGTCTAGGACTGCCATGTTTAAAACATCGGTTATCGACATACACTAGTAATTATAGACTCCAAAGAGCTCAAATCTTGCTGAATTATATTTTTCCCTTAAATACTGAGATGTAAATTTGAATTTGCTACAGCTACTATGAATAACTAGCACAGCACATATTTTCTTACGTATAACAAAAATAAACGCCCCATAATAAAAACAATTTGCCCAACTCTTTAGATAGGTAAGAATCTGAGAGATTATTCTCACTTCTGGGAAAGGTTTCTCTTATAGTTGATGATTCACAATTTCCACCTGCTGGCTAGAAAATCAGCTATGTCTTACTTGTGGTATAAAGAGCAAGAAAATAGGCAGTTTGGGTTTGACACAACAAGCAGTACTTTGTTTCAATTTTAAGTTGTTTGTATTAAAAGGCTCAGGACTGTTCAGGGGTTAAGAACACCAGCTCCTGAAGCTGTGACGAGAGGCAGGAAGGTGAGATCTGCCACGGCTCATTCTGCATTCCTCTAAAGCCTATTCAGAGAGAACGCGCTGCTGCAAGCTCAGGTTGCCTATGAGTTATCAACACCAGCATTCCTGTAGCCTCAAGGAGTCCTCAGAAAGAGGCCTGGCTCACGGGACAAAATCGCATTTTGCTGAGAGTGACACACAAATGGTATCAACCCAACTGTCCTGGGACTGGCGTATCTTTAAAGGGACCTTGGAAAATAGTACCTACAGTTTCTAGGCAGGATCCCTGTCTTCCCAGGAACACCAAGATTACTGTTCTTAAAAAGTCTAACAGCCTTGGTAGAAAAACACTATACTCTATAGGGTCACAGAAACACTGGACGAGCAAGTAGGAATGGGCTCTTTCACCTTCCAGCAGTTCTTCAAAGTCATCGACGAAGAATTCCCGCAATGGTGGTCGTTTGGGTCGTTTGAGGGTGTTGACAAGCTGCTGGATTTTTGCTGATACCCGGCTACTTACAGGCACTCCTGAAAAACAGAACCATGGGGCAGATGGACTGACTGTGAGCATGGAACAGCGTAAACAAGCAGCTACAGTAAAAACAGCCATGACAGCACACCCTGCCCCATCTCAGGGCTGGGAGCCCCTCAGTGTCACCTAAGATGACTGCTGCTCAACGAGAACATTCCAAGGTGGACGGTCTTAGCATGTGACCTTGCTAGGAAGCCTCAAGAGAGCATAAAGATGTAGCAGAAATGATTCCCTTTTACACTGTGAACTGTCCTGCTCTGGTGACCTTGGGAAAAACTCCAGACAATAGACTGGGCTCGGTCCCGCCTCTATTCCTAAAACAGGGTCTGTCATCTCCTAATTAATACCGTCACAGGGTCCCCTGTGTCCTTGGGGGTCAGAGAGCTGATTAAGTAGTGAGACCCTCCCCAAGTCCCAATCTCCCCTGAGACCACCTGTGCTCAGCCTCCAGCTGCCGCCCCTGAAAGTAAGGGGACTCAGGTTCTACAAGTGCTGCTGGCAGGCCTTGTCCTCTTGCAGGTAATGGCCAGGTCCCTCCTATATGTCTTTCAGACCCACTCTCCTGAGTGAACATTTAGGCAATGCATTCTAGAAGCACAGCAATTAAAAGTCTCTAAATTCAGTTTCTGATATAATACAGAACTTACATATATTTATCCATGTGTACTGAGAAAAACAGACCCAACCGTATAATACATTTCTCATGACAATAAATGTGACATCGTTTTCAAAACTGAATAAGTGAAATGATCAATGAAAAAGGCATGAAATTTAAAAAATTTTACATAACCCAAATAAATGAAAAAAATGGAGCACCAAGAGGCTGAATCCGTAACTGGATCACATGTACTCTCTGCAGGCAGATTTCATTCCTGCTGAACAGTGCTTGGAAACCTGAACCTGGTAAATATGAAGGCCTGGAACCGTCACGGTTCTCAGACAGAAGAACCACGACCAGAGAGGGTCTTTCCCATACTGACCGAGGCAAAGCCCTTCCTCCACGTCACAGTGTCACAAGAACAGAACTCAGCTTTTGGAACGAGTATGACAGAATTCAAGGAAATTTTTCTATCCAATAAAAACCATTTTAACAGATAGTCTCAAAATACTCTATGGGCACTTTCAGAATTGAGACATTAAATATTTTACAATCTTGAAAATACATAAAAATATACAACCCAGAATTCTCAATATCTAAACACAAAATTTCCCCATTAAAGAGTCCCAGTTAATCTGGTTTGGATGAATCAGAGATCATTTCACAAGGCCACTGGTGCTCCAGCTTAATTTAGAACACACACAAATCATCCTAGGACCCAGCCCAGAGCTTCTGATGTGTTAGGTCTGGGATGTGGCCCAGAATCTGTTTTCCAACAAGTGCCCCATGTGGTTCTGGTACGAGTCACCATCACAGCACTGAACTGGACAATAGATGAATTTACCTGGGGGAGCAGGTGAAGATGATGAACTTCAAAGACAACAAAGTTACTAAAATGGTGATGAAAAGAATAACAGTAATGACCAATTCAATAAACAATGAACTTAGTAGAGGACTAAAGCAAACCTTGATACTGAGAAGCATTCCAGGGAAACCAATCATACTGGAAACTGCAGTGACTTCAAATATACTAACAGAGAACTCAGAACCTAGCGACCTTGGGCTCTGACCACAGTGAAGAGGCATCTGCCTGTTAGAGGCTGGGTCCAGGCCTCCTCATCACCCCCGAGTCACAGTGTCACGGACACAAGCATAGTGGGATGGATGGCACACAGAGGCTATTTTGGCCATCTTCCAAGAAAATAACACTTTATATCATCATCGGGGTCCAGTCTAACTTTCATGACTCTGGAAGGTCAAGGAAAGCAGAATAAAGCATGAAATTCATGTTCGAGTCTGTCACTTTAGGATGGGTAACAGGAATATGTCAGAGCATACCAAGATGAAAGATTCAAGGAATAAGAGAGAACCCGAATGGCTGTATTTATCAAATCACCAATACTTTTTCCAACATGGAGGAGAAAGGACCATCTTTCTTCCAAAGTCTAAAGCACCATTCTGCCCATCTCTGCGCATTATTTTGGTTGTGTTTAGCTCCATCTTGCCCTTCCAAGTAACCATTCACAGTCTTAACACCTGCACTAATTTTCTAATTGTGGAATCAACATTATTCATTAGCAAAAACATAAGAATTTTATCAAATCTTTTTATTCTCATGACAAAATTCCTACAACGTTGACATTTTTCCTACAAGGAATAACTCTTGGCCCCCTTGGAGATAGCTTGCACTTCCTGTAACTATGCCACCTTGTAGGAAGGCTCATAAAGAACCTGATGAGTCAAAGAGCCGACTGTGTCACTAGAAGAAACACATCCAGTCAGGGCACAGAAAGCACGTCAGCAGAACTTAGAATTTACAAAGGAGGAAAAACTTGCTGGAAGACATACCGTCGCCAGTCTCCATGAGCTCGGCATTGCCATACTTTGGGGCTGTTCTTGACGTCGTAGAGCCCTGCGGCCTTTCTACTTGTATTGAGTGTTCTGAGGTGTAAGTGGTTACGTCGGGAGGTGCAGAGTGATTTTCTGTAAAGAAGCAAATTGTAAGTTTTCTGGTTATCATGATACAGTTATTCTGAAGGCTACGTAAGCAATAAGGTTTCAAAAATGCCACATCCTAAGAAGAGAAAAAGATTCTGAATCAAAAACTACTACAAAAATCTCAGCATAAAGATGATCTTTACAATAATAACATCACGACAGGTGCCACATCAATGAATCACTGTTGCACTTTAATTAAAATAATGTCTTCAACTGGCCAAAGGAAAAAGACACTGTAAGTTATGTGTTCATAAAGGAGTAATTTTCTTGTCAGTCATAGTAGAGGCAGTTAAGAGCTCAAGCTTTAGATACAGAGAGCCTGGGGTTTGAATCCCAGTTCTGCAAATTCTTGAGACCTTGGAAGCATCCTGATCTCTATACCTTGGTTTCTTCATCCATCAAATGGGAATAATGGCAACTACCTCCTTGTTGGGTAGATTAAATGAGTTAACATATGTAAAGTACTCAGAACATTTTTCTTGATAGAAGGTGAACATTTAGGAAATAGTAGCTATTTTATTATTTGTTTTAGCATGAATAATACTGAACAGTCCAGTCATTCAAAAAATACCTGTTTACATCTAATGTGAATGGTGTGCCGTGTTCTGCACAATGAAACGTACGGCAGGCCTTCCCCATAACATTATTTGATGATAAAGTTAAGTACTTAAATGGGGAAAGCATGATTTTGTATTTATTACATAAGACATTAAGGAGAGCATGTCAAGTGAGAACGTCCATGTCATTTTATACGTACTAAGTTCTAATAATGAGTATTATACTATTAATTTTGATTTGTTAATCCTTACTAGATAAAAACTTGTCGAGATTCTATAGTTCCACGTGACAAAAGCACAACATTTTATGCTGTTAAAAGGGGAGCAGGTACTGGAAGGCCTTTCTCCGCTGTACACTGCCCACCTTGTCACTACACGTGAGGGCCAGTTTAAACTGTGAAATCACTAACATAAAGCACAAGAATGAGAAAAAACAGAGCACCGAAGAGACAACATAAAGGACGCCGTTTACAGACTGCGCTGAACTAGAAGCCGGGGCGTGGCCTGTCGACTCCGCTGGGAACATACACATCGGGGACTCAAATTTTAGCCGTTCTGAAAATGTCTAGACCTCGAGAAGCCCACGGGTACTCATTTGAGGGTGCAGGTAATTTTAACAAGTAGGCAGATTGGCAAGTACCCAATCCGCCAGAAGAGAAGACTGACTTCTGTGTCAGTGAGCCTGTGTATGTTAAGGGACATTACACTGAGTGAGACTTGAGGCCAAGGAATATTAATCTGAATTCCTAAGCAAGCTTCAAACATAGCAACCAGCGTGACCAATGCCGGTGCTTGGACTCGGGAGACCCTCAGTCCTAGGCACACTGACCAGTAAGTGTGTGGAAATGTGCACGGGGGCTGAGGGCTGGGCCGCCAGCAGTTGCCCAACTGGTCCTCAGGTCCACGTCTCAGAGCTGATCACCTGGGACCGGTTACTGACCTTCCTATGCCTCGGTTCCCCATCCTGTAAAAGGGGGTGACAATGACAATGCCTACCTCTGAGTTACAGTGGGGATTAACGTAGATAAACAGATACAAGCACTGGCGTCACCAGGCACACAGAAAGACATGCCAGGAGAGGAACACATGGGCAGCTCTCTGCACCAACAACCACTCTTCCAGGGTCTGAGCCTGGAAATCTCTGTGAAGATAACAATCGGCATCAGCCCCTAAACACAGGCCATCAGCAGAGAGTCCAGCTCCCCATTTCTCATCTCCCTGTTCCAGGAGTGTCCAGCCTGCTCTGGACTGAACTATGTCTCCTCAAAATTCACATGCTGGAGTCCTAATCTCTAGGACCTCAGAAGGTGACTGTGTTTGGAGATGGAGGTCTTTAAAGAGATGATTAAGGCAAAACAAAGCCACTAGGATGGGCCCTAATTCAATCTGACTGGTGCCTTATAAGAAGAGATGAGGACAGAGATGCCCAGAGAAGACGGCTGTCTACACGCCCGGAAGAGAGGCATCAGGAGAAAGTGCCAACACCGTGAGCGCAGACTTACAGCCTCCAGGATTGTGAGCCACTGAATGTCTCTTGTTTAAGCCGTGTTTAAGGTGCTTTGTTATGGCCGCCTGAGCCAACTGACACATACCCTTAAGGGCAATTTCTTAGATCTTAGCCCAGAAAAAGAGTACCTGTGAGAGGGAGGAGGGTGCGGCTGGGATGCTATCAGATCCCTGAGGGGAAGAGCAAGAGAGAGAGAAGAGGACCATTCAAATGACCTCTTTAATATTTCAAACACTGCATTCATTCTTCTCATCTCCTCTACCTGTGCTTTTGCCAAATAGACTTTATTTCATGTTTCAAAATGATCTAATTCTCCATGGCTGAGCAGTTAACTCCCTGGGACCCCATATTTCAAACAAAAATATAATAGATGCCAATGTATGATGAGCAACATTTCAAATTAGCCACATAAGACAAAAGCAGCTAAAATGTAAGTTCACTGCGTTCCATTTTACTCAGGTTTACTTGTGTTTACGTTATGCTGTAGCTGCATCATTGGTGGCAGCCACTGAGTCTTTGTGTTGGGCAGCAGACGTACTCACTTCCACCTTGAAGTTGGGAAAAATAACGATTCTAATACATCTGGTGATTAAAAAATAGGAACAGTGACAGGTGCATGACTTCAAAGTGCTTTCCAAATTTATGTTAGCTCCTCTCCCCCTCCCTTTCAAACTCCCCACATATGCTGTCACTGTAGGATTATAAGCCCAGCAGCGGGCTTCTGTTAGGAAGCCAGAGAACATTCTTCCATTGCAGTGATACATGGTGCCCTATTTTATTTTAATAAACATCAGGACTCCAAGTATTTAACTCTGTTACCTATCTTTTGTGAGTATTGAAAAGATCTTTGTATGTAACAGATGCTCAAGAAACACTTGCTGACGGGTCAGAAAAAGTAGGGTCTGGTTGAAGGTGCAGGGTCAAAGGTCTAAAGTGCTTATCACCCCAGGCATGATGCCAATCAGGTCCATATGCAACAGGAGCATTTCAAAGATTAAGAACTCTCATCAGAGCGGGTTCATATCTTCTGAGCCAGATGACCCACTGTTCCTTAGATCAATTTCCCAATACTTTCAAAATCAACAGAAAAATGGCGGCCAACTTTCCAGCCACCTATCAGGTGTCACCTCCACTGTGACTGCCCCAGAGCTACTGTGACACCTTTGCATCTGCTCCCTGACAGGTGGGTCCTGTCTCATTCACCCCTCTATGGCTTTTGCTCCCAGCAGCCGACATGGGTTCCTTAAGAATCTGGAATCAAGGCACAAGGGGCAGGTGGGAGGGAAGTGTAATTCACCCGTCTTCCATGATAGTATCTGCTGTTTTGGAGCCATCAGCACCAGGGGTCCCATCTCACTGCATCCCCCTCCCACTCCGGATTTTAGTCTGTTACTCTTGCCAACTATCCACTCGTTTTGGACAGCTGTTTTGGCCATGACCGTTTCAGGTTACTAGCTGGTCTTCCTGCTCAGCTCTGCGTTGGAAATTCCCTGCTTCCTTGAACTAACTCGTTTCTCATCTCCTGCTCTTGCAGGCATCCAGCTCAGTCCAGCTCCTGTGTCCTACTCAGATGCTGAAGTTGTACAACACCCAGCTCAATGTCGTTTGCACTCAGCAAATGTTGGAGTGAAAGTTCAAAGAATGAATGAACATAAGAATGAATACACTGGAGCACTTGACGACTAGAGATAACATGCTTCTGGTTCTCACACCGCTGAAAAGCAGCTTCCTTTAATTCTAACTATATGACTGGGAACCTCAGGGATCAGTGGTCAGAGATCCTACCTCCCAGCCTGTTATTTTTCAGTCCCCAAATAACTTCTAAATTAAGAGAAGAAAAAGAGGAAATCTGGTTTTCACATGTAGAAAGCCACGTGCTCGTGGTCCACTAATTGATGATAGATAAGGAGAGACGAGTTCAGAGGGACCCAGCCTTCCATCTATCAACAAGGCCCCTCCCGTGTCTCCTATGGTCCATCCAACCTCCACACTCACTGAGCAGAAAGCGATACAGGCCCTCAGACCACCCGCCCACCCAGCTGCCCTGGCTCCCTAAGATGACACGGCTGTGCCCTCCACATGGCAGCAGAAAACCAGGTTCCTCAATGAAAATATGGAGGTGACAGGTGGTGAAAGGCATCTGCAACGATGCTGAGGGAAGGAGCTGGCCTCACGGCAGAGCATCCAGCTTGGCTGCTGGAGACGATGCTCAGCTGCCCACTGCACCGACCCATCTTCCAAGCACAGCTCATGAGAAGAGCAGGACTTCCTCCTTGGTTTCCCCAGCAATGTCCAACCTCCCTGGCTCTGACAGAAGCCCCCAACAGGAGAGCTCTACTGGTGTCTCACCCATGTGTCATATTGACGCATGACAATATAAGTGAGGATTTATCTCCTTAATCCTTTAATAATCACTCAGGGACAGAACAGTATACTCTGGTTACCTGTGAGAGTGTGTGTGATACTGCTAATGGCAATTCACAGCTGCTTTTCAAATTTGCAGACTAAACCTGGAGATAGTTAGAAAGGGCTCAGTGGGTCTATATTCAAACATTTCTCTCAGCCAAGGCTCCCAGAGGTTGACTTTAGAAGCATTACACAGGTTCTCAGAACTGGAACAGCCTCTCTCCTACATTTATGCCACAAAAATCCATAAAGATGGGATAGTTACTGTTAGACAAATCTCGGGATGTTCTAATATCAGAACAGAAATCTTTAACTTCAGACAATAGCTTCTTGACTTTTATATCTGCAAATTCAAATTCATGCTGAAGGGCTCCAATCATCACAAGCCTGTACAGACCACAGACCCAGCAGGATTGTGATGGGGATGCTGGAACTTTTACTGTTTATGCAAAGTTTAATTGCATTTCTGTCTGCAAAGAGCTCTTGTTCTGTTTTTAACAAGCAGGGCCAAGCTGGAACACAGACACTGAGGAGGAAGCGGGACTGGAGTGTCACGAGCAGGTGCTCCTACACCCGACAGATAGGAGTCTGGTTCCTGCTGACCACTCACTAGCTGGGCGCCCTTGGCATCACATCCACCTTCCTAAGCCTGGGTCTTCTCACCTGGGGAACAAGAGTGCTGCCACTCGCTCCTCACCAAGTCTGAGGGCACTAGCGACACTACACCGTGACATTCTGCAGTGACGGTGACACTGCCATCCTCGCTCTCAGGCCCAAGGGCTCCCGCTCTGCCATTTCTCCTCTTGCGTGGGAATCCTTTCCTCTCACGAGTTCCAAGAAAGAATCTGTGAAACTCATGGCATTAAGTGTAAATGACTGCATTTGAACACTGGGAGAAAGAGAAGAACTGAATAGACATCTTTCTATTTGGTTGGTTGCGTGCACCAACGTGTGAGCGGCAGGCTCCAAGGTACTCCTGCAGCGTGGAGTAGGCACTGGATGAAGGGTTAGGATACTTGTGGGTCAAAAATCATTACTTTGATTCTAAGTATAAAATCCAAATAAACAAAATCAGTTTCGAGTGGCAAAAATCCCAAAGCGTTTTTGGAGACAAGAAACCGGAGCAGATCTGTGCCCTGACAGCATCAACAGGGCAACAAGGACAATATTAACGGGACAGATATGAGGCTGGAAGGGGCTGCAGCACTGAGATGGGAGGTGAGGTGTCTGGATGCAGGGTCCTGGGAGCAGTAACAGAGAAGAAGGAGGCCTGCAAGACACAGGGTAGCCAAACGCTACCCAACAGGGACTGTGCTGGTCTGTGGAAGGAGGAGCCAAGGACGGCGAGGTCTGGAGCCTGCTCCTGGGAGTGCAGGACCTTGTCAGACGAGGCGACCTGGGGACACAGCGTAGGGCTGAGGTGCAGGGTCAAGAGGCACTCTGAAATGTGGACGGGTGAAGGAAGTACAGATCTGAAGGTCGTGAAAGAGCAGATGGCCTCGAAAACTGTGGGAGTGGATGAAATGGGCAAGAACACAGAGAGACAGGGTGGGGAGAGGAGAGGAGCCACCAGAGGAGAGGAAAGGACAGAGCAGGAAGGAGAACCAGGGTGTGGTGCAGGCCGGGAGAGGAGGGAATGAGTGATCATCACAGCCAAAGCTCCGGTTCACCAATGGGGGAAGCTAAGATACAAAAGAGAAAAGAGCTGAGCCAGCAGATTTGGGATGAGCCAGAATCCAGAATGAGGATGAAAAGATGAGTCTTGGAAAGAAGGAGCTTTCTTCCCCAGAAAAGGAAACATAGCAAAAAATGAATGGAGAAAGACATGGAAACATCTCAGCTGGAAAAGGATCAGTGGTTAAAGATGTTCGACAAGGGGACAGAAAAAGATCCATGGTGACATTCACTCAATTTCAGTATCTGTGCAGATCTCAGCTTTATTATGAACTGAGCAAGACAATGCAGGATTAGAAGCCAGACCTAGGACCCAACTAAAAATTCCCACACTCACGTCGGCCAGTGAGAGATCCCTCTCTCTTTTAGTACTGTATCACCCAAAGAGCCACGAGAAACACGCAGTAATTGATGGAAGAGTCTCATCGGCCTTGTGTTACCTAATGCAAATTTTCTTTTCTTGCTTACTTTTTCAATAGTGTGGCTTAAAACTCTCTAAAACAGGAGTTGGCAAACTATGGCTCACAGGGTGGTCTGTCAGCTGCGTTTATAAATGAAGTTTTGTGGGGGCATAGCCATGCCTATGGTTCACGCACTGTCTTCTGCTCTTGAGCCAGCGGAATTCAGCAGTGGCCACAGGGACTGCATGGCCCACAAAGCTTAATATCCACTCTCTGGTCCTTTCCTGGAAAAATTCACTGACCCTGCCTTTGAATCATGAAGCTCTAGATGCAGGGATGCCCCAGCCAGGAGGGGAGGTGAGGGTATAGCAGGGAGACCCCAGCCCCAAGTGTGCAGGCTTTGCTAATATCACCATCCTCGTGTAGTTAATATTTTAAGACTGTAAATGTCTGAAAAGTATGGATAAAGAGATTATAAAAGAATTCTTTGATACTGTGGATGATTATACGTAAATAAATTAGGGTAACTTATCACAACGGTGGCTATGCAGCCCTCTGAACAAATTCCCTATAACACCAGAATCTAGGTCCAGACAACAGCTGCCAGGCTCCAGGCTAACTATGTATCAAGCACGTGGGGGCACATCTATCTGCTTACCAGGATCAGAGGCAAGAAACCTGATGAGAATTTCCTTCTGATACAAACCGCACACACCAAAAGCAGCATTCGTGCTGACAAATTCTAAGATAGTCCAGAAATGGCAATAACTTCTATGAATATCTGGCTAATGACAACACACCCCCAACACATGCAGATGAAACCCAAATGTGACAACATCTCAGATGTGTCAGTTACAAAGGGTGACACAGACCTTACCTATACATCTGGAGCTACAAAATAAGAGAACAGCTCACGTACAAGTCTCTTTAATTTCCTGAATATACAAATTTTGATTCTGAATATACAACCATGTTATCTATTATGCTTTGTTCTTATATCTTAATCTAGAAATGTATTAATAGTTCCTCTTCAGTTTCTCCATTTCTATGTAGCTTACTAATTCCTATGTTACTCTAGTACCTTTTACAAATATGCCTCTTGAAGTTTCAAAGTGTTCCTTTAATTCTCCTGGTTACTCTAAATTATGCTCCTTGACTTTTGATAATGATAAAATATTTTAGAGGTGTTGATCCTTTCCTTTCCAACTGTCTTAAGAACATGACATGCACAGAGGTTCTGAATAAACACCTTCTGGTTCTCTATCATTGTGGAGAGAGGGCCCTTAATGACGTGCAGGCCCTGTTCTGTCTGAGCTGCAGGGAGCCGTCGCATGGCACGTCCATCTTCTTGTGTCACAAATGTGCACATCTCAGGTCTTAGCATCTCAGGATGGGGAACGTCTTGAGCCCTCATTGTCAGTGTTTTAAGTGTGAATAACAACAAGCAGAGCCATAGGAGGAAAAACCACCTGGACGGGGACCGCATGGTATGCTAAGCCAGCCTGATGGGAGATGCACGTGCAGTGTCCCTGTCATGCTGTCAGGATGGACCCACAAGGACGCAGGATTTCATTCCAACAACCACAAAGCAGAAGTACCATCCACTTGTTACAGCCTCTTCATGGTCTTTAAACGCTTGTCTTTCCTCTACCCTTTGGGCAAAAGAGGTTTCTACAGACTCTATCCAAGTACTTCACCTTGAGGGACCAGAGGTCCTACAAGTTGGTGGTTTATTTGACCCTAAATTCCTTAAAACACAGACATACACAGAATATTTTCTTATTTGTAGGCTTCTGATGGCCTCAACAAAAGGTTGAACACTGCCAATTCTGACTTTTTACTTCTTTTGCTTTTGCCACAGGAGTAAAAAAATTTTTTTTTTTTTTGGCGGTAGGCGGGCCTCTCACCGTTGTGGCCTCTCCCGTTGTGGAGCACAGGCTCCAGACACGCAGGCTCAGCGGCCATGGCTCACGGGCCCAGCCGCTCCGCGACATGTGGGATCTTCCCGGACCGGGGCACGAACCCGTGTCCCCTGCATCGGCAGGCGGTCTCTCAACCACTGCGCCACCAGGGAAGCCCTGGAGTAAAATATTTTAATTCTCTTTTTCTTATTTTATTATTTTGCCACTGCTTTCTTTCAAAAAATTTTTTTCATATTTACAGAAAATTCCTGGATACTCTAGGAACTTATCTATGTGCCAAATTAGAGATTACTGAAATGTCACACACTGAGAAGCTATATTTAGGTTACACTGAGTCTTAACATACCTGAGTAATGCAACCTTTTATAGCTCGGATAAATTTAATTCTCCATGCTATAATTTCCTCTAATATTCCACATGTAACTACATAAAGGGAGAAACAAATGCAGGGAGTAATCTGTTCAAAATTATGTGTTTCTCTTGGTAAGATTCCTCATATTTCCTTAGAAGTGTACTCAGTCAGAAAACACACATTCCTAAGGTAAGAGCGAGGGGCAGAGGTGGAGGGAGTTCCACGTCTCTCCCGCCCAGGTGGCTACCAGACAAAGCACACGGACTGAGCCTCAGGGCTATCTCAGGTTCCAAAACACAGAGGAAGAAATTTTAGCATCTGAAACTCTTTAACGGTCATATACATTTCTGCTTAATTTTTATCTATGATTTCAAATAGAGGTTCTCAGTACACATTAACCAGTGTATGTTCCCGAAAACGTTTTAAACTGAAATTTAATACTACTACTTTGCATGTGAGTGTTATTTTAAAAACTGTGGAGAATTTTCCTATTTTCTCCTTTTTACTCGCAATGGGTACAAAGGAAAGACATTATCATTCCTTTTCTTCCCACTAAAAAACTAGAGCAGGGAATACTGACTTCTGAAGAAGCCGGCAGCTGTTAACGTGAGAACTGGGACCAGACCCAGCCCTCCCAACCGGCTGCCTGTGTCCTGCTGGTAGACAACCAGTCTCACTGCTGATTCTGAAAAGGCTGTTGCTTTTAACCTCAACTTCATGCTGAGCAAGTGCCACTGGGGCCAAGTCCTGAGAAGTCAGTTTGGAATTCCTCTGACTCTTGTCAAGTAGCCAATAATCTAGAAATACTTTTTGAGTCTGAGAAGCTGGCAGAGTATTTCATTCATTCATTTCACTTACCTACTTTCTAAACATGGAGTTTTCGGCTAAGAGGATAGATGTGGGAGGATGCCGTGCACCTGCCCTGTGCTCGATGATCAGCCACTGCACAGGGAGGTGCAGCTTCCATGTCCCTGGATGCGGCTGACCCTGGTCCACCCCATTTGAATGGAGAACATACTGAACCATCTTGGCACCACATTCAAAGCAAGTAATTTACTTTGTGAAAAATTTTTTATTGAAATGTTTAAAAATCTCAATCCACAGCTGAAAATGGATCAGACAGATCTGGACCTCATGCTGTGCCTTCCACACCAGATGAATGTGGCGCAGTGAGTGGGGGGCTAGGGTGCAGGCAGAGAAACAGGACCCTTACTCACCCCCTCCACGCAGCCCCCTGCTCACCCAATATGCTCCTTTCCTCTAATAATTCTCACTTCATCTCCTGTTTTACACTATTTCCAAACATCTTACCAATGCTTCCTAACTCTGTCCTTTTTTAAATACAGAGGATCCCATGTATCATGGAACCTACACACAAAGTAACGTGAACCACCCCAGAAAGCTGAATGCCTATGGCAGAAAACCATATAAGCAGTAGTGATGAAAGCCTCCCCTTCCTAAGTAACTTCCAAAGTAAGGGCAAACTCACTCTGAAGTCCCCAGCCTTGTTTATTAGCATAATTAAAATTTCATTTAGGAGCATACTTTAGCATGAGGAGAAGAAAGCACGTAACCAGATACGGCTGCAAGTTTCTCTAACGAACAAGAAAGCATTCTTCTACAAGCAGAGGAGACGTCTGGGATGTAAAGAATAGTAAAACCAAGGGTTTCACAAAACAGTAAAACCAACGCAACAAAGCAGCCCAGAAGCGGGAGTGGGGCTCTGTTCTGTCCCTCGGATGGATTCCATGGCCGAGATGCACAAATAGAGAAATTTCAAAATAAAAAGGGCAGGGTTACTCAGCAGCTACTCAGATGTAAGGACAACGAGAATAAGACAGACGACTGCCCAGCAGGGCACTCACCTAGGTGCGTCTGAGCCATGACGTCAGCCAGTCTGTGGGCGGCGCCACTCCCCCCACTCTGGGTGGAAGAGGAGGAGGTGGTGGAGGTGGTGGAGCCGTGGATGGCCTGGCTGATCCAGTGCTCCATGTTGATGCTGCCCTGGCTGGAGGTGGGGGTCCCCTGGGAGTCGCCCTGCACCGAGCCTTCGTCTTCTGAGCCAGAGGAGGTATCTGTGGGAGGCAGGTGATCAGCCGTGTATATCACAGCAAAGAAGCCCCCCCCAGGATTAGTCCCTCTCCAAACACTGCGAACACAGACCTACCTCCCACACTAACTGATCGACGACCTTTGAACACTCTTGAAAAATTACACACTTTTCAGATGACAAATTATTTTTCACTGCAGTGAAGTCTTCATCCAAAACACGTTACATATATATGCTACAGAAAGTTGTGACATTACAATCTCAGACAAAGACATACTCACCAATTTCCTCCACTCAAGAGTTTGAGGGAGAAACCAAATGTTTTCTGTGTACTCAGACACAAAGCGAGAAGGTCAAGGTGGCATTTTCTAAAAGACACTGAACTTGCACGTGTTTCGAAGTGTGATGCTCTGTAGCCCTTCTTTATACCGAGGTGTTTCTCTGAGTCATGTGCTATTTTAAGTTCCATGTGAGTGTGGCAGGTCTCATCCTCCTGCCTCTCCCAATCTGGACTTCTCTACCAACCTACATCTAAGGACTCTGCCTCCTCCTTTCAGGAGGACAGTAAATCACCACACTACATTCTGTGATCAAACTAAATGCATTTACTTTTATATTTGTTCCTTATAAAAGTTTTTCATTATTTACTTGATTTATTTTGCTATCTATGAAAACTGTGTATCTTGAATTGAGCAAAAACATGTCACTTTTTGCATTAAAATTAATGGAAATAGTATTCATTTAATAACTTTTCACCTAGAAGCAAGGTTTTCAAGAACGAACCGTTGTATACTTGTTATTTAAACTTCAATATAAGAATGACATTTAGGATCATACATATAGGTGAGTTATGTGAGATGCCAGGAGGGAAAAAGGAGGAGAGTAGCTCTAGAACATTTACTGAGAATAAGTGAAAGGGTAATTTGTCTTAAATCAAGAAATAGGACTTTTTCTTTTTTTAATGTTAATTTTGCTGTTTATTCACTCATTCATTCATCAATACTTATTAAGCACTTACTAATGTATTAGTTACTGTTCTTTTTTTTAAATTAATTTTTATTGGAGTATGGTTGATTTACAAGGACTTTTTCTTTAACACAGCAATATTTGTGAAGGATATTTACATTGCATTTTATTATCATTGTGACGTGACCTAGGCTGTCTAGAAATTTTTTAAAAGTTTATCTATTAGAAATTTGTTACAGAAGCAACAATAATATTAGAAGGCCAACAGATTCTCTTCCCTTGTCCTTCCTTTTAAAATAACTTAGAATTATAATTTACATGAAAATAAAATTTATATTTTTGGAATTCAGACCTAAGAATTTTTTCAATTTTTTTGAAATTGTGGTAAAATACACATAACATAAAATTTACCATTTTAACCATTTTTACGTGTACAGTTCAGTGATATTAAATACATTCATAATGTTGGACAACCCTCCCCATAACTCATTTCACCACCATCCATCCACATAACTCATTTCACCTTGTAAAACTGAAACTCTGTCCCCATTAAACAGTAACCCTCCATTGCCCCTTCCCCCCACATCCCCTGACAACCACCACTCTACTTTCTCTCTGTGTAATTCTGACTACTCTAAGTACCTCATGTTAAGTGGAATCGCACTTTTGTCTTTCTGTGACTGGCTTATTTCACTTGGCATAATGTCTTCAAGGTTCATCCACTTTGCAGCATGTGTCAGAACTTCTTTCCTTCTTAAGGCTGAATAACATTCCATGATATGTACAGACCACATGTTGTTATCCGTTCATCTGCTGTGGACACTTGGGTTGCTTCCATGTTTTTGCTGTTGTGAATAATGCTGCTGTGAACATAGGTATATAAATATCTCTTTGAGAGTCTCCTTTAAATTCTTTTGGGTATGTACTCTGAAGTGGAATTACTGGATCATATAGTAAATTCTATTTTTAATTTTTTGAGGAACTGCCATTCTGTTCTCCATAGAGGCTGCACCTCTATGCACCTCATTTCCACCAAGAGTGCACAAGGGTTCCAATTTCTTCATATCCTTACCAACACTTGTTATTTTCTGTTCCTTTTTTTTTTGATAGTAACCATCCTCATGGGTGTGAAGTTGTATCTCTTTGTAATTTTGATTTGCATTTCCCTAATGATCAGTGATGTTGAGTATCTTTAAATGTAATTATTGGCCATTTGTATATCTTCTTTGGAAAAATATCTATTCAAGTCTTCAGACTTAAGACTTCTGAGAATGTATACACCCCTATATCCATACAGAACATTACCACCTCCCCAAAAGTTTTCTCATGCCCCTTTACAAATCAATCTTTCATTTCCCACCCCATCTTTTCATAAGAAAACTACAGAACAATATCATTCATGATATAGACACTAAAATCCTCAAAAATATTAGCAAACATTATCAAGCAACATATAAAATGACCAAGTGGTAACCAGGATTACACATATGAACATGAATTAAGGTTAATTTGACATTCAAAAATGAATTAATGTTATATATCATATTAATAGAATAAAGAGAAAAAAAAAGTATGTTAACCTTAAAAGTCAGAAAAAGTATTTTACAAAACCTAACACCCACTCATGATAAAGCCTCTCAACAATGCAGGAATGGAAGGAAACTTCCTCAACCTGATGAAAGGCATTCATGAAAACCCATAGCTAACACTGTATATACTGGTAAAAGACTGAATACATTTCCCCTAAGATAAGAACAAGGCAAGAATGTCCCCTCTTGCCACTTCTATTCAACATTATCCAGCAGGTTCTGGCCAGTGAACTACAGGGAAAAGTAAAAATTAAAGACATCCATCCAGATTAGAAAGGAAGTTGTAAAACGGTCTTTATTCACAGATGACATGATCTTATATGTAGGAAATTCTAAGGAACACATGGAAAAATTCTTGAATTAATAAATGAGTTAGCCCCTTCTGCCATGTAAGGACACAGTGAGAACATGGACGACTATGAGGAAGAAGGTTCTCACCAGACAATGAATCTGCCAGCACCCGGATATTCTCAGCATCCAGAACTACCTTTGCATTGACAAAGTCATCAATGTGCCCAGCTAATTTTCCAGTTATCCTTGAAGTGGGGGTTGGGGGGGGACTTAATCAAAATTTGTTGAGTGGAGCCTCCAAGAAAGTTCTTTAATGGGGAATGCCTCTGCTGAGAGGACTCAAAGACAATGGGACAAGATGAATTTCTGCAGTGGGACAAGCACACACAGAGTGAGAGAACCAAGATATCTCTTATCAAAGCAGATAGGCATCAATGCTCCCCCACACCCTTTTCTGGCTGGACAGACTGCAAATTATTCCCACCTCCCAGGGAACAAGCACACATTGATCTAGTAGTCAGAAGTCAAAATCCAGCCATCCAATCAGTTAGCATGTGTTGTCACTGTGGCAGGTGAAAAGAGTTGCATAGTTATACATCTGACTTCTTAAATTCACAGGACCACCACAAAAAGATATGAAATATCTTTATAAGATACTAGCACTGAACAATAAGGGAATGAAATTAAGAAAAAAATTCCATCATGACAGCATCAAAAAGGATAAAACACTTAGCAATATATATCTAACAAAAAATTAAGACAATACCTAGTAAAATCCCAGAAGGCTTTTTTTAAGAAATTGAAAGCTTATTTTAAAATTGATTTGGAAATGCAAAGGCCTGAGAATAGCCAAAATAATTTTGAGGAAGGTGGAGGACTTCATTACCTGATACTAAAACTTACTATGAAGTTAAAGTAATCAAGATAGTGATATTAGCACAAGAATAGGCATATATTTCAATGGAACAGAACTGAACCCAGAAATATAGGCTTACATTTATGATCATGGTCAATTTATTTTTGATGAAGATCCCAAGATAATTCAATGAGAAAAAGATCATCTTTTCAACAAATGGGCTGGGCAACTGAATATTCACGTATCAAAAAACCAAACCAAAATAAAAAACATAGATCCTTACCTCATGCCATAAATACAAATTAATTCAAAATGGATCACAGGCCTGAATGAAAGAACTATAAAATTTCTGAAACTTCCCAAAGCACGATCCATAAAATAACTGATGAATTGAACTTCATCAAAATGGAAAACTCTTAAGCTATGGGTAACATAACAAGTCACCACTAATTCAGTGGCTTACAACACTGCACATATTTACTATCTTAACAGTTCTGGAGGTCAGAAGTCTAAGATCAAAGTGTTGGCAGGGTTTTATTCCTTCTGGAGGCTTCAAGGGAGAATCCACTCCTTTACCTTTTCTACCTTCTTAGAGCCCACCTGTGTCACCAGCTCATGGCCCCTTCATCGATCTTTAAAGTGTATCCCTCCAACCTCTGGTTCATTATCTTTTTTTTTTTTTTTTTTTTTTACTTTGATACTTTTCCCTAAGGACCTTTTTTCCTCCAGTTTTATTGAAATATAATTGATATATATCACTGTATAAGTTTAAAGTGTACAGCATAATCGTTTGACTTACATATATTAGGAAATAATTACCATAGTAACTTTAGTTAGCATCCATCATCTCATATAAAATAAATAGAGAAAAAAACTTTCTTCCTTGTGATAAGAACGCTTAAATTTTACTCTCTTAACAACTTTCACAGAGATCATATAGCAGCGTTAACTATAGTTATATTGTACATCACATCCCTAGTACTTATAACAAGAAGTTTTTGCCTTTTGACAACCTTCCTCCAATTCCCTCTCCCACCACTCCCTGCCTCTGGTAACCACAAATCTGATCTCTTTTTCTGTGAGTTTTTTTTTTTAAGATTCCACATGTGACTGAGATTACACAGTATTGTATTTCTCATTCTCTGCCTGAATAGAGACTTCTTTGATTACAGTGGGCCCACCTGGTTAATCCAGGATAACTGCCCTATCTCAAGATGCTTAACTTAATCATAACTGCAAAGTCTTTTTTTACAATGTAAGGTAATATATTCACAAGTTCTAGAAATTAGGACACGGATATCTTTGGAGGGGGCCATAATTCTCTCCACCACAGACAACATTAAGAAAAGACAAACTACAGTTTGCAAATTGTATACCTGATAAAGAACTTGTATTCAGATTACATAGAGAACTCTTAACCAGTGAGAAGACAGACAACTCATTTTAAAAATGGGCAAAAGGGCTTCCCCGGTGGCGCAGTGGTTGAGAATCCGCCTGCCAATGCAGGGGACACGGGTTCGATCCCTGGCCTGGGAGATCCCACATGCCGCCGAGCAACTAAGCTCGTGTGCCACAACTACTGAGCCTGTGCTCTAGAGCCTGTGAGCCACAACTACTGAGCCCGCGTGCCGCAACTACTGAAGGCCGCATGCCTAGAGCCCGTGCTCCACATTGAGGGAAGCCACTGCAATGAGAAGCCCGCGCTCTGCAACGAAGAGTAGCCCCTGCTCGCCGCAACTAGAGAAAGCTCACGTGCAGCAACGAAGACCCAAAAATAAATAAATAAAATTAAAAAAATAATAAATAAAAAATAAATAAAAAATAAAAATGGGCAAAAAATCGGGACATTTCACCAGTGAATATATACAAATGGCTAACAAGCACACAAAAAGATCCTTAGCATCATTAGTCATTAGGGAAATGAAAATTAAAACCATAATGAAATACTATTTCATATCCACTAGAATGACTATTAAAAAAATAAGGACAATACCAAGTGTTGGTGAGGATGCTGAGAAACTGGAATCTTTATACGTTACTGGTCGGAATATAACATGGTATAGCCATTATGGAAACAATGTGACAGTTTCTTAAAAGTCAAACATAAACTTACCATAAGACTCATTAATTCCACTCCTAGGAATCTACCCAAGATAAATGAAATTATATATATACACAAATATATGTGCATAAATGTTGATAGCAACATTATTCATAATAGCTGAAAAGTGGACACAAGCTAAATATCTATCAACTAGTGACTGGATAAACAAAATATGGCATATCTATCTAATAGAATACAATTCTGCAATAAGAATGAATGAACTACTGATGCTACAAAATGGATGCTCAAAAACATGCTAAAGAAGATACAGAAGGATATATTTTATTAATTCATTTACAAAATGTCTAGAATATTCTTAGAGGTGTATAAATCAGATCAAATGCTCCCTAGGCCTGGGTGTGAGAATGGGAATTAACTGCAAATGGGCACAAGGAAACTTTCCAGGGAGAAGGAAATGCTTTAAAACTGGACTGCACCAATAGCTTCACAATCTATATATTTACTACAAGTCATTAAATTATACACTTACAATGTGCTAATTTTATGGGATGTAAATTATACCCCAAGAATGGTATTAAAAAGGAATGTGTTTTCCGCAATAGTTGGGCATAATATTCTGTAAGTATCAACTACATCAAGTTGGTTGACAGTGTTGGTTTGACAACTTTCTTATGATTATTTAAGAAGAATATTTTAAGAATCTCCAATTATTATTTTTGTTTTTTCTATTTTTCCCTTCATTATGCCAGTTTCTGCCTTATAAATTATAATGCTGTTTTTAGGTATATAAATATTCATTGTTATAACTTCCTGGTGAATTGCTCATTTTCCAATATGCAATGTTCATCTTTATATCTGGTACTACTTTGTCCTGCTGTCTACTTTGTCTGATATTAATATAGACTTGTTCACCTTCCTATGCTTTATGTTTGCATTGTATATTTTTTCATCATTTTATTTTTAACTATCCTTGTTTTTATATTCAAATGTGTCTCTTGTAGACAACATATAGATGTATCTTCCTTTTTTATTCAGTCTGACAATCTCTATCTTTTAAGTGGGCGTTTGGTCCATTTACATTTATTTTAATAATTGATACGAGTGAGTTTACATCTAACATTTTGCTATTTGTTTTCCATTCATTCCTCTTATTTTAATCTCTGCTGTTGATTTTTCCCACCTTTGTTTCTATTAACCAAATTTTTTTTTTTTTTTTTTTTTTTTTTTGCAGTACGCGAGCCTCTCACTGTTGTGGCCTCTCCCGTTGCGGAGCACAGGCTCCGGATGCGCAGGCTCAGCGGCCATGGCTCACGGGCTTAGCCGCTCTGCGGCATGTGGGATCTTCCTGGACCGGGGCACGAACCCATGTCTCCTGCATCGGCAGGCGGACTCTCAACCACTGCGCCACCAGGGAAGCCCCCCAAATATTTTTTAAGAGTTTCATTTTATGTTCTCTATTAAATTCTTACCTATACCTCTTCTCATTTTTTTTAGTGGTTACTTTAGGGCTAAGAATATGAATCCTCAATGGGTCCACATGGGGTCAATACTGTAACTGTTTGCTCTTCAAATCTGACACTATAAACTTTCTCTCCCATCTCACATCACACCTGACACTATTCATTTCATTCTTTCCATTTTCTGCTTCCTACTTCATAACCATACAACAGTATAATTCCATTCACCTGGCCTTGTCTTTTGTGCAATTGTTGTTTTAAAGAAAATTACAAGAAAAAGCATAGAATTTTACGTTTACCCAGCTATTTACTGTTTCCAGTGTTCTTCTTTCCTTTTCATAGATGTAAATTTTTATCTGGGATCATCTCCCATCAGCCTAAATGACATCTGTTAGTGCGTTTGCAGTTCTGCTGACACCATATTCTCTGAGCTTTCATGTGTCTCATTATGCCTTTTTTTCACCCTCGTTTATGAAGTATATTTTCATTGAGTATGAATTGACAGTTTCAGTCTTTTCCTTTTGGTACTTTATAAAAATTCTTCTCATTGTCTTCTGGCCTTTACTGCATCTTCACATAAGTATTCATAATTCATATGACCATTCTTCTGTATGCAATATATCTGTTTTCCTTTGACGACTTTCAAGATTTCCTCTTAATCTTTTGATTTCAGCACTTGGACTATTATTAACTTAGGGATGATTCTTTTCATACTTAATCTGCGTGGCATTCACTGAACTTCTGGGATCTGTGAGGTGGTGTTTTACATCAATCTGAGAAGTTTGTGACCCTTATTTCCTTAAGTAGTTTTTCTTCCCTTTTCTCACTCTCTTTTCCTTCTTGGATTCCAATTATAAGTATGTTAACATTGTATCACAGATGCTTGAGGTTCTGCTAATTTTTCTTTTATCTTTTGACTCCTCATTCTTCAGTTTGGTTAATTTCTCTTTATCTAAGTTCACAGACTCTTTTATCCCACTTCTCCAATCTGATGCTAAGCTGATCTAGTAAAATATCATTTCTGTATTATATTTTTCATTTCTAGAGTTTCTATTAATTTTTAAAATATTTTTTCCTTTCCCTGATCAGCTCAAGTATTAAGATAATATTTTCATTTAGTTCTTTGACATATTTTCATTTGATTCCCTGAATGAGGTCCACTGCCTAAAAGCACTCATCTCATTTGTTTTGTGCAGCTTTATAGTTGTTTACGGTGTATGGGTTAGTCTGGTAAGTTATTTCATTATGGTTGGAAGCAAAAGTACTGACAAATTCTTCTTATATTTTTGTATGTGAAAAATAAAGCAAAGTTTCATCTATAGAAGACTGGCATTGCAACGATCCTAATCATATCTTTTCTAGAAACTATGATACTAGTCAGCAACCAGTCACTTTATGCAGAGAATATAAACTTTAGGAATATTCTCTGAAGAAAACTGGACACAAAATTAGTTCTAACAAATGCTATCAGCAACCAAGGAAAACAGAGTGAGAGAAAATGAAGCTGAGCCACGATTTTCTTCAAGCAAGTACAGTTACAAATATGTAGACTCCTGATAAGCACAAAATAGGTTATGAATGAAAATTTTTATGATGATGGTGTTGGCATTTATGATTGTACAAAACTATCCCATGTGATACTGTAACTAGGACTCCTGAATGACAGTTCACAAAATGTATTATATGGTGTACATGAAAATGCTAACCAAACAATTAAATGCAAATGTTGCACCAAAAATGACACTCATTTCCAATAACATTCTTTTATATTTTGCAAAGACCTTTGTACGAGGTTCGTTCTCCTGAAAGTTTTGTCTTTCATCATGCATGACACAACAACACTCATGAGGATGGATTCAACATGTGAAAAAGCACATACACAAATAATCACATTGCACCTTGTACTTTAGACTCAACATTTCCCATAAAAAGTGGCTCAGAAAAATGTCCATCTCCCTGAATACTGTCTAGTTCCAAAGAGTTGGCTAAAATATATTTTAAGTGGGGTTTGTTATTCTTATAAGTCCATTCTGTTTGTTGTATAAACACATACAAAATAATTTTTCACCACTTATAAATTTTGGCAAATTATAACCATAAACTAAATAGGATTAAGTATATTAATTATGCTGATTTAAAAAGAGTCCAAAATACATGCTGTGGCTCAACAAAAAGGAAGGAAATTGGCAAAAAGGACACGCTTTCCTATTAGAATATTATATTCTTGAGATAAAGAACACTTGTGGTATTATCTGTTAAGACAAAACAAAACAACTAAGTTTTATATTATTTAAGTTTTGTCTTACAAAGCTCAGGACTTTCACTTTTGAAGGCATGTAAAGCTGAAGACTTAAGAGTTGTTTGAGGCAGTATTGGATATACTTGACCACATCTGTGAGTTGAAGTGTGTGCTTCTATTACCCTCACTGTTTGCAAACACTCATGACTAACTTCAAAAGACTCCAAAAAATGCTATGTATGTTCAACTATTCTTACTGCACCCTAAATTTCTCTTATGAACAAAGGGGTGTGCCAGGTAACTTAGATCTGCAGAAAAGACAGAGTGGCAACAACGACATGAATAATGTTGGAACCAGAAACACACACACACAAAAATCAAGTAAATTAGGTTCAATCGTTCATGTTTCTAATAGATACCTGGACGTTTAACTTCATGTTTCACTTCAGTTTTGAAGATCACGAGATACAGATTATAATTATTTGGGTAGAGTTAAGTAGAGATCTTAGGTAGTTATATAAAATTCAAGATTAAACAAAAGCAGAAATACAATGGGATATTACCTTCAACCATTTAGATCAGGGGTTGGCAGGCCTGTGGGCCAAACCCTCTGCCTGTTTTTGTGACTAAAGTTTTATTGACACATAGCCATGCCTTTCACCGACATGTTGCCCATGGCTGCTTCAGCACCACAATAGCAGAGCAAGCAGCTGTGATACCCCAAAATACTACCTGCACTTCACAGGAAAAATTGATGACACCAGATTTAAGTAACTGCCTAAATTTTTCAATTCATTCAATTTCTTAACAGAACATTACAACCTACTGACATTTTAAAGACTTGAGAATATGCATACACCAGTCTAAGCAGAAAAGAAATCCAGCTTCGGTTAGAAGGATGGATGTACAAACTCTTCTCTTGCTTTGTAAAGAATTAAATACAATTTTATAGGATTTAAAAAAAAAGTCTGTATCATATTTGAGTCTAAATGAAAAGTTTAAAAACATTTATTTATATAGACATATATATAATCATGCCAATTTTCCTTCCAAGTTTTATTTAGAGCGTATTTACTATTTCTGGACTTCTGGTTCTCAAAATCTGAATGACAGCACCATGATTTTGAAAGTTAGAAAGATCGCAGTTGCTGGCACTGACTTCATGAAGCAGACGGGACCTGCTGCTCACCTGGGGGTGTGTAGGCGTCCATCGAGGTCTGCACAACCAAGGACCTGCGTTTGGAAGGCATAGGCACTGCCATCTTCCTTTCTTTGTGTTTAGCGAGCGCAGCCTGGACAGCTTCTGTATGGACGTCTGAAACAAAGCGAGAGCTAAATCACTCCATTGTTCAGGGACAGCCCGAAGGCCCCAAGCTTTTCTGCTTTCTTTCTGGTCCTGTGAAAGAGTTTATCATCCTACAGAAACTGTCACAAATGGATGAGTGGGGAAGGAAGGAAAATAAGTGTAAACCTGCTAGTTTGAAAGCTCCAGGAAAAAGGCATTCAAATTCATTCATAGACTTTTAACTGTTCATTTTATTACCCTAGATCTGTATAAATAATCAGATACGGGATGTAAATCGCTGTGATTTTTCTTTTCTTAGAGTGAAAGGACATGGATCTTCAGATATTTCTTCACAGGTCACATTTTCAAGCTTCTTAATTCATTTCAATGTTCTGTTAAGGTAAGTATGTACACCTTACAGGCTGTATGGTAATGATCTTGGCTAACACTTTCCAAATATCAGTTATGGGGCAGTCACTATGTTAGGTATTTTGTGTGTATGAACCCATTATGTTAACTCCACAAATGATATTTTACTGCAGATTTTGTAAGGTGGTGTCCTCAGGGCTTGGCGTGGAGAATCAGGTGGACAAGGTATTGTGTCTCATGCAGCTCACTTTCTAAAGGGTTAAAGACAGACAACAGACAATCAAAGGGGGTAAGAATGAAAATAAGATAAAAAGATTGAGTACCTACTTAACTGTGAAGCCAGGGAAGAGCTCTCTTACTGTAAAATCTGAATAGTAAGATGAGAATCTCCAAGACAGAGGGAAAAGCCAGCTCAAAGGCCCTGCACTGTGAATGAGGATGGTGCCGGCACAATGCACACAACACCAGCAGAGGGACTCACCAGGATGAGGGCTTTACAGGAGTGGTACAGAGCTTGGCTACCATTCTAACTTTGACAGGGAAGCATGGGGGAAGAAGGGTGAGCATGGATGACATGATCTGATTCCGTTTTGGAGGGCTCATTCTGGATGTTGTGAAGGAGACTGCAGGAGAATCAGAGTAGGAGCCAGGAAACCAGTTAGAAGTCAGGAAACCAGTTAGAAGTCTGCAGTCAGGATACTACTACACCCACGATCTTCTACACGCTCTGTGGAGGAGCCACTCTTATTATTCCCATTTCACAAATGAGAAAGCAAAGGTATGAAGCTCCCCCAGTGTCATGTAACTGGTGAGTAGCATTGACAGGGTTTGAACCCAGGTGTGAGTAGCTCCAGAGCCCACACCCTTCACCACTAACCACCCTATTCTCTAGCTGTTCCTAGGAAAACTCCACCCTGTTAACATTTTAGAGTGGGGGTAAATATAGGCCAGCCCTTGGGCCAGATGCAGCCTGCAGTCTCTTTGTAATAACGTTCACTGGAACAGAGACACACTCATTTATATGTGTATTGTCTATGGCTGCTTCCATACTATAAAAGCATGGCTGAGCAGTTGTGACAGAGACCATAATGGCTAAAAATATTTTCTATCTGGCCCTTTACAGAAAATATCTGCCAATACTTGTTTTAGAGCATATCACATACCAGACACAATGAATTTATTTATTATTTTACTTTGTTCAGATTGTGTATGCACAGCTCCTTTCTCCTCAACTAGACTCAAAGTACTTTAAGACAAAAACCTAGTTTCTGGTCATTCTTTTTCTTAAACTCCTAGATTAAAAACTGATGACTGAATGACTTGTATTCACATTACTGAATAAAACTAAAGGGCTCATCAATGAGGTGAGAGTACATTGATTCTCCACATATCAAACACTTTGTTTGATATATTTCTCCTTTTGAACTTTTTGGATGTAATTTCAAATTTACAGAATATCTGCGAGAATAGTACAGAACTCCCGTATAACTTTTACCCAAACTCACCACTTACATTTGACCCCATTGCTTTCTTTATGTAAGTATGTTTTTTCCTAATCATTTGAAAGTATAATGCAGGTACCATGTTCCTCTATACCTAAATATTTCAAAGTATTTCCTAAAAACAGAGATATTCTCTTACATAATGTAAATTCTCAAAATCAGGAAGTTTAACAATGATATACTATTACCTAATTCAAAGTCCATGTTCAAATAGTGCCAATTATCCCAGTAACTTCCTTTGCAGTTATTTTGTCTTCCTAGTCTATGATCCAGTCCAGGACCACGGATGCATGCATTTATCAGATTTTCTTTGCCCTCCTAGACCTGGACCAGTTTCCCAGCTTCTGCCTCTCGTGAAACCGGCCATTTTAAAGAATACAAGCCAGTTATCTTGTAGATTGTCTTCAACTTGGATTTTCTGATGTTTCCTCATGATTAGATTCAGACCATGCATTTCAGTGGGGGTTCCACAGAAGTCTGTCCTCTACTGATGGTGTTAACTTTGGTCCTTGGTTAAGATGGTGCCCATCAACTTCTTCCAAAGTAAAGATGTTACTTTTTCCACTATGTAAGATTCTGTTTAAATTTCAAAGAAACTGCCAAAGTGATTATAATATTTCACATCCACATCACCAATATATGAGATTCTAGTCCTGCCACCAGCACTTGGTACAATCTTTTCTACAGTAGCTGTTCTCATGGTTGTGAAGTAGAATCATGAAGTTAAATTTACATTTACCTGATGGCTTATGTTGAGCACCTTTCCTGGACTTCTTGGACATTTGCATATCATCTCTTGTGAAGTATATGTCCAAGTTTTTGAGCTGCCTTTTTATTACTGATTTATACTAGTTCTTTATATATTATGGATACAAGCTTTTTTTTTTAAGATATATGTTTGAAAATACTCATCCCAAGTCTATGGCTCAACTTTCAATCCCTTAATAGTGTGCTTGATGAGGAGAAATTTTTCATTTTCATGAGATTCATTTTGTTATCTTTTCCTCTCTAGCTAGTGCTTTTTGAATCCTGCCTATAAATTTCTACCTACCCCAAGGTTCAAAAAATACACTCCTTTGTTTTCTTTGGGAAGCTTTATACTTTTACCTTTTACTTTTAGGTCTAGGTACCATCTCAAGTTAATTTTTCTAAGTAGTGGAAGTGGAGGTTGGTGTTCACATTTTCCCACATGCTTACCTAATTTTTCAAGTACCATTTGTTGTAAAGATTTTCCTTTCCTTATTAAATTGCCCTAGCTCCTTTGTCAAGTGTCACCTGACCATGTGTGTACGGGTATAATTTTGAACTCTCCATCTGGTAGAGTAAATCCATTTGTCTATCCTTCTGCTAGTTCTATACTATGTTGATTAATTATATATTTTTTTCAGTTAGAGTATTTATAAAACAACATATAAGATTCACCCTCCCAACAATTTTCAGGTGGTCAGCACAATACTGTCAACCACATGTACGTTATTGTGCCACAGACCCCAGAAGTCCCCATCCATCCTGCATGACTGAAGCTCTACACCCACCTAACAGCAACTCACCACCTGCCTGCCCCCAATCCTGAGCAACCACCATTCTACTTTCTGTTTCTATGAGTTTACTATTTTAGATCCCTCATATAAGTGGAATCACACAGTATTTATCTTTCTGTGACTGGCTTATTTCTCACAGCAAAATGTCCTCAAGAATATGCTGTAGAATATGTCGTAATTTCCTTTCCTTTTAAGGCTCAGCAGTATTCCACTATATATACACACCATATTTTCTTTATCCATTCATCCACCAATGGATTTAAGTTGCTCTGACCTCCTGGCTAATGTGAATAATGCTGCTATGACTATTGGTGTGGCAATATCTGCTCGCATCCCTGCTTTAATATTTTGGATATATATCCAAATAGAATTCATAAATCATATGGTGGTTCTATTTTTTATTTTTTGAGGAAGCTCCATACTGTTTTCCATAGCTGCTGCACCATTTTACATTCCTACCAACAGTGCACAAGGGTTCCAATCTATCTACATACTCACCAACATTTGTTTTCTGTTTAAGAAAAATTTTTATAATAGCCATCCTAATGGGTGTGAGTGGTATCCCACTGTGGTTCTGAGTTGCATTTTCCTGATAATTAGTAATGTTGAACATCTTTTAATGGACTTATAGGCCATTTGTGCATCTTCCTTGGAGAAATGTCTATTAAAGTTTTTTGCCGATTATTAAATTCGGTTATTTAATGTTACTGAGTTGTAGGAGTTATTTATATATTCTGGATATTAACCCATGATCAGATGTATACAAGAGGATATGTTCTTCAATTTCATAGGTTGCCTTTTCCCTCTATTGTTTCTTTACTGCAAAGAAGTTTTAAGTATGATGTAGTCTCACTTGTCTAATTTTGCTTTTGCTGCCTGTGCTTTTGGTGTCATATTCAATAAATCACTGCCAAATCCAATGTCATGAAGCTTTCCCCCTTTGTTTTCTTCTAAGAATTCTACAGTGTCAGGTCTTACATTTAGGTCTATAATCTATTTTGAGTTAATTTTTGTATATGGTGTAAGATAATGGTCCAACCTCTTTCTTTTGCAAAACAAAAGCCAATTTTCCCAACACTGTTAGTTGAAGAGACTATCCTTTCCCCACCGTGCAGCTCTGGCAGCCTTGTCCAAGATCATCTGACCATATACACAGAATGTATTTCTGGGCTTTCTATTCTTTTCCTTTATTCTACATGCCTGCCTTTATGCCTGTACCACAGGGTTTTGATTACTGTACCTTTGTCATTTATATTGAAATCAGGAATTGTGAGGCCTCCATTTTGTGGTTCTTTCTCAAGATTGTTTTGCTTATCTGAGGTCCTTTGAGATTCCATATGAATTTTAGAATTTTTTCATTTCTGCAAAAAATGTCATTGGGGTATTGATAAGGAAGATTATTGTAGTTTTATCATAAATTTTGAAATTAGGTACTGCCAAGTCCTCCAACTTTGTTCTTTTCAAGTTTGTTCTGGCTATCCAGATTTGATCTCATTTTCATGGAAATTTTAGAAACACTCTCAATTTCTACAAAAACTCTGTTGGGATTTTGATTAGATTCATGTTAAATCTATAAATCAATGTAGAGAGACTATCTTAATATTGAGTCTTCCAATCCATGAACACACGGTGGATCTCTCCATTTTTTTTCTCCTTTAATTTCTACCAACAATGTTCTGTAACTTTCACTGAGGAAGTCTTCCTAAATGCTGGATGTTACTGATGTTATTATAAAAAGCATTGTTTTTTTATTTCACTTACAATTTTTGTTGCTAGTGTATACAAATACAATTAGTTTTTATATACTGAATTTCTCCCTTCCGCCCTTGCAAAATTCACATTATTTCTACTAGTTTTGTAAATTTCTTAAAATGTTCAAAATAAACCATCATGGTGTCTGTAAATATAGTTTTACCCCTTCCTTTCCAGTTCAGTGAACTACACCAAAATATTGAGTAGTCATGTAAGGGTGACAAAATTACAATGTATTGTTTTTTGTCCATTTTTTTAGATATATGCAAGGTTTTTTGCCTTGAGCATAAATTACTTTTGCAATCAGATAAAAGTTATATTTTTGACATAAAACAATCATTTTAGAAAATATGAACAGATTAGAAAGGTACATTTTAAAGAAGTGTGGATTTTTTCCCACATTTAAAAAAATTGCTAAAACCAAACACAAGTGTGCTAAATTTTTTTCACAAAATTGAAAGAAAATAGTAAAACAAGAATATTTTCAATCACAAAGACACTCACATGCCCAAACTAGGAGCCACTCCTGGCCTATGCCCCAGAAGGTAAAGAGTTTACCCACAGTTGGCCATGAGTCAGAAATAAGTGCTCGTTGCTGTTAAGTCACTAAGATGTTGGATAGCTTACTGTACAGCAAAATTGAACAATACATAAACTGATGAAGTAACTAATTCTTTTCAAAAGCCAACTCTATGTCTTATTTTAACTGCAAAACAATGGCATAAGAAACATTTAAAACATCTATAAATAGCACCCTGAAGGGTCCATAACACAACATGATGAATAACGATGGTAGGTGGAATACCAGGGTGACCCTCCCCAAACAGCAGTGCTGGCGTGATCACTGAAGACCCCTAGAGACCATGCTCACCCAGTCAAAACAAGGCAAAGATATGGAAAGAGGTGTGCAGCCCTGAAGTTGAAGAGCTGCCTCTGGGGTGCACAGTGTAATTAGGGCAAAAAGCATTCACGGCAATGTTGAATGAAATGTTAGGATCAGAATTACCTCCACATGGTAAGCTTTTCAGGGCTTAATACTCCCCACTCCCAACCCAAATATCCAAACCAAAAAAGGACCACTAACATCTCAGGAGAGTGACTAGATGGAGAGACCTTTTTGGAAAGATGTTTCGAAATATGATGATTAGTCGGGGGAGACAACCAACCCATGTCACCGTGCGACTCTCCTGGTTCTTCTAACTTGGCTTCTCCCTTCCATCCTCAACAAGGCTGGGAGCTCTCCTAGTTCCCCCTGTTGCCAGTTGTACGTGTCTAACAGCTGCAGGACGAGAGGAGAGAGTAAGACTGGACCACACGGCAAAGGGGACACAATGAAGTCTATCTTCTGTGAGAACCAACATGTGTCATCGGGTGCCATGGGGAGGCCCCTTGGCAGTTCCAAGTGCCCTGGATTCCAGGAAGGGGCGTCTGGATCAACAGTTAAGAAGACTGGAAAAGGGGTATTAGCTGAGAATACGTTCATAGCTCTTAGCCTAAAACCCAGATCAATCCTACAAGACCTCACGAAACTAAAAACTTTTAGGAAAATGTGGATAAGCAGGTTGCTACACAGCAAATCTTCCCTTGAAAGCTCAGCATCATTGCACGGGACGCATCCACGAGTGACATCAGTAGCTCTGATGCAGGAACCACGAAGGCATTTGATTAAGTGTCACAGAACCTTAATTACAAGTGTCTTGGATGCAATTCTTACACAGCCATGTGAATTAGGAACTAGATGAAAGCTGAGGAAGGGAAATAATAAGAAGTGGAGTCTCCCACTCATTTGAGGTGCTGGGCAGGGAGACAGAACAGTTGAGCTCCCGGCCACACAAGGCGTCAACAAGAGCTGCTGATCATTATGAGCCCTGAGTTCCAGGGAAGGTCTGAAGCACAAATGGACCAAAAAAGATTAAACTAAATACCAGGAGGAAACAATATGGCTCAAGAGCTGTACATTTAGTTTTACAGGAAAGGGAACTGCTATTTTCTAGTATTTCTAACGTCAATGGAGACAAGTACCAAAAAGTGGTCAAAGACATCCCACACTTCCCACGAAGGGGCTGGGAAGTGGCAGACTGCAAGTCCATGGACACAGAACATGATTTTAGTTTGGGATTCCACGGTGGCATTGATGTTACCAAAGCACAGAGGAAAGAAGCCAGTCTGATCAAGAAGCACTGAATTAGGCAGGGCAAACATGGCAAGGGTGTAGGAAAAAGGGCAGAGATTTGAAAGCTTTCATAGCATAATGAAAGGCACCGTGCTGCCCGGAAACCAAACGTGACCTCCGCCCTCCAGGGCAGGGGTGTCTCACAGAGCTATCCCTACAGAGCTGTACAGGGCACGCTGGGTGAACTGCTGGCTGGTGCACAGTGCAGGGGCCGCAGAAGCCAGCAACATGCAAGAACCAAGAACCACTCCTGCTGAAAGGCCTCCACCTCCTCTGCTAACAGCTGCACATCAAGTCAGCTGACAAAGACAATGCAAGGGCCTAGATCCATTCTTTCCTGAGAAGGCAATGAAGGTGGATGCAGGTCTGAGAGGCGATAAATTGATTATGCCACATTTGAAAACAGGAAGCAAAACTAAGTAAAATCCTCTCATCCGCCCTTGCTTCCTCTGTGGTAGCATTCACAGCTTATTCAGCCTAGGTCTTTCATTCAAACATTCTCAAAGTATCCATCTATTCAGAGAAAGGAGATATTTAAGGTCAGCTTCACGTAGCATGGAATAAACAGATCACTCTGGCTACTAAAGAATTTTTTGGGTACTTACATTTATAGTGTTAGACAAATTGACATGCTAATAAGATGTACTTCTTCAGCAGAGTTTCAAAAATAGTGAAAATGGTAATATAAAATACGCCCATAGTTCTAGGCAAACGCAAGAATACTGAAGTGAGAGTCCAGGCTTTGGAATCAGAATGCTGGTTCTGCCACTTACTAACTGAATAAAACTTACTAACTGAATAAAACTGAATATACTGAATAAAATTTTAAATCCTTCTAGGCCTCACTTTGATCATCTGTAAAATGGAAACAAAAATAATACAGTTGCTGTGAGAATTACGTAAGTTAAAATATACAAAGCAAGCCACTAGGTACCTGTCACCTAGCAGCACTCATTAATGACAGCTGTTTTTATTAATATTTTGAAGCAATGGTTTAGTACAGTGGGTTTGATCAACTGAAAAGGCCCAAGGAATCAGCATTGATAGTCTGTCTTGGGGTGACACCACCACAACGATGGTGTTCTTGCCAGGCACACATCACAGACCATGGGGTAAACCTACGAATTATACTCAGCACAAAAGGAAGGAAGACAGGCACTAAATGCTGATGCCTCTGAGCATGGGCTCCCGTTGCTGCAGCCTCGGGTCTGCAGCTCAGAGGTCAACCCCAGAGGGCACGCACTCGGTCGAAGGTTCTTACTCTTCACAAGACTTCCATATTTTTGACCCCTGCATCAACAGTTTCAACAAGGTCTTCGAACAGATACAAGTTTCTTAATATCCTGAACAGAAGCTCTATTTTCCTTTTGGTTTCTTCAAAACAGACTGTACTTTCATTTGCTCAGTAAGAAACTACTATCCTGCAACACAGTAAGCAGTGGGATATTTGAAGAATAAATTATAAATAACTAGACACCTTTACCCCCCTCAGAGGAAGGGCGTATCTCTGGGTTTAAATCTTATTTATTTATTTATTTAACATCTTTATTGGAGTATAATTGCTTTACAGTGGTGTGTTAGTTTCTGCTTTATAACAAAGTGAATTAGCTATACATATACATATATCCCCATATCTCCTCCCTCTTGCGTCTCCCTCCCACCCTCCCTATCCCACCCCTCTAGGTGGTCACAAAGCACCGAGCTGATCTCCCTGTGCTATGCGGCGGCTTCCCACTAGCTATATATTTCACATTTGGTAGTATATATATGTGCATGCCACTCTCTCACTTTGTCCCAGCTTACCCTTCCCCCTCCCCGTGTCCTTAAGTCCATTCTTTACACCTGCGTCTTTATTCCTGTCCTGCCCCTAGGTTCTTCAGAACCATTCTTTTTTCTTTTTTTAGATTCCATATATATGTGTTAGCATATGGTATTTTTCTCCTTCTGACTTACTTCACTCTGTATGACAGACTCTAGGTCCATTCCCCTCACTACAAATAACTCAATTTCGTTTCTTTTTATGGCTGAGTAATATTCCATTGTATATATATGCCATACCTTCTTTATCCATTCATCTGTCGATGGACACTTAGGTTGCTTCCATGTCCTGGCTATTGTAAATAGAGCCGCAGTGAACATTGGGGTACATGACTCTTTTTGAATTATGGTTTTCTCAGGGTATGTGCCCAGTAGTGGGATTGCTGGGTCGTACAGTAGTTCTATTTTTAGTTTTTTAAGGAACCTCCATACTGTTCTCCACAGTGGCTGTATCAATTTACATTCCCACCAACAGTGCAAGAGGGTTCCCTTTTCTCCACACCCTCTCCAGCATTTATTGTTTGTAGATTTTTTGATGATGGCCATGCTGACTGGTGTGAGGTGATACCTAACTGTAGTTTTGATTTGCATTTCTCTAATGATTAGTGATGTTGAGCATCCTTTCATGTGTTTGTTGGCAATCTGTATATCTTTTTTGGAGAAATGTCTATTTAGGTCTTCTGCCCATTTTGGGATTGGGTTGTTTTTTTGATATTGAGCTGCATGAGTTACTTGTATGTTTTGGAGATTAATCCTTTGTCAGTTGCTTCATTTGCAAATATTTTCTCTCATTTTAAGGGTTGTCCTTTCGTCTTGTTTATGGTTTCCTTTGCTGTGCCAAAGGTTTTAAGTTTCATTAGGTCCCATTTGTTTATTTTTGTTTTTATTTCCATTTCTCTAGGAGGTGGGTCAAAAAGGACCTTGTTGTGATGTATGTCAGAGAGTGTTTGTTCTGCCTATGTTTTCCTCTAAGAGTTTTATAGTGTCTGGCCTTACATTTAGGTCTTCAATCCATTTTGAGTTTATTTTTGTGTATGGTGTTAGGGAGTGTTCTGGTTTCTTTTTTTTTTTTTAAATTTCATTCTTTTACATGTAGCTGTCCAGTTCTCCCAGCACCACTTATTGAACAGGCTGTCTTTTCTCCATATGGGTTTAAATCTTAAGAAAAACTGATGCTTGCCTGCCTCACTTCTCCCTCCTGAAGTCAAAAGCCATGACCCATTTTGCTCGTGCTGCTCTCAGAGCCCACATTATATCGATACAATTAACAGTAGGTATGTAGACAGAGAGGGGGATGCCCCTCCCACCCCGAAGGAAGGCAACAGTGAATCAACAGAAGAGAATGTTTTCTGTAAGGAAGCTTATTTGTTTCCAATAGTGTAACAACTGAGACCGAGATGCAAGCCAGACTGCTTGGGTTCACATCCCAGTCCCTCCGCAAGACTTCCGACACATTACTTAACCTATATGTGCCTCAATTTCCTCATGTGCAAAAAAATGAAGCAAGAAGAGTGCCTGCCCACTGGGGTGGCTACAAGGACTATGTGAGTCAGTTCATTACAAGACTCAGGGCAGAGTCTGGCTCGTGGTACCGAGAACACTATACTGTAGCTGGATCGTAACATGATGTGTCCAGTATTAATGTCTCCAGACTCTAAGCTGGAGAGAGAAGACAGGGAAGAAACAAGTGTGGGAGAAACTGAGCTTCTTGGATTCTGACTACTGCCACTCCCCAGCCCCACCACCAACCAGGGCCTGTCCAGGCTCAATTCCACCAGAGTTTCTTCTGTGGTCGTACTGTTTTTGTGCTTTGAGTAAAATATGCACATAGAAGTACAGTTGTGCTATCAAATTACCAATGGCATTGTTTACAGAACTAGAACAAAAAAATCTTAAAATCTGTATGGAGACAAAAAAGACCCCGAATAGTCAAAGCAGTCTTGAGGGAAAAAAACGGAGCTGGAGGAATCAGACTCCCTGACTTCAGACTATACTAAGAAGCTACAGTAATCAAGACAGTATGGTACTGGCACAAAAACAGAAATACAGATCAATGGAACAGGATAGAAAGCCCAGAGATAAACCCACGCACCTATGGCCAACTAATCTATGACAAAGGAGGCAAGGATATACTATGGAGAAAAGACAGTCTCTTCAATAAGTGGTGCTGGGAAAACTGGACAGATACATGTAAAAGAATGAAATTAAAACACTCCCTAACACCATACACAAAAATAAACTCAAAATGGATAAAAGACCTACATGTAAGACTGGACACTATAAAACTCTTAAAGGAAAACATAGGAAGAACACTCTTTGATGTAAATCGCAGCAAGATCTTTTTTGACCCACCTCCTAAAGTAATGGAAATAAAAACAAAAATAAACAAGTGGGACCTAATGAAACTTAAAGGCTTTTGCACAGCAAAAGAAACTATAAACAAGACGAAAAGACAACCCTCAGACTGGGAGAAAATATTTGCAAACAAATCTGTGGACAAAGGATTAATCTCCAAAATATATAAACAGCTCATGCAGCTCAGTATTAAAAAAAACAAACAACCCAATCCAAAAATGGGCAGAAGACCTAAATAGACATTTCTCCAAAGAAGACATACAGATGGCCAAGAGGCACATGAAAAGCTGCTCAACATCACTAATTATGAGAGAAATCAAAACTACAATGAGGTATCACCTCAAACTGGTTAGAATGGGTATCATCAGAAAATCTACAAACAAATGCTGGAGAGGGTGTGGAGGAAAGGGAACCCTCTTGCACTGTTGGTAGGAATGTAAATTGATAGAGCCACTATGGAGGACAGTATGGTAGTTCCTTAAAAAACTAAAAATAGAATTACCATATAACCCAGCAATCCTACCACTGGGAATATACCCAGAGTAAACCATAATTCAAAAAGACACAAGCCCATTGTTCACTGCAGCACTATTTACAATAGCCGGGGCATGGAAGCAACCTAAATGCCCATCGACAGACGAATGGATAAACAAGATGTGGTACATACATACAATGGAATATTACTCAGCCATAAAAAGGAACAAAACTGGGTCCTTTGTAGAGACTTGGATGGACCTAGAGACTGTCATACAGAGTAAAGTAAGTCAGAAAGAGAAAAACAAATATCGTATATTAATGCATATATGTGGACTCTAGAAAAATGGTACAGGTGAACCAGTTTGCAAGGCAGCAATAGAGACACAGATGTAGAGAACAAACGTATGGACACCAAGGGTGGAAAGTGGTGGGGGGGTGGTGGTGGTGGGATGAATTGGGAGATTGGGATTGACATGTATACACTAATATGTATAAAACAGATAATAAGAAAAAATAATTGACTATCATGTACTTGACAATAAAAGCCAAGATTCTGAGAACAAAAAAGTTAAAGAGAACCTATATAAAATAGGTAAAGGATTAACTGATGCAGTCTTTTGGGAAAACACTATTTTCAGTAATAATTTGTTACTGTTTATAACAAAAGTGCAACTACTGATTAAAAAAAAAAGTACAGGGGCAGGGAGTGTGTAAAAATGGTGAGAAGAGCGGAGGCGACAAGAAAAGGAATGGTAGTTAAGAAAGCATGTTTCCAGCGAGCACTGTCTTTGGTCAGAAGTGGAGCCAGGGCCACCATTTGGTTCCACCTACTTGCTGCTTCAGTTCCATTCCCTCCATTTCTCAGTCCTCAGGAAAAACATGTAGGTACATGACTGTACAGAGGGGCATGTACCGACCACTGCACTCATGCGTTCAATTATTCATTGAGCACCTACTGTGTACCTAGTCTCTGCTCTCAAAGAAGGCTGTTTGGGGATGGAGACCAGTACACCAACCAGACAGGAGAATGGGATGGATACGACATGTGAAGAGTGTGGGACCTAAGAATGCAGAAGATGGGCATCTGGCCCAGGCTGCCAGGAGAGGCCTGGGCAGGAAGTGACATGCAGAGAGGACCTAGAAGAACAGTGGGTACTCAAGCCTGTCCAATCAACAAGGACGTGTGACAGAGATTCATCTGCACAGCAACTGACCTTGCTTGTTCCTTAAACCCTTTCACTGGTTCCTGGCCCTCCTGAGTCACGTCAGATGCAGAGGCTCTCTCAGGACACGTACACAGGTCCCATGCACTTCCTCAACCAGTGCTCTTCCTCTCTCTCTCTTTACATTGAGGCTATACAGACACTCCACCTCTTGCACTCCACTCCACCTGCTGGGTCTTTGGCCTTCAGAACTGTTTCCAATGAAGAATGAAGAATGTCGCTCTTTGACAACTGAGTGAATGCGGATTGGTGCCTTTGCTGTGCCAGGCTCTGCTCTAGGTATAAATTATCTTCATTTTTTTTCATCATAAACTCAGCCTATTTTTAACCACCACCTTTAACTAATGCTTTTGTCCTTAATGGACAATAAGGGGGATAAACTTTTATAACAGCTACAAACTAAGTACACAGGAAGCACACCAAAATTTAATTAGAAAAACAAAGGCAATGACTCTTCACCATGAAACAAGCTAGTGAGACACTCTTGAAACATGTGATAGAGAAATTACATGAGTTAAACAAAAAGCGTTTAGAGCAGTGTCTGGTTCAAAGGAAGTGCTGGATAAATGCTGACTGCTGCTAGGATCACGGCTGTTGAGGTTTCACTATGCATCTTGGAGGAGGCCACAGTTAAGTACCAGCGTGCTAGCTATTGCTACTATTATGCATTTTCTAGAACTTCATACAAATGTATTGTAACATCAGTCTCTTATGCCAGGCTTCCTTCTATCGGTACGATGCTTTGAGATTCACCCATGGCACCTCTGCAGTTCTTTATTGCATCTTGCCTGTTCTTAGCTCTTGCTCTTCCACATAAATTCTACAATCAGTTTAAGTCCCACAGAGGACCCTGTGGGGACTTTTATTAGAATTAAATATAAATTAAGAGAGCTGATATCTCTGCAGGATCCATTATCACAGGGTATCTATTCATTTTGGCATTAATGTCTTCCATATAAAGTTTCACAATTTTTACCATGGAAGTCTGGCCCATATTTTGTTTGATTTTTCATCAGGTTCCTCATAAAGTTTATTGCTACTGTACATAAAAACTTAAATTACATATTTACATGTTGCCAGTGTATAGAAATATTAATTTTTGTCTGTTCATATTATATCCAGACATTATGCTAAATCCTTATTATTTCTAGCAATTAATCTATAGATTAGTTGGGGGTTTCTCTGTAGATAAAGTCCTGTAGTTTTCCTTTCTCATCACTGTCCTTCTCCGTTACTGACACAGGCCTCTGTCCTAGAATGAACGTGAACACAGAAGGCTTTTTTCTCTTTCCATTCTCTGAAATTGTTTGTTTAGAATCAAACTGGTTCATTTCTTGAACACTGGGTGTAACGTAATATAAAAACCTTCGGAGCCTGGTATATTTTTTGTGAGAAGATTTTTAGCTACTGTTTCCATTTATTTATTGGTCATAGGATTACTTAAGGTTTCCATTTTTTCTTAAGTTTTTAAACTAGGAATTTATCCATTTAATTAAGTTTTCAAATTTATCGTCACATGGTTATTCACAGTATTCCAATTATCTTTTTTCTTCTTGTGTATCTGTAGTAATGTCCCATTTTAAATTCCTTATATCATTTATTTCTGTCTTCTCTCTGCTTTATCATTCTCACTGGAGGTTTTTCAATGTTATTTGTATATTCTAAGAATCATCTTTGTTGAACTTCTAAATTTTATCATTGTCCTTTACTTCTTTTTTTAATTAACAGGCTTTATTTATTTATTTTTTTGCGGTACGTGGGCCTCTCACTGTTGTGGCCTCTCCTGTTGCGGAGCACAGGCTAAGGACGCGCAGGCTCAGCGGCCATGGCTCACGGGCCTAGCTGCTCCGCGGCATGTGGGATCTTCCTGGACCGGGGCACGAACCCGCGTCCCCTGCATCGGCAGGCGGACTCTCAACCACTGCGCCACCAAGGAAGCCCTAACAGACTTTATTTTTCGCAGTTATGAACAAAGCTGCTATAAACATTTGCATGCAGGTTTTTGTACGGATATATTTTCAACTTATTTGGGTAAATACCAAAGAGTGTAACGCTGGATCATATTGTAAGAGTATGTTTAGCTTTAAGAAACCACCAAGCTGTCTTCCTGAGTGGCTGCACCATTTTGCATTCTTGCTAACAATGAATAAGAGTTCCTGTTGCTCCACATCCTTGGCAGCATTTGGTTTTGCCAGCACTCTGGATTTTGGCCACTCTAACAGTAGTATCTTATTGTTTTAATTTGTGATTTCCTGATGATGTATGTTGAGTATATTTTCCTATGCTTACTTTTCATCTGTGTACCTTCTTTGGTGTGGTATCTACTTAGACCTTTTGCCCACTTCTTAACTGGGTTGCTTGTTTTCTTACTCTTGACTTTAAGAGTTCTTTGTATATTTTGGATACCAGTCCTTTATCAGATATGTGTTTTGCAAAGCTTTTTCTCCTAATCTGTGGTTTGTTTCTCATTCTCTTAACTATGTCTTTTTTAGAGCAGAAGTTTCTAATTTTAATGAAGTTCAACTTACCAATATTTCTTCCATGGACTGTGCTTTTGATGTTGTATCAGAAAGTCATCACCAAACCCAAGGTAACCTATATTATCTTCCAGGAATTTTATAGCTTTTTGTTTTACATTTATGTCTATAGTCCATTTTGAGTTAATTTTTGTGAAAGCTGTAAGATCTGTATCTAGGTTCATTTTTAACATGTCAAAGTCCAGTTGTTCCAGTGCTATGTGTTGAAAAGATTGTCACATATTGGTTAACTGTATTTATGTTGGTCTATTTCTGGGCTGTCTAAAATATGATCCATTGACCTACCTGTCTTTTCTTTCACCAATACCTCACAGTCTTGACTATTACTAGTTTATAGCAGGTCTTGAAGTCAAGTGGTATCAGTCCTCTGACTTTGTTCTTCTATAACATGTTGGCTATTTTGGGTCTTTTACCTTTTCATATCAACTTTAAAATCAGTTTGTTGATATTCACAATATAATTTGCTGGGATTTTGGCGGGGATTGTCCTGAATTTATAGATCAAATTGGGAAGACCTGACATCTTGACAATATTAAGTCTTCCTATCCATTTATTTAGATCTTATGATTTATTTAATCACTTTTATAGTTTCCTTCATATAGGCTTTGCACATTTTTTAGAGCTCTACCTAAGTATTTCATGTTTTTGGTGCTAATGTAAACAACATTGCTTTGGTTTTTTGTTTGGTTTTTTATTGAAGCATAGCTGATTTATAATATTGCATTAGTTTCCAGTATACAGCAAAGTGATTCAGATATATGTATGTGTGTATTCTTTTTCACATTCTTTTCCATTATGGTTTATTACAGAATATTGAATATAGTTCCTTGTGCTATACAGTAGGACCTTGTTGTTTATCCATTCTCTATATAATACTTTGCATCTGCTAATCTCAAATTCCCAATCCATCCCCCCCACCCCACCTCCCCCTGGGCAACCACAAATCTGCTCTCTATGTCTATTTCATAGGTAAGTTCATTTGTGTCCTATTTTAGATTCCACATATAAGTGATACCATATGGTATTTGTCTTTCTCTTTATGACTCTGCTTAGTATGATCATCTCTAGGTCCATCCATGTAGCTGCAAATGACATTATTTCTTTTTTTATGGCTGAGTAGTATTCCATTGTATATATACACCACATCTTCTTTATCCATTCATCTGCTGACGGACATTTAGGTTGTTTCCATGTCTTGGCTATTGTAAATAGTGCTGCTATGAACATAGGGGTGGTGCATGTATTCTTTTGAATTATAGTTTAATGACCTTGTGTTTTTAATTTCAAATTTCAATTGTTTATTGCTGATATATAAGGAAGTGGCTTTTAAAAAAATAAATTTATTTTTGGCAGCACTGGGTCTTTGTTGCTGCGTGCCGGCTTTCTCTAGTTGCGGTGAGCAGGGGCTACCCTTCGTTGTGCATGGGCTTCTCATTGCATGGCTTCTCTTGTTGCAGAGCACAGCATCCAGGTGCGCAGGCTTCAGTAGTTATGGCTCGCAGGCTCTAGAGCGCAGGCTCAGTAGTTGTGGCACACGGGTTTATTTGCTCCGTGGCATGTGGGATCTTCCTGGACCAGGGATCAAACCCATGTCTCCTGCATTGGCAGGCGGTTTCTTAACCACTGCGCCACCAAAGAAGTCCCTAGAAAGTGGCTTTTTTAATATTAACCTTATATTCCACAACCTTGCTATAATCACTTATTAGTTCCAGATTTCTTCTTGATTCTTTGGGATTTTCTACATAGACAATCACATCACCCCCAGTATGTATACTTTTAATTTCCTTTACTTGTCCTATTGCATTAGCCAAGACTTTCAGTATAATGTTGAAAAGTAATGATGAGAGGGGACATCTTTGCCATGTTCTTGATCTTAGTGGGAAATCTCACCACTAAATATTATGTTAACTGTAGGTTTTTTTCATAGATGTTCTTTATCAAATTGAGGATATTCTCCCCTACTCCTAGTTCGCTGAGAATTTTTGTCAAAAATGGGTATTGGAGTTTGTGAAATGCTTTTTCTGCATCTATTGACAGGGTCATGTGGTTTTTTTTTTCTTTAGCCTGTTGATACGATAGATTACATTAACTGATTTTCAAATGTTAAACCAGCCTTGCATACCTGGAATAAATCCCACTTGGATGTGTTGCATAATTATTTCCATCCATTACTGTATTTGACTTGCTAGTATTTTGTTGAGGATTTTACATCTATGTTCATGAGAGGTACTAGTCTGTAGATTTTCTTTCTTGTAATGTCTTTGTTTAGTTTTGGTATTAGATTAATGCTTGCCACATAGAACAAATTAGGAAGTATTCCCTCTACTTTTATCTGCAGAAAGAGGATATAGAAAATAGGTATAATTTCTTCCATATATGTTTGGTAGGTTCACCAGTGAAACCATCTGGCCTGGTGTTTTGGAAGGTTAGAATTGTTTCAGTGTTTTTAATAGACACAGGCCTATTCAGATCACCTATTTCTTCTTGGGTAAGTTTTGGCCGATTGTGTCTTTCAAGGAATGGGTCATTTTCATCTAGGTTTTCAAATCTGTAGGCACAGAGTTGTTTGTAATACTCCCTTATTATCCTTTTATTGTCTATGGGATAAACAGTGATGGTCACTTTTTCATTTCTGATACTAGTAATTTGTGTGTTCTCTATTTTTTTCTTAAACTGGCTAGAAGATTATCAATTTTATTGATCTTTGCAAAGAACCAGATTTAGGCTTGATTTTTTCTATTGATTTCTCATTTTCAATTTCATTATTTCTCCTTTTATTTATTTCCTTCTTTGGATTAACTTTGCTCCTTTTCTTAGTTTCCTAAGGTTGAAGCTTAGATTACTGTTTTTAGATCCTTCTTTTCTACTATACACATTCAAGGCTATACATATGCCTCTAAGCACTGCTTTTGCTACATCCCACAAATTGTGATCCCTGTATTTTCATTTTTTCAGTTCAAAATATTTTTAAAATTTTGCTTAGATTTCTTCTTTGACCCATGTGTTTTTTAGAAGTGTGCTATTTAATCTCCAAGTATGTGCAGGTTTTCCAGCTACTTTTCTGTTACTGATTTCTAGTTTAATTCCACTGTGGTCTGAGAGCATACTTTGTTTGATTCCTTCTGCTTTCACTGTTACAAGGTGTTTTATGGCCCCGAATGTGTTCTATCTTGGTGTATTTAGCTTGAGAGTGTGTATTCTGCTGTTGTTGGATGCAGTAATCTATAACTGTCAGTTAAATACAGTTGACTGATGTCCTTGCTGGATTTGTCAATTACTGACAGAGATGTTAAAGTCTCCCACTGTAACAGTGGATTTGTGCATTTATTCTTGCTGTTTTACTGGCTCTTGTCCCACGTGTTTCGATGTTTTGTTGTTGGGCAGAACATGTACACATTAAGGGTTGTTGTATCTTCTTAAAGAACTGACCCCTTTTTCATTACATAATGTTTCTCTTTATCTCTGATAACTTTCCTTGTTCTGAAGTTGGCACCACATGAAATTAATATAGCTACTCATGGTTTCAGATTAGTGTTAGTACTGTGTATCTGTCTCCATCCATGTCTTTATATTTAAAGGGGGTTTCCTGTAGACAACATATAGTGGGCTATGCTTTCGACCCACTGACAGCCTCCATCTTTTCATTGGTGCACTTAGACCACTTACATTCAAAGTGATTACTGATATATTTGGATTACTATTTACCCATGTTTGTTACTGTTTTCTGTTTGTTGCATTTGTTCTTTGTTTCTTTGTCTTCCACTCTTTTTCTGTCTTTTCTAGTTTTAATTGAGCATTTTATACAATCCCATTTTTTCTTCTCTCTTGGCATATCAATTATACTTGATTTTTAAACTGTTCTTAGTGGTTTTCCTTAAGTTCACAATATACATTCACAATTAATCCAAGTCCACTTCCAAATAACACTATACCACCTCAAGGGTAGTATGAATACCGTATAACAGAGTATTCCAAATTCCTCCCTCCTGTAACACTGCTGTCATTCATTCACTAATCCACAGGCTATAAACACCCAATACATTGTTTCTATTATTACTTTGAACAAATGTTTATCTGTAAGATCAATTAAGAATACGAAAACCAAAAGATTTTATTTTATCACCTATTCCTTCTCCAACATTCTTCCTTTCTTTATGTAGATCTGAGTTTCTTACCTATCTACCTTCAGTCTATCAATCAGTTCATTCTTCATTTCAGCTACAGTGTTTTTGATTTCTAGCACTGTCTTCAGCCTTTCTCTCAGAGTTTCCATTATCCATCCCCAATTCTGGGGCAGCAGTTTGCCCAGTGACCTCAGTTCTTTTCTTTTTTTTTTTTTTTTCCGGTAAGCGGGCCTCTCACTGTTGTGGCCTCTCCCGTTGCAGGGCACAGGCTCCGGACGTGCAGGATCAGTGGCCATGGCTCACGGGCCCAGCTGCTCCGCGGCATGTGGGATCCTCCTGGACCGGGGCACGAACCCACGTCCCTTGCATCAGCAGGCGGACTCTCAACCACTGCACCACCAGGGAAGCCCGACCTCAGTTCTTTGATGGTTCAAAGAAGGGTTGTTGATTTTCCATTTGTAAAGCTTTTTCTGGTGAGGATGTGTATGATGACTTCTGTGCTTCTACTACAGGCCAGGGTGGAAACCAAGTCTATATCCTCTATTCCACTTTATTCTCTTCATTGTTTTCTCATTTCTTCTTTTTGGGAACTCATTCAATTTTCCTTTTCTAACTTCTAAAGTTAAATCCTATTTCTTCAATTTCTAGGATCTCTTCTTACCTAATGTAAGCAGTTTTAATTTTGTAATTATTCTATCAATTTCTTTCTAAGTACTATTTTGGTACATCCCACAAATTGATTCACATTTTTTACCTGAAATACAACATCCTCTTAACATGTCCCTCTTCAACCAGGAACCCATCCCAACCCAACTAACTATACATTCCTGCTACACTGATATTTCTAAAATGCAAATCTGACTGTGTCATTTTCTGTTTAAATTACTAGGCACAGCTATCAAGTTTGATTAGTTTTGGACAAACAGGCCTTTAAGAACTGTCTTCAGCTGCTATACTACAAAGCTACAGTAATCAAGACAGTATGGTACTGGCACAAAAACAGAAATATAGATCAATGCAACAGGATAGAAAGCCCAGAGATAAAGCCACGCACATATGGTCACCTTATCTTTGGTAAAGGAGGCAAGAATATACAATGGAGAAAAGACAGCCTCTTCAATAAGTGGTGCTGGGAAAACTGGACAGCTACATGTAAAAGAATGAAATTAGAACATTCCCTAACACCATACACAAAAATAAACTCAAAATGGATTAAAGACCTAACTGTAAGGCCAGACACTATAAAACTCTTAGAGGAAAACATAGGCAGAACAAACACTCTCTGACATATATCACAACAAGATCCTTTTTGACCCACCTCCTAGAGAAATGGAAATAAAAACAAAAATAAACAAATTTTAAGTTTAATGAAACTTAAAACCTTTGGCACAGCAAAGGAAACCATAAACCAGACAAAAAGACAGGCTTCAGAATGGGAGAAAATATTTGCAAACGAAGCAACTGACAAAGGATTAATCTCCAAAATTTACAAGCAGCTCATGCAGCTCAATATCAAAAAACAAACAACCCAAACCAAAAATTGGCAGAAGACCTAAATAGACATTTCTCCAAAGAAGATATACAGATTGCCAACAAACACATGAAAGGATGCTCAACATCACTAATCATTAGAGAAATGAAAATCAAAACTACAATTAGGTATCACCTCATACTGGTCAAAATGGCCATCATCAAAAAATCTACAAACAACAAATGCTGGAGAGGGTGTGGAGAAAAGGGAACCCTCTGGCACTGTTGGTGGGAATGTAAATTGATACAGCCACTGTGGAGAACAGTATGGAGGTTCCTTAAAAAACTAAAAATAGAACTACCATATGACCCAGCAATCCCACTACTGGGCACATACCCTGAGAAAACCAAAATTCAAAAAGAGTCATGTACCCCAATGTTCACTGCAGCTCTATTTACAACAGCCAGGACACGGAAGCAACCTAAGTGTCCATCGACAGATGAATGGATAAAGAAGGTGTGGCACATATATACAATGGAATATTACTCAGCCATAAAAAGAAATGGAATTGAGTTAGTTGTAGTGAGGGGGATGGACCTAGGGTCTGTCATACAGAGTGAAGTCAGACAGAAAGAGAAAAACAAATACCGTACGCTAACACATATATATGGAATCTAAAAAAAAATAAAAATGGTTCTGAAGAACCTAGGGGCAGGACAGGAATAAAGACACAGATGTAGAGAATGGACTTGAGGACACGGGGCAGGGGGGAAGGGTAAGCTGGGACGAAGCGAGAGAGTGGCATGGACATATATACACAACCAAATGTAAAACAGATAGCTAGTGGGAAGCAGCCGCATAGCACAGGGAGATCAGCTCAGTGCTTTGTGACCACCTAGAGGGGTGGGATAGGGAAGGTGGGAGGGAGACGCAGGAGGGAGGAGATATGGGGATATATGTATATGATAGCTAATTCACTTTGTTATAAAGCAGAAACCAACACACCATTGTAAAGCAATTATTTTCCAATAAAGATGTTAAAAAAAAAAAAACAAAAAAAAGAACTCTCTTCAGCTGCATCTTCTGCCTTCTCCATTCTTACACAACCTTGGGCCTAGTACAGCATTACGAAAGAGAACCTTCTGCTGTGGTGACGATTTTCCATATCTGCACTGCGCAGTATAGTAGCCACATGCCTTAAAATGTGGCTGGTAAAGCACAAAAACAGAATTTTAAATTTTATTTAATTTTATTAATTTAAATTTAAAAGGTCCCTTGTGGATACTGACCACCATGCTGGGTGGTATAGCTCTGCACAGACAGAGCCTGTCCTTCACTGGGAATATTTAGTTTAGTATGCAGTCTGATTTAAGTCTTCTCTTTTACTCTAAGTAAGAAAATGTTATTTCCTGATTTTTACTAAAATAAATTAACTAATGAAACATTTAGTTGTTCAGAGAGAACACAGGTCATCACAGAACTAGGAACCACATTAAAATGAGTAAATCTTGTCAAGTTTACTAGAGAAAGAGAAAACTTCTCAATCTAGAAAATTAAACTTCAGCGTCAAGGAAGAACTCACTATAGGGTAAATAAACTCTGGAAGCAAACATGTTTTCTGTATTTTTGCCTCACGTGTAGTCCAGAGCGGAATGCTCAGTACACAAACCTATCTGCATGTTTGTGAATGAATGAATACTAGGATAAAGTCCTTAGTCCTGGAAACTGATCATTGCTATGAATCAGACTTCATCATCAGCACAAAATCAGTCTCAAGGATGGGTTCAGAAGTAGGAGTTTCTAGTTCACACTATCTCTCAATTTTCTATTAAAAAAATTCTATTTATAAGTCTCATAGCAATGGTTCTAAAACTTTTTGACCCAAAGAACACTTTAAACTCAAAAACTGCTGAAAACCTTTAAAAGTTTTATTTATGGGATTAATACTTTGATATGTACTGTATTAGAAAGGAAACGGAAAAACTTTTTAAAACACAAGACTTCACAATCACAGATTCCACTGGCGGTCAGAATGATGATATCACCACATGTCAGGCAGCCTCTGGAAAAACCCATTGTACATTCATGAAAAAAGTGAGAATGAAAAAGGCAAGTAATGTGTTAGTGTTATTCTGAAAAGGGTTTGACCTCACAGACATCCCTGAAAGGGTCTTGAATCCCCCACGGGTCCCTGGATTCTGTTTTAGCTCCTCGTCCTAGAGGAAGACAGGGCTCCATGACATTCTACCAGGAATGAGCACAGGGTGGATCAGGACACCTCAGCACTGAGAAGGCAGCTGCTCTTGTCCATGTCTGCACACAAATTATGAGATGTAGTTTTTTTCAAACTGTTCCTAAGCCCATAAATAGACAAAACAATCATTTAAAACATATTAGGAAATCATATGTTATATTTTAGTTTTAATATATTCTTCCCTGTCATAATCAGTCTTGGTTGGAATACAAACAACTCAAGTCTCAAGGTTTTCTTTTCCACGGTTTTTGGTTGAGGGAAAAAGGTGTTTAAAAAAACAGCTAGAGGGGCTTCCCTGGTGGCGCAGTGGTTGAGAGTCCGCCTGCCGATGCAGGGGACACGGGTTCGTGCCCCGGTCCGGGAGGATCCCACGTGCCGCAGAGCGGCTGGGCCCGTGAGCCATGGCCCTGAGCCTGCGCGTCTGGGGCCTGTGCTCCGCAGCGGGAGAGGCCACAACAGTGAGAGGCCCGCGTACCGCAAAAAAAAAAAAAAAAAAAAAAAAAGCTAGAATCTTTTAAAGCTCAAATTAGACTTTATCAAGTGAAAGTAATAAAGGGCCCAATATAGAGTTTGACATTTTCTAGGTATTCAGTAAATGCCTATTCATTCACTTTCCAAATCAAATTTTAGTTCCCAAAGAAAATTTTTTAAAAAGAAGAGAGGTGCACACTATTCTAAAGAATTCTAGTAGGAGTTCATTACCATGTAAGGCCATGGGTTTAGAAATGAAATGAAAACGTATAGCCAAGAAAGATTAAATCTGTGGCTATATGGTTGACTAGATCGACTGTTAATTAGGTCAATTGTCTAAAAGATAATAGAATTACTTCTTGGCTGATATATTTGGTCATTGAAGCAACCAAAGTAACTCCACTGCAAATTAAGTGGTCAAAGAATTTTAGAAAGCAAAATCTCCTTAAAGTCACAAAACTTTTTCTCTTAAATGTCTTAAATCTTCTGTGCTGGCTCAGGAGAAAATAAACCAGAAAATCCTGAAACATGGACACTGGTAACAGACCAAAACAAGCTTTTAAGATTTCATAACCACAGTTTAAAAAATCTATGAGCATAAACTCCAAGAAGTACATCAGTGAAATGTCTAAATTAAGAAAACTGACTAGAGTATTAAAAACAGGAAATAGCAGATAACAACATGGTGAATGAGACTACCAAATGAGCCCTGGGAATGACCCAAAGGCCCTCCTTAGCTTTCCTCTAGGGCGGATGACATCCTATACAAGGGGTGGTGCTCCATGTCAGTTATAGAAAACGAGAACCCAACTGAGCTTTCAAAAGCATATGGAAAGATCCTCTGGGTATGTTTGCTCCTTATGTAAATTAAGCAGTCATTATTTATTCAAAATTGAAAGGAGTGTAAACTAAAAAAAAATTAAAACAGTATATACAGTCTATTTTTCACATCTTACATGACACTTCAAGGAATGTCTACACAATTTTTCATGTATTCTCTACTTAGTAAGTGAATAGCTGAGGCGAATTCCACCGTCTTTAACCTACAAATGAAAAACTTAATTCTCTAAAGGCAGACCCAGAGACCATCATCTATACAACTGTACAACCCAGACATCTTGGGGTCACCCCCAATCCCCTCTCTCACACACTCCTGCCTTAACTCAGCCTTCACATCCTCAAGCTACTATCTTCTAAAGACATCTCAAGTCTCACTGGCACTGACTGATCTAAACAAATATCTCAGTTATTCAGGGTCTTTCCAAATACTCCACTTCTAATCCATATCTCCACAATGCCACCAAAGTACTCTTCAAACCCCACAACTACTCCAAACATGATTTTGCCTAAAATCTTCAAATGGTACCCTAGCACCTTCAGGATAAAGTCCAAATGCTTGAGCACATATACAAAATACCTTAAAATCTGGCCCCTCTTACCTAATTTCTTGCTTTTTCCAAATGTGCTCTGCTCCCTTCATCACCCTTCTTTCCTTCAAAAACCATTAACTAGGCACTATTTTAGGTGCCTGGCATACACAAATGAACAAAGCAAAGATCCTTGCCCTGGTGGACCTTACATTCTTATGGTAGGTAGAGAGCTGACTGACGGAGAGAGATGTGGGTAGACGGATGACAGATTGCAGGTAGATAAACAGATGGTGTATATAGATAGATTATTGGTAGATGATAGATAGCTAATAGATGGTTGACTGATAGACAACTTGGTAGACAGATGATCAACAGACAGCTAACTAGATAGAGAGATGATTGATATAGGCAGGTAGGTAGGCAGATGACAGATTACTGATACAGATAGTGAGATGATTGACAGATGGGTAGATGGACAGACAGATGACTGAGAGCATGCCAGGGGTAACAGATGCAGTGGATGCAAACAAATCAGGCTGGAAAGGGAAGGGACTGGGTATGAGATGGCATGGTGCTTTACCATGTTAATTGGGTGGTCAGAGAATGCCTCACAAAAACAGGGAACACTCAGGGAACCAGCGTGGCTGCAGAGGAGGGCGATGTGCAAGACGAGAGTGTGGAGTGACAGGAGGCCAGACCATGCACATGGTGGGTCACTGTTGCCACATGACTCTTACTCTGATAGCAACAGGAGCTGCTGGAATTCTTGAGCAGAGGAGTGTCGCCAGCTAACGTGCGTTTAGAATTCAGGGCGCCGTTATGTTGAGGACAGCCTCTGAGGACAACCGAGTGAAGGGAACCAGAAAGAAGCAGAGGAAGTGGGACGAGGGTGCCTGGAGAGACGCCCATAGGAAACGAAGTTGCAGGGACAGGAGCTGCTGGAATTCTCTGCAGCTTCCTCCAAAGTGGGGAGAGTTCCGAGTCTGGAGTTCTAATTGGGAAGGACTAACGCAAACCGGAGCTTCCCTTGCCTCACGATGATGCTCACGAGAACTAAGTGGTTTAAAGTAGGGCCTGAGGTAGGGGCTGGACAGGATGGGGTCTGGTTTCCTCTGCAGAGGGCTGTGCTGGCCATGTCCCTGTGGACTGGTGACAATCAATCCCCTGACATCGCCCTCCATTCTTCTCCTCAGCTCCACCCCTCCATCGAGTCTTCCCCTCCGCCCACAAAGAGGGGTGGTAGCGTGCACAGGTGAGCGGAGACGCACCTGAGGCCCAGAGATCACCACCTCCTACTGTACTGTGTTCACCTCTCTCAGACTTTTACTTGAAAAGAAAAACAGTGACACCACCGCCACCTGTCCTACTGATTTCCCAAAATAACTAGGAGGATTTGAACAAGACAATATACCTTATCAAAGGCCATATAAAGTTTTTACGGTATATTATCCTCCACCCTCATCGTTAGGAAAGACATATAATGTAGGACATAGATTGTACTATGATTTAATTGCCATCTAAACTTAAAAAATTAACACAAAAAATACAGGTTAGAAATGGACAGGAGATATAATCTTCTATCTGGCAAGAAGTCAGATTACAGGGTCAGACAAAGCTAGATTTGCACCCTAATTTGGTGAGTTAGTTATCATTAACAATCACTGAACTTCAATTTTCTCATCTATAAAATGGAAATAAGAACTTGACTAGTTTCTCTGAGAACTAAAGATACGGATGATAGTAAACATGTGTCTACCTGTGTGTCTAAGTGCATGTCTACATATATATCTATGTGTATGTCTACATGTGGCTATCTACCTGTATGTCTCCTGTATGTGTTACTATGTATGTGTATCTACCTGTGTGTGTCTACGTGTGTGTGTGATATATAAAATGAACAACACACTCAAGACAAAGGAAAAAATGGAAACATTCCACAGCAAGTCGACAGCACATATGTGTGTGCTACCCTCCTAATTATTTGAAAGGGGCCTTTGAGATGCCCGAATGAGTACAGTGTGCTCTTGGTATGTGCTAGGAGTTAAAATACCTATGAAAAAAAAGAAGGTGGATTTGGGAACAAACTCCTGCCCTCACTCCACCCCCACATACTGTCCCAGGCACCAGGCCTGAGGGGGCCAAGAAGGCAGGAGCAGCAGTGAAGCTGCACTGGGCTTCTTCCTAGTTTCTCAAGACCATTCTTCTTGCTTCCGCAGATGAAGATTTCTGATGCCATAAAAATCTGTCTTACCCCTTCTTCCCTTCCAGAAAGGAGAGCAGGGCCAGGCAGGCAGGCACACAGCTCCTTAGCGGGAAGGGTGGTGGTTTATCTTGCAAGCCCCCATTAATGGAAAAATTCACAACGCTGAGAGGCTCACAGGGTTGACCCACCCACCTTGGTATGAACTGGCTGAGCTACTTCTCCTCTTGCAGTCTCAGCTTCCTCTTCTGCAACATGAAACAGTCATAAGTACTTCACCTTTCTGTTATAAAAACCAAGTGAGATAATGCCTTTGCAAGTACTTTGCAAAATATAAAGTGATATATAAATGTTATAATTTGGGTTGTCATCATGAGCAATCCACATGTACCCTGAACTGGTGTCCCAGCAACAACACTTACTGATAATTTTCTTTTAAAAAATTAGGGAAGCAGCTAAAAGCAACTTTAATCCAGATGTTGGGGGGAAAAAAACTTTTTTCAAAAAGTAAAACATTAATCACAATACAAGTTTCCTGATGCTCAATTAATGAAAGAAATTTAAGCCAGTCAAGCCCAGGTGATGACTGCAATAAAACGGAACTATGAAGATAGCATTCTTATACACAACATCATAAAACACAAAGGAAATAATAAACGGAGAACATACAACTTATTAAGAATCTTATTACTTTTTTGAAAATTGTACTTGAAAACAGAAATCACTGAGGTTAAAAGAGAAGGAAAAAATACTAGCAACCAAGATTATGAAAAGTAAAACCAAACTTTTAAACAGTAACACCTAAAAGAAATAAGCAAAATTTGGCTTGAGAGGTTACTTTTTAAGTTCTTGTGAAATTCTAAATAATGGAAACTATCTTAAAAATATAAAAAGAGTTATTATTTACTGAATTTTAATGTGTACCCTAGAGGGTATATTTGTGTCTGAGATAAGATGGCATCTGTGGGCCACATGACCAACCACAGGGACATCCAAACTCACTGCCTCATACTCACACAGCTTCTGCAGACATGTGCCCACTCGTTCATTTCACCATCACCCACATTACAGACCCCACACCTGGTGCCTTACCCGACCGATAGCGCTCATCTCGTGACCCTGAGGACCTTCGGCGGTGATAGCGAGAGGCGGAGGAAGGAGTAACTGGAGCCCGGCGCTCTGGAGGCAACGCTTGATCCACTCCTGGGTTAATGAGGAAAACAGCAAAGTAAGGAGAGGTTTACTGGCAGCTGGAGTTAACTTATTTTGCAAAACAAATCATTTGGTAGAATAAATCTCTGACTCTCTGCTTTCCCACAGCCAAGCTGAAGCACACAGGGGAGTGGGCATGGAGGGCTGGGACATCCTGGACAATGAACAGGAAAGGAAGAAGTATCCGGGGTAGGGCACGACTCAGAGCCCCGACACTACAGCCTTCAGAAACACCGGTCCAGGCTCCTTCACGTCACAAATGCCTGTTATGTCATGTGCCGTGATGCAGAGTAAGCTACAAGCAATAATTCTTTAAATTACATTTATCATTAAATTAAAAGCAACTGCAAACAAGTCTTAAAGGATATTTTAATAATATAATCCAGGTAACCAGGATGGAGCATAAACTTTCATCTTTGTTCATTCAAAATTTCAAACTCTCTGCAGTCTGACTCCATTTGATGCTAAACAACTGAACAAGTTGTATTTCAATATGGCTTTGAAGAATTACCAAAACTGTTTACATGGTCAGATAAAAATGATTCAATGATACTGGCCAAAAGCTGACCTAACTCTAACAATCTTGATACCTATTCAGAACTAGAGTAGTCAGAGGCACAATTTAGATAAAACTAGGTACTACGGGAAAGATGTAATCACTACAGTTCAGAAATAAAGTAATTCTGAGCCCTGAGTATTAAAGATTAATGGTTGCTTCTTCAGAAAAGGGTCAGTAATGCTCAGGAGAAAGTAAACCAGAAAGAGCAATGTTAGCAAAAAACTGTCTGGTCCCTGGTTTTCTGTGATGGCTCCATGAGAGTTAGCTATTCGTCCCTGAGATTTAATATCCCTCCTATGCTGGTGATTTCTGAACCTCACTTTTTAATGGAATGTTTGTGGGCCCTACATATTACGTTTGCTATGTTAGAACTGTACAAAAGACACCTGCACTGCAGGCCTGGGTTAGGTTCCATGGTTTTTCATCTAGCAAGCGTATTAACACTGCTAATTAACAGTCCTTGTCACTGAACTGTTCACAGCTCCAAGTCTCCTCCAGCTATTGTCTCAAATCTTTTAAAAAATTACTTTGTATTTTTATCAAACAGATGCACAGAATTTACGAAATCAAAGACTACTATTAAGTCTCATAATGAAGACAGTAGTTACCTGGTATTTACGTTCATATTGAACCTTAGAATTCTAAACAAAATTATTTGTAAATTTAAAAATTTTTAATTTATTTGTATAAATATATTTATTTGAAAATTATTTATATTCATTGCCTTTCCTGTCAATTATTGTCAAGAAGTTAAATTATTAAATGTCATTCTGATACTATAATCTTTATGTAAAATCTGTTTATTTTTTTCTTTTCTCCTGTGTCAACTTTTATAACTTTTCCTTTAATCCCACTGAAGGAGGTGCAAGCAAGCGTTTCTTCCTATGGCAGGGGCGTCACAGATCTACTTCCAGTAGGTCTTTTACCTGGGCTGTTCCGTTTACCCAAAGAAGAGACGTCCGGTCTCCTGTATTGTGACTAAACACAGTGTTCACAGTGTTTAGCTGGAGCTATTCTCACTCTCCAGCACATGTGCTCTGATTCAGGGCCTCTGGGTGCAGTACTGCCAGGTGTCCCCAACTCCAGAGGCTCTTAGTTCCCTTTCTCCAGAGAGCAAACATCTCTGGGGGAACGGGGAGGATGTGGATCGCCTGTTCCCTAGATGCCACGCCTACCCCCACCCCCCGCCGTAGTTTCATCAGCACCTTCATCTGCTGCCTTCCTCCCCTTGGCTAAATAAGGAGCCTCTAATTATCTATCTTATATAGCTTAAAAACACATCACTATTTCTCCCATTCTCTTGTCCTGGGGATTTATACTTTATCCATTTACTGACATCATAGTGCAGCTCTGGGAAGAAGCAGAGCTAAATGTACACCTTTGAGCTGCTGAGGTTAAACAGTGCCTGATACACACACACACACATCTAGCTTTCAATCTCAGTAGTTACCCATCTAGTTCTTTCAAATACGCTTTTTGGAATTAATTTCAACCTTGACCCCTTCCAGGTCCCTACGTTGTCATATACTTCCTCTGGGAAGTGTAGTCATAGCACTTACAGACCAGCTATACAGAGTTGTAGGTTAGTTCTCACCTGTTGCAGTCCCTACACATCTGTCTTCAGAAAGCTAAGTCTGCATACAAGCACTGTGAACATTTACTCTCATAGGCTGAAAAATAGAGCTTACAACCCAAGTTTTAAAAAGAAATGAATAAATTAGACAAAAGGAGAATAGCTTCAACAGGTCACCAGCAACAGGACATTAAAAGAGACTAAAATATAAGTGTGCATATTTCAATCATTAGTTTTTATCTGACCTCACTGTAAATGAAATTTGAGGTAGCTTAAAGGTACCTCAGTCACATATGCAACTCCAAATTAGAATGACCTGGTACCACAAGAGAAGCCGGGGTAGTATAACCCATGGCCCATGACCCCAGTAAGAGGAGCTGACCACATGCTGCTGCTGCGATGGGCTCCCTCCTGGTAAGGCTAACCACGAATAATTAGTAAAACACATAATTACAACACAGTACTCAGCACTGCTGAGGTCTCACATTCAGGCATGGGTGAAAACTAGCTCAAAGGAAAGCCACAAGATGACCAGTGTGTCTACGACACAAGGTGAGGCGTCCCAAGGAAGGTGGGTGGGGTAACTGTCCAGAAACACGCAACGCAAGGGGGATAAAAAATTCTCCTCAGGCAAAAATGAGACAGAGATCAAGACTGGATCTCTTCTCCGACACACATCTATTAAGCACCACTAGCTTCAGATCCCACAAAAAACTGAGGGGAAATGCACTGGGGACACCGCCATGCTCTGGAGCTGGAGCCCCATCTGCTGCCATCACGATCTGACCCTGAGCCTCAGTTTCCCATCTTTAGGCAGGACTGATAGGAACAGCCAACGCTTTACAGCACTGGTGCAAGCACTTTATATTTACTAATTTATTAACATAGGCATATGACATAAGTTTCTGCCATTTCACTGAGAGAAAATGCAGGCCCAGAACTGGGTCTTGAACTCAAGCAGTCTGTGCCACTCTCACTAGTGCCCTTCCATTTGTGATGGGCATCCTTTCCTGGTGCTCCTGGGCACCTGCTGTCACTCAGAGCCCAAGCAGAGGCCAGGCCCTTGAAGCGGAGGCTACCTGCTGTTCAGTGCTGCACTCCAGGTGCAATGATCACTGGTTACATGGACCAAGTCCAGCTGGTACTTTGAATCCATGAAGAGGTATTTTTGTGATCTCACCACAGAACTACTGTTCAAGAGCATTCTTATAAAGAGAGATGGAAACTGCTACAATTCCAGACTGCTGCCCAGGAACAAACTCAGAGCAGGTGAAAACTGCTGAGGTTGTGTGACATGAAGGTGTGCACACATCGATCCTTGCTTGGGACAGGGGCAGGTTAAGAGCCCAGAGAAGGCAATGACTGACTCGCTGTCTGCCTCTGGCCAAGTGCTGCCCCTGGCTCACGGGAGGGTCTCCGGAAGCACTGCTGAACCAGTAAGTGAAATTTTCAAGGCTCGTGCAGAGTGCTGCAACTCATCAATTCATATACTACAACCTCAGAGAGCTTTTGTTTCCTCTAGAATTGCCACGGGACTGTAAATAAAACTCCTCATCAGAGGAAGAAGACCAGAGGTGCATAAGAGGAAAAGAGGAAACAAAAGGACAGCACAGGAGAGAGCAAAACACACCTCGTCCCGCTGCTGAGCGTGCACCTTCCTGGGCCCTCACACTTCTGCACATGGCACCCCACCTCTCCACTCCCTCAAACACCTCCATCCCCTGGGACTCCTCTCTTCCCCACCCTACACTTTATCCTCAAGGTTAGAAAGGTCACCAGGCTTAGCGCTCAGCCCTGCCCGGGTGCTTTCACAGTCACACACCACCTGCAGCTCCCAGCACCCTCTCTGCCACCAGGGCCACTGCAGCCCGGAATGTCAGTCTCTCTCTTCAATCCAAGCAGGGCTCTGACTGGTTCATGTCTCTACACCCTGTGGACCACAGAACCGAGCCCTAAGCTCCTTCCCTGACTGCCAACCTCCCTCCACCACACCCTCCTCGCCAGCCACCTCCCACTCGTGCCTCCAGGTTCCTGTCACACAGAAACACTCTTCCCAAGTTTTTGCCCTGTCCTATCGCTATTCACTCCTCCAAATGCTTTTTTTCCCATCCATATGTAAAAACTTTGTTTAAGCCCAAGGGAGAGAAAGCAGAGAAATAAGCCATTTTTATTAGAACTTCAATTACTTCTAACACATGTTTAAGAAAGGTTCCCCCAAACTAACATAATATTGTAAATCAACTTTACTTCAGTAAAAAAAGAAAGGTTCCCCAAAGAAAATCCTAACAATATAGTTCTGGCACCTAAACAACCCACCAATTTCAGATTATTAAATAAATGCAGATATTTCATTAACGCTATGGTAAACTAGATAATAGAAATCACAATAATCCTCCTATTAACCTAAGAATAAGGCCCACAGGGGCTGGTCCATTCACCCAGACACAATGGTGCACTACAGGCCAGAAGACCTGCAGTATAGACACCTGCCAGAAAAAGTATTTCTAAATTCAGACAGTAAGGGAAATACACTGAAAAACCTTGGTTTTCAACATATTTTTAAAAGAAATCATGAAGGATGTGTACAAGATAACCTGCATAAAAATGTATGTAAGATTTAAAACAAACATCTTGATTCAAATTCTGGTCTTATTTTTACTAATTGCATAATGGGACAAATCGCGCAGCCTCTGAACCTCGGTTCCCACATGTGTTGGGGTGCAGCCATGGAAACATTAATACAGGAGTGACTGCTACTGCCAGGACCCTCACCGTGACCCAAGGCTCTCTGCTCCCTGCACACAGCATTCGTGGATCTCAGGGTCCCTCGACCTCACCGGGACCCAAAGGGCTCTCACTTAAGTGAAAACATGCTTTAGGCAGTTGGTAAAACTGACAAGGATTTTTCCATATTTCAAGTTTGTACAAAAACAATTTTTGAATTGTCCCATTCTCTTCTAGGACCTAATTATACTTTCCTTCACACAACAGCACTTATTTCTAACGTAAGTACCATCAAGGAGTTTGCCAGAAAATAAATAGGACAACTGTAGTACAGGTGAGAAATTTACTACATTCACTTCATACTGACGCAAATGAGAACAGCACAAAATAGACAGAAATCTCACCATCAGCACTGTAACATCTCCCTGACCATGCTGGCCTGATTCTTACATTACTGTCCCTCTTGTGTCTACCTTACCCTCCATTCACATGAAGCCTTGCAATAAATCAGTATAAATTTGCTAACCATTTTCCTATTCATGTTTGAATTTTCGTAGGGACTCATGCCTGGAAAAGTACAGATGACCTGGAGTTCAGGGTTTCACAAGAGCCCCTACCATCATGCATCTGTGTCTCATCTCCACATCCCAGCACTTGGCTTTGCTCAGCTGGGAAGTTCGGAGGCAATGAGAGTATATGGTCAGGATCAGGGCTTCGGATTTCTGCGTTTTCCTTATAGATTGCCCACAAAAACCTATATGAGCCAGACCCAAAGTAGACACCACTCTCCCTGCTCCATGCCCAGCTCCGCCTTCTGTAGAGGCTCAGCTGTTCCCTGTTAACTACTGGTGTCTGGGGGAGGAACCTGATTGGTTCATGCCACCAAAAAGAAGAAACCCATCAATAATCACCAGCTGTGTGTGATAAAATAAGACTACTACTTAGACAACTGAGAGTAGCAAGCTGTGTATCAAGATCATGACCAGGGCTTACCTAGGATACAGGTCATTTACCTCTAGGTGATGAAAGTTCATTTCCTGTAGCAACTCAGTCTGGAAAGAATTCATGCTAAGTCGCAGGCCACCCTGACTTAACTACTCGTATTTCTCTTTTTCTGGCATTTAACCTTGCAGGCTACACCCCATCCATCATGAACAGATGGCATGGCCTTAGAAGTCCCCTAGGACCAGCTCTGTGTCCCCACAACCCAGGTCAGACAGGCAACACACTGCTGTGCCCAGGGAAGTGAGGGCTGCATTTTGGGAGACAAACTCTGTGGCAGGATGAAAATATAGACCAAATTGTGCACCTGGCACCAGAGAAGCAGAGCAGTTGTTAATGTGAAGAAGCAGAACCGATCAACCACAGCAGGGCCAGTAAGCTTCATTTTCTGGAGAATATAAAACACAACGGCCTGTCCTAACCCCAGGGATCAGGCAAGAAATCCTTGTCGAAGTGACACTGCACTGAGCTTTAAAAGATGCACAGGTACAGGCAGAGGGCACAAGCACGTACAGAATGCCTCACATGCAGTGTGACATCGGATGTAGGCTGGAGGAGGTGAAGAGAGGTCAGGCTGCTATCCGTGAAGCCCTTCTGATGCAGACGAGTCTGCTCTCTGGGTGGGGCCGTCTGCCTTCTCCAAAAGAGCAAAAGTGGACAATAAACTCGCCCTAGCCAAGAGAGGCTCCTCTCTGAGTAGGCTGTTCACGTGGATCCCACAGCCGATCCCCAGCGAGCAGGAAGGAAACAGACAGACTTGCCCTCTGGTCACGGTAGCCGAATTCACCAAGATTTTCACAACTACACAGTCACAGTAAGTCCTTGTAACTGAGCACAAGACGCTTGCTGTTGGAGGAAAGGCGAGATGGGCCTGGAGAAGACTGGATCTATATAAATCACTCACCACTCAGAAACATTTGATGCCAATCACGTGGAAAGTAATATCTAGCCAATACATGCATCATGAGAATAGAGGGACTATTTGGTCAAGGAAAGTTTCACTATTTATGGTAATGTTGGAATGTTACTACCTCACATCACCATGGCCTTGTCATGAAAGCAGTGAAGACTCATATAGAAGCTAACACCACGTGATTAAGATACCCCTGGAGAGAGTGGTAGAGAGTGGACTTTATCTTCTATTTTCACAAATTTTATCAGGTTCAGAGACTAATGAAAAATATATAGTTTCAAAGACTAATGAAAAACTGGAAGACAACTAGAACCAAGTAAGTTCTCCTGAATAATATTTTCTCTTTGATAATGATTTTCAATATATTCTGACCCGTTACTTCATTAAATACATAATTTTCTTTTTTCTTTCTAGCTCTGGCACACTTTCCCTCATCCAGCCTTAGGTGAGCATTCAACACTGTGCTCCCTGAAGACAGCGTATCTTTGACTGGGTTCCCCAGTCACTCACTTCTGTGCAGAGAAGAAAATCAGGAAAAAACCTGCTTCCCCAGCGCTTTGCCTGGGATGGGGTAATGCTTGGGAGCTCAGACTAGGGTGCTCAGCTGTTGCTGAAGGCTGTGGAAGCCATCCTAATTCATAATCGTGTGTCCCAAACAAATCTCCAAAGTATATTTGAAATATCTTTAGAATACTTTCTAGAGAAGTCTTTAAAAAAATTTTTTTAATATATAAATTTATTTATTTATTTATGGCTGCATTGGGTCTTCGTTGCGGTGCGCAGGCTTCTCATTGCCGTGGCTTCTCTTGTTGTGGAGCGTGGGCTCTAGAGCACAGGCTCAGTAGTTGTGCTGCACGGGCTTAGTTGCTCTGTGGCATGTGGGATCTTCCTGGGCCAGAGCTCGAACCCATGTCCCCTGCACTGGCAGGTGGATTCTTAACCACTGCGCCACCATGGAAGTCCCTCTAGAGAAGTCTTAACTTTTTCTCTGATAAATAAAAATAATGTTAAAAAAAAAGAAGTAAAGTTCATCAAAACACAAACTACTTTTAGAAAAGTGTATGGCAGGATAAGGGTAACTAAAAAGGAAAACAAGATATTTCTCATAAAGATCCTACACCAGGGCTTCCCTGGTGGCGCAGTGGTTGAGAGTCTGCCTGCCGATGCAAGGGACACGGGTTCGTGCCCCGGTCCGGGAAGATCCCACATGCCGCGGAGCGGCTAGGCCCGTGAGCCATGGCCGCTGAGCCTGCGCATCCGGAGCCTGTGCTCCGCAACAGGGGAGGCCACAACAGTGAGAGGCCCGCGTACTGCAAAAAAAAAAAAAAAGATCCTACACCAAAAGCATCATGTCTAAGACTGACCTAGTCAAGAAAGAATTCTCTGATTTAGATCCACGTGCTCTCCTACTGCTTCCCAGAGACAGTCTTATACGTGTGACCATTCATCCAGGGCAACTTCTCAGAAATACAGATCAGCAATAAGAACTGCAAAACTACCTGGGCATCTGGTCGCCCAATCCCAGCATCATGGGTGAACCTGCCTTCTCCTTCCCAGTGGGAATGGCGTGGCCACAAGGGCCAGGGAGCAGTGTTCCCAAGCAGCTCTCACAGCCTCACACATCCACAGGTGCAGCAGTGAAGCATACAGAAATTGCGACGGGGCCCCTGCAGCTAATGCCCAACTCCACCGCCCGCCTACCACCGCTCTGCTCTTCCCCACACAGACAGGCATCACGCCCGTCAGCAGGCTGGCATGGAGAGGAGGGCAGAGCCACAGCGGAGAGACCCGGCTGGGTTCCCTCCTCTAAGATCCTGGGGGTCAACTGTGACATAACAGCTTAGTGTCTGTACCTGATTCTCAAACAATGCCTTTTATTTGAGGTAAAACCCTGAAGCTTATAAATGCTTATTCCTTATTGTACTAAAAGGCGCACTGAACTCATCTTTTTGGGCTTCTTATATTCAAAATATTGCTCACTAAAATAATTGTGACCTCCGAATAGGATCACGACCTCTAAGAATACACTCTATGATTAACTGGTTCAATTTTTCAATTTCAAAACTCCATAACTGCCCTCTGGAGATAGGAATACCATGGAGCTACAGACCTTACTCCCTGAAGCAGATCTCAGAGGCCAGGATTCATTAGAGTTCATCCTTCACCCAGGTCTCTGGCTATGAGACAAAGTTTAGCGGAATATCAACAATTTTAGGAAGAACTGTATGATCTGTCATGCATTCTTCTTTCTTAAGTGTTTTGTAAGTGGTGCTCCAAATGCAAAAATATGGTTGTAAAAACCGAGTATTATATTTTAATAGAAAACACTCAAAAACTGGGCCCTGAGTCAGCAGGATGATCATGGTCCGGGGTCTGTGACAAGCTCTTTGCCCAAGGAGCACAGTGGCCTCGATAAGTCGCACAAGTTCAAATGGAGAACAGGGGCTCAGAAACAGGACCTCCTATGTTCCCCCAAGGCTGAGCCCTCACTTCTGTTTAGAAAGGCATTAGGTGGACAGTCCATTGCAAACGTGCCCTGCCGTGGGGTGTGTGTGTGTGTGTGTGTGTCTCTCTCTCTCTCTCTCTCTCTCAGTTAAGTGCGCTCACCGAAACGAAAGTAAAACAGTGGCCGGTTTCCTGCGGTGCTGGCCGCCCGCTCTCTGACCGCGGCGTCTCGGATGTCACACACCCCGATGTTGCCAGCCTGCAGCATTCTTCTCGGGGCTCCTTCACTGTGCTGCAGTCTACACCGGACCACGGCAGCTCCATTCGCTGCTGTAACAAGTTGAAAAAAAACTAATTAATTCAAACTTTAGTTTTTTTTAAATTTGTTACAGCACCGAGCAGAGCGGCCGACCCCATGCAGAACAGCATAAAGAACATCAAAGGGACCACGCCACACAGGGCCACCCTCAGCGCTCAGCAACACGGGTCAGCCACGTTCCTGGCACTGTCACAGCTCCAGAGCCATCTTCTGGGAAGGTGCAGAACTGCTTCTGTTTCACTTTTGTTTGGTAAGGCACGGACAATAAAATCTAGCAACCCAAAGGGCCTACAGTCTCCCCGCCAGCCTTCCTCTAAGACCAGGAGGGGCCAAGTGCAGACAGGAATTCATCACAACAGCTCTGCTGGAGCACGAGAGGAGGAAAGCGGGGAGACCACATCTAGTCGTCTGCCCACGTGTGCTCTAAAGTCTCTCACACATGGGGTCAGCTAGACAACACACTTATTTTTCATCCACTCAGACAGCGCAGAGCTTCTTCCTTTTACAGACTAGACAGCAGGAAAACCCAGGCCGTCAGCTAAGGCAGGCCCACGCAGCCGGTCCATCTTTATGTTAACTCTCTTAAGTACCGAGAAAAGAAAGAAATCACACACAACCAAACAAAGCTAAAAAAGCAGCAGAAACTCAACACACAAGTTAAGTGTCCTGGAATGTGAGCCACACGTGGGGACACTCCTTCTGCGCCCACGGCACTGGAGGCTGTGTCACAGCCCGGAGAGCCGGCGGGCCTGCGCTGGGCCTGCACATGCAGACTTGAACCTCTTCTAGCAGAAGCGGCTCAGCAGAGCTTCACATTTGTTCCAACACTGAACACTGGAGAGTCTATTTCTGTTGCTGTCCTTCCTCCTGGAGGACTTGTGTTAGCTTTAAGCCATTCCTGATGCCCAGAAAATTCTCAAGGTTGCCCTTGGGCTGAACTGAGCTTACATCAGAACGGAGTGTTACAACTGCAGCCCAGTATCATCTTCCTTGCCCTGAAATGTACAGAACCCAGCTTGAGGGCAGAAATTCTACACACTTGCACACGTGCAAACGCTGGAATTAAACAGGATTTGTACTTGGGGAAGAATCCATTACGTTGACAATCACGTTTCAAGAAACAACCAACCTTTACAATTTTATAATACCAGGCAGGATGTTACACCATTTTTCTAGATTTCTAGATTGGCCCTCCACCCCGCACCAATGACGTCAACGAAAACCTTGGATTAATTTAAACCATTATCAATAAATTTAACTCACTAAGACAAAAGTCATGTTTAAACCATAAATGCTCTCATATTTTTTATGATTGTAGCCATTTTAAAGTAATCAAACATATTACTGCAGCTCTATGAATAAAATACCTATTAAATTTATTAGGCACATTTATAGAAAAGTCGTATGTATCTTCTAAATTCACAAAATATCCTGCAATCACACAAAGGAGTAGGATGTGCCTAGTGCCACCTCAATGGCGTGATCTGCATGCAGACTGGGGACTGAGGGAGGACTTGTGCTCAGCTGTTCTCTCGCGTGTTACAGTTAACTCTTAAAATGGGATGCTTTATGCTACTCATCAAGGTTTACGTACTCGGAGGCTGGGGCAGGTAGGCTCCAATCAATTTCGATCTCTTCTTTTCATATCCTTTTTGTGTGATGTCACCTGTAAGAGAAGGAAAGGGAAGTTCAGAATGCTTTCACAGGTAGAGCTGAACACTCAACTGTGAAGACACAGTCACATCTGTGTGTGTCTTCTATTTCCTTATAATTATAATTTAAGAAGAAAGCACTTCATATCATTCACCTTGACATTTCCTCTGCTCACAAATAAATACTCATTTAAGTTATATAAAATCCTTCACTACGCGCACACAAGCTTGTCCCTGGCCCCTTCTCACAAGGTTTTGGCTCTGATGGGGTCCAGAATTAGATTCTTGCAATCTTATTCACATCTGTGGGGCAGGAAACCTCCCCGATCTACACGGTTCTCATTAACTCAATCAACAATGGATTCTGCAGGTGTCTACCCCAGTGAGAGCTGGCCAAAACCACCACTGATTAGCATCTTCCTCCATTAATGAGACTTTTTTTCTTATCAGGCGTGTCGGTCCCAAGGACTATACTTACTGCTAGCGTATTTTTGAAAATAAGTGTCTAAGATGAAATGAAACAGTAGATAAAACAAAGCAAGAGAACATAGGACCTATGGAATCCAAAATAATGAGAAAGAAGCTTATCAATAAAACAGGAATTAAATTGCTGATGCCAGAGATTCAAGAGCCATTGCTAGGCTGGCATTTTCCCCAAGTGCCAAGTACCTGGGACAAATAACCTTTATGACGTGCAACAGCCTTTCCCAATTACAAGCTCGAATGTACCCAAAATGCTGATTTGTGCCCTTGAATTTTTCTGAAACTGTTAATTTTTTTCCTAATATTCTGACCAAGCCATCATTCCTAAAAGAGCTAAACACTAAAGTTTCAATAAAAATACAGCAAACAAATGAAAAGTTATAATGAGTCACACACAAGTTGCTAAGTCCGCTTTTCCTGGTGGTGGTGCTCGCTACATTTGATCAAACCAGAGGGCACCCTGACCCAACCAGCTCACAGCTCACTGCAGTCTTGTCCAGCCCACGAAACACATGACTAGTTTATGCACATGGAGCTGTAAACAACATAAATAAATGAAAACACAGCCCGCTATTGACTATTGAGCGTTTTTGGTGCTAAAACACACTGACCGCTCTCTGAAGACAATAAAACTACGAGAAAGCTATTTTTTGTGCTAATTGTGCTGCTGCTCAGCATTTTATAAACTCAAAACCAGTTTGCTCCCTGAGGGGTTGCCTAGAGGAAAACAGAAGCACGGACAGGGAAAGGAGCACGTGTGTGGGGGTGTGTTGGTGGGAAAAGCACATACTGGCCTGTTGGGAGGCCACCTGAGCACAGGGTAGACACCTACTGTTTACCGGGTGTTTCCCTCCGGTGCTCTCCCTTTCCCAGCCAACCCCACAGCTGCTCTGCACAGTCCTGCCATCAAATCCTAGCCTGATGAACGAGTCCCTTCCAGCTTGTTCTTCACCCAAAGTTCAGCTTAAGTTTTGAGGAGGAGATCAAGATGGCAGAGCAGGAAGATGTGGAGCTCACCTCGCCCCATGAACAAATCTAAACTACATCTACATGTGGAACAATTCTCACTGAAAACTAACTGGAGACTGGCAGAAAGACTCCTGTACAACTGGGGCTATAAGAAAGAGCCACATGGAATAGGGTAGGAAGAGAAGTGATCTGGTCAGGAGCTGTGCCCCACGGAGGGGACTCAGAGGAAGAGGGAGCTCACAGGAGCAGAGATCTGCCCTGGGGAGTGAGCGGTTTGGCCACAGATCAGGCTCCCTGGTCCTGGGGTCCGACACAGTGAAGATGAGTGCCCTTGGCTGGTTGGAGGGCCCATGGACTAACGGGAGGGCTGTGGGAAGCCTGGGCTCCACGGTGAGGAGTGTGCACGCCGGCTTGCTCCCATGCAGGGTGGAGCGAGGGCTGCTCCAGCAGCTGCTGGTTTCCCATAGCCTCAGCCAAGCGACCGCTCCAGTCCCGCTTGCTTCATGATGGGGAGAGGGCCCAGCTGTAAGACTCAGAGCAGCTCAGACCTAAAGCAGCGACTGAGTGGGGTGGCGGCAACCACTAGCGGCGCTTACACAGGTGGCGAGTCAGAAGCAGCCCTGACCTCTGTCAGCGGCCAAACCCCCCAACCCCGCTGAGAGCCCACACAGGCACCTCTTGCTTCAGCACTGCTGGGGCGACGGGACTGGTGCGGGGAGCGCGGAAAACATACACTTAAAGGGAATGGAGTTGGCTTGGAACTGACCCTCAGGGCTTCTGCTCCAGCAACTTGGGACCTGGCCCAGCCCCGACAGGGTGTTGATGCCATCGAGCAGAGGGGAAGCCCAGCTCACACCTGGCTGCAGCCCTCACCCCTCCATCTTCAGCCCCTCCTCCTAAAAGTTGAGAGCTGCCAGCACACCATGGGGGTAAGACAACAGATGATGTTGTGCTCACAACAGATAATGAAGCAAAAATAAACAATTTACCGGATAAAGAATTCAAAGCATTAGTAATAAGGATGCTAACTAAACTTGGGAAAGGAATAGATGAACATGGTGAGAATTTTAGTAAGAAACTAGAAAATATTTTTTTAAAAAAGAACCAGTCAGAATTGAAGAATACAATAAGTGAAATGAAAAACACACTAGAAGGAAAGAAAAGCAGATTAGGTGATAGTGAAGAACACATAAGTGATCTGGAAGATAGAATAATGGAAATCACACAAGAAGAACAGTAAAAAGAAAAGCAAATTTAAAAATGAGAACAGTTTAAACGATCTCTGGGACAACATCAAGCACACTAACAACCACGTTATGAGGTTCCAGAAGGAGAGATAGAGAAGAGGGTAAAAATGTATTTGATGAAGTTATGGCTGAAAACTTTACAAACCTAAAGAAGGAAACAGATATCCAGGTACAGGAAGCACAGAGGGTCCCATCCCAAACAAGATGAACTCAAAGAGACCCACACCAAGGCATATCATAATTAAAATGGCAAAAGTTACAGACAGAGGATTCTAATGGCAGCAAGAGAGAAACAAAGAGTCTCATTCAAGGGAACTCCCATAAGGCTATCAGCTGATTTTTCAGCAGAAATATTGCAGGCTAGAAGGGAGTGGCATGATACATTTAAAGTGCTGAAAGGTAAAAACCTGCAACCTAGGATACTCTACCCAGCAAGGTTACCATTCAGAATTGAAGAAGAGATAAAGAACTTCTCAGACAAGCAAAAACTAAAAGACTTCATCAATACTGAACCTACCCTAAAAGGAATGTTAAAGGATCTTCTCTAAGTGGAAAAGAAAAGGCTACAACAAGAAGAATCTATAGGAAAAGAAAAATCCCACTAGTAAAGGCAGACATATAGTAAAGGCTGAGGATCAACCATTTAAGCTAGTAGAAATATTAAAAGACAAAGTTCAGCTCAAGTTTTAAAAATTTCTCAGATGAACATTTAAGTATTGGGGGGGGTCCCTCCCTTGAAGCCAACCTCAAAGGACACTCACTATTCACTCTCATTTTAAATGTTGTCTTACTTTGGAAAGCTCCAGCTGTTAAGATCCTGGCCTAAAGGAACACAGGCGCTTTCCGCGTGAAGCCACAGCTCCTCTTTAAAGGGGAGATGTTCATGTCGGCCTCACAGGGGCGTCCACTCAGGTTCCTGACCCCACAGACTCAGAAAGGCTGGGTGGGAGGCGGAGTCAGTACCTCCACGCAGGTGTTCTATTTCAGCTCCACTACTAAATCATGCCACTAAGCAGTCAGCTCGGAGAACCTCCAGATATGACTCAGAAATCCCAGGCTGCTATCATCTTTCGAAACCTAGAAGAGGGAAAGGGAGACACTATTTATTGAATAACTTCCACACTCCACGAATTTTATCTAAATCACAGGTTGGAAAATTACAAATCCAGCCTGTGGGCTGTTTTTGGAAATAAAGTTTTACCAGCACACAGCCATACTCCCTGGTAAGCACCACAACACACAGCGTGCAGCCTGCATAGCCAGAAGTATTGACTACACGGCCCTGTCCTATGCGTCCTAAATAATCTCTTTTAATCCTTATAACAACTGATGTTACAGGTAAGAAATCGAGGTGCAAATAATGGTTATGTTTCTTGCCCAGGCCCCCAGATCTATGAAGAAAACCACCTCTGTCCAAGTCCAGAACTTTTCCCATGAAAGCCACACCTAGAGTCTCCACTCGAGCCTCCACTCTGTGACCACTGGTCAGCATTCTTGCCACCGGATGTCCTGCCCAGCTCTCCGCCTGATCCGGACGCCCTCCTCAGGGACAACCTCTCACCCCACTGCCTGTTTCCATGCCCCCAGTCCCTGCCCTGTCTCAGTGACATCCCAGCCTTGAGCTCTGGCCACACAGATTCCTGCACAAGTCTCATGAGGCCTCAGATGGCTGCTTACAGTCTGTTTTTGTAACATATACGAGTGGCTTATCTTCAAAGCCAGGCTGTGACACCTTCACGGGTCAGTGTCCTACAGAACCGAGTATGACCCCTCTGTTTTACAGACCAGGACTATGTATTGATGGAGTTAATCACAAATGAGCAGCAGACACCAACATACAGAATGACTTCAAATAAGCGACTGGACAGATGCTGCATTCATAATCAGGGAAAGTGCCTGGTGACTATTTAACTGTTTAGTGGCCATGTGGGGAAAGGACAGAGGGAAATCGATGATTATTCCATCATTAAAGTGTGTGAAACACCAGCCTGGCTCATGTGTTACGTAAAGGATCCAGCGTCTGCGGCAGGAGCAGGTTCCTCAGGCGTCCCAAGCATCAGGGCTAAAATGTCCTCGCTGCATTTCCTTTTCCACGCAGAAAGTCCAGGTATTTTTAACTCTGGAGCTACTTTAGCATCTGGTAGACTGAGGTCCAAAAGACTATCTATGTCAAACTCACTGCAAATTTATATAAGTAGGGCGATCTTGTGTTCTGAAGCAACCAATGAGGATAATATAGTAAGACAGATAAGAGAGGTAGATGAATGGAGATAGAATAAATTGAAAGGATAGATAGATGACTGATAGAAGGAAGGAAGATAGATGAAAGATGGGTAGGAAAGACAGAAGCTGGCTAGCTTTACACACAACTCCATCCACCCAGAGCCCCTCCTTGGTTTCTGCCTGAGGTTGACCTACAATCAGTGCCATGGTATCACCATGGAAACACACAGTGTTTCTCTTCACTTTACATCCATTCAGGCTAAAGCTGGATGCTTTAGCATCCAACTTTGGCTGCTCCTCCCCTCTGCTCCTCACTTTGGATCTGTAATGAGCACACAGTCTTCAGGATGAAACTTTGTAAACTCAATGCAGAAAGGCTATGAGAGAGAGGAACCCTACTCCACATCACATTTCTAAGCAAGACTTTATTAAAACCTATCAATCTATAAAGACTATTCCATGGTTTACGGCAGGTTAATTAGTATTCTTTCAACCTGTAAGCTAAAAGAACACTATCAAGGAAACATGTAGATCACTTCGCCCATGCTGCGTCTACATTTTGCTCCTTGAAAAGGCGCGAACAGTTGCTGATGTTAAAGGACATGGACCACAGGATCCCTTGCTTGAGAATTTCCCATACAAAATTCCAAAGAGTGTATTTTCCATGCTTTGATACTCAAGACACCCATCTAACTCTCCTTTCATTTTAGGAATAAGAATGTATGACAGAAAAGTAAACACATAAATCGTTTGTAACTTCAGTGAAGAGAAAATAAAAGTGATTTTTTGAGACACTTTCTACTTTATCAAAAACGCCATTTATATTATTATTCTTGGACAAAGAAGCTCCATAAGACCAAGAATTACAACAGTAGAAATTAAAGTTCTCATGTGTTCTGTAACGAAGGAAAGAGAGATTTACAGCCAAGTCATAAATTTGAACTGAAAATGCAAGTCAAGTAAAGCCCCCAATGTACGGCTGAATCTCACTAAGACAGAGACCATTCTCCCTCACCGCCCCCACTCTGGGAAGAATTCTTTTTCTTACTTATATTGTAGTCCAGAGTTTCCAGGCAAACCCTGAGTCTTAGAAAAGCGAAGGAAAAACCAGCCTAGGAAATGCAAGAAGGGAGGTGATACTGGAGCTCCTCTCTTTTTCCATCCTGGCCTCATTCTGGCAAACTTGGACCCCACAGGAATTTGCAGAGCCTGTGGGTGTCGGGTCAGAATAGGACAACCCGTAGAGCCAGGAATACCCCCAAGGGGGGAGTGTGTGCCCCAGAGCCACCTCCACAGCTGGGTAAGCGCCGAGTAAACAGACCAGCCTAACAGGGATGGTTTCCATTCTTGGTGTCAGGAGTTTATTATTTAATGCTGGAACGAATGCTTTATATAACAAAGCAATCATTTCCATGTTTGGAATTTTATGGCTGTCAGGAACCTTCAGAACGCCTCTCTCCTAAGCCGCTGGCTTTATAAGGCTTAGGGAGCACCCTTGACGGCCGCCTCCCTCCCACCCAGCTGCTGGAGGCACATTTGTCATCTCTGTGGGAAGCTTTTCTTTTCTGCAGAGAGACTGTGCTGTCCTGGCAAGAACCCACCTGTCCAGGGGAGTAGAAGCAGGCAGACCGGGAACCTCTCCTCGCCCTGAACACAAACCATACGTCAGCTAACTTCTCTGGTCTCATCTTTCTCAGTGATAAAATATTGGTAATAACACCTATCACCTTCCACCGTAGTTGAAAAGATCAAATACACAGAACGTGAAACGTCTCAGAAAGCATGAAATAGGGAAGAAAACATAGTTTAAAAACCCAGCAAGTACTCATGTGGTACCCTACTACACGTGCAAACTTGTGAAGGACACTACCAGGCTCCCAGGCGCGGCACCTGCTCCGAGTTGGGCGGGAAGAATTCCATGCTGGGCGAGCCAGCCAGCAGTACATGCGAAGAGCAGGATGGCTCCAGGGGAGGGAGGCCGAAGGCAGCAGATGACAGAGTATCAGAAACCCCGAGGAAACTTGAAATCCCAACCTCTTAGGCATCCACGCGCTTCTCTTTTATCCCCGCCACAGTAACCGGACCTGGGGTGCCATCAGCTCTCCCTGTGTCGACCACACAGCGGCTCGCAGCTCTGGATCTCAGTCCCCAGCGCCCGCCCGCTCCCCACCCACTGACCTACCACTAGGAGGGTGGTGAGACCGCAGGGCCTCATCCTCGGAGCCTGGCGAAGGCTGCTCCGGGACTGCGCGCAAACCCATCAGCAGCACCTTCACGTCCTTCCAGAGCCTGGGCCCACATCTCGAGACGTCACATCACTTCCCAATTATTGTGTTTTCCTTTGTTACTATCTTACGACTGGATTTATCGCTCTTTCATTTTTCTCAGGTTTATGCCATATTTCCAATGTAAAATTTAGAAATTTGAGTTCTATAAGGATATTTTAAGTAAGGTAATCAGGATAAATATAAACCCTCCTCTAGGATTATAAAATCACCAACGCTTATTCAAATGCTCAGGATGATGGAAAAAAATTCTCAACATGATTAGGATTTGTACGTTTACGGGAATAACCATAAAGTTCCTCAAAACATTTAGTTAATGGCATGACCAGAAAGAAAAAGATATATTTTAAATATGGACTATGTTGAAATCTTAACTTTAGCCAGTAAGGTCCGGATGTTACCACTTAACTTTGACACTTGTCAGAGTCAGGAAGGGTGAGTGCAGGTCTACAAACACAGGGGCACCCCCAGTTCCAGTATCTTTTCATCCTCTTACAGTCTTCCACAGAACAGAAGTTTTCATCTTGATGAAGTCCAATTTATCCATTTTTCGTCTTAGGGACTGTGCTTTTAGTTTCAATCTAAGAACTCTTTGCCTCATCCTCAGATTTGAAGACTTCTCTATTTTGCTAGATGTTTTGTAGTTTTACATTTTACACTGAGATCTATGATCCTTAATTTTTGTATAAGGTGTGGGATTCAGGTCTAGATTTTTTTTTTTGGCCTATGGATGTCCAATTCCTCCAATACGATTTATGGAACAGGTCATCCCTCCGCCATTGAATTGGTTTTGCTCCTTGGTCAAAAATTAATTGGCCACTTTGTGTAGGTCTGAGTTCCCCACCCCATTCCACTGCACTGTGGGTCTAACCCACACTCTTGACAACTGTGGCTACACAGGAAGCCTTAGCATGGGGAAGAATGATTTCTCCTACTTTATTCTTATCAAAGCTGTTTTGGCTATTCGAGGGCCTTTCCCTTTCCACATAAATTTTAGGAAAAGTTTGTTATGTCTACCACAAAGCTGAGAACTTGACAGGAGTTCTCTTAAATCTACAGATCAATTTAGGAAGAACTGACATCTTTACACATTGCATCATCTGATCCATGAACAAGGTATTTAACTCTGATTTCTTTCACCAGCATTTTGTGATTTTCATCATCCTGATCCTTTGATAACGCACATTTCCATATGGAACCTCTATCCTTAGGTTCCCAAAGAAAACAGTCCAACTCCAGGTCAATTCTAGAGTGTATGTGCCTGGCTCATCCCCTTTTGACCATTTCGGACGACATCCTCTGAGCCATCAGCCAGGAAGAATGAAGAAGGGAGGGCCCAGCCCTGACCACATGTGACCTGACAGTACGAAAAACCACAGCACAAGCAGCCATAACCCTGTGTGTGGAGAAGGCACAGACCTGGATTCGGTAAGTGGGGGACTGGCTCCCAGAGGGTCACTTACCCAGCTGTAAGTCGGCTAGGAGCACAACCTCCCCAGCCCTCAGTTTTCCCATCTGTACAATGAGGAGCCAGACTCGGATCTACAAAGCCTCAAGAGCCCTGCAGTGAAAGCAGGGGTGCAGAGTAGACCCAGAGGGCTCCCCTCTTAGAGGGGAGACTATGGAGAGGCAGAGAGATGTAAGGGAGGACAGGAATGCGCACGCGAGAAGGGACAGAGGGGAGCAGGGGTTTGGTTCTGTGGAGACTGGGCCAAGCGCAACACGACAAGCAACTGCAGCGTGTGCGAGAGAAAACGTGCAAGAACCCAAAAGTTCAACGTGAAATACAGCAGGGGATTCACCACAGGATCCTAAGACAAGAAAACAGGGCTTATGAGAATCAGATAATTTTAATTAAGCCTAAAAACACAGTTTAGGAGCGAAGCATGGTTTAAAATTTCTCTTTGAATGTGAAGCGGTAGGTTGGTAACTAGGGCATCCAGCCCACGCTGAAGGGTGCTCGTGCTCTCCCGACATTTGGGGAGGGGCTGCTGTTCTCACCCAGCATCCCAGGCAGACCCTCAACCCAGAGCACCAAGTCCTCCACTTACTCAGAAGCCCACTCTCCTCCTTGTGCCCACCCGTGGGGTCTCACTGGCCCCACTGGGAGCCCCGCAGTCCCAGGATGCCACGTCACACCAGGTGAGCGCATCACAGGTAAACAAGGTCTAGGTTCTGTGCACTAGCTTCCTGGCTTCAGGCAACCACGTTCCCCTTTCACACTGTAAACTCCTCATCAGTAAGAACATCCTCCATTCCATCATCACTGGATAGGGCACAAAGCGAATACATCCACCACTTGGAGCCTCAAGCCGTGAGGACCACCCCGCTGGAGATTCCATGTGTAGGGGGCAGAGGAAGGGCCCCTTTCAAAAATCGGACAGCTCTTTTGTTTAGAGGCAGAACCAAGGCAAAAATTGCTTTTTTTGAGCAGGAACAAGGTCCTTTTAACACAAGATTTACAGAGCATTTATGTAAATTACATGTCACAGGAACATGCATGGACCAAACGCAGGAAAACATCAACCCATCGCATCAGCTGGATGAACCCCAATGAGCCCCTTCTCTTGTGAAGAAATATTTAAGTACACACACACTCACATTTTCTCCACAGTTAAATTTAAAAAACCATTTCTGGCACAATGAGCTTAAGTGCTTAAGTGGAAGTAAATGAAAAAAAAAACAGAAAAGCCCAACCCTGTGATTCCTTCCCCATCCCCACAAACTGTTAATAGATTTTGAATATTGGTCTGTGTGGGAAGACTTCTGTTTTTTCAAGTAAAAGAATCACTGAAGAAAAATATAAAAGATGCTAAAGTGTATCTTGCGGATTTAAAAAAAATTACCGGGCAAGGAGAAAGTACACACACTTTATCTCCTCCAGCAGTTTCTGGTTGTTCCACCGTAGCAGCTACTTTTCTTTTTACCAACTTCAGAATGAATCCTCACCGATGGTAAGGAGGAAGGGAAGAACCTTCATCTCAACTTGTAACACCCGTTTGGTGCTGCAATTAGCTGACCACTCTGTCTTCTGCCAAAAGCTTATCCTCTACAAACGTACATGTGATCCAGTAAAGATCAATCCCACGATGCACGTCAGTTACATAGATCTAGACAAACCTGATTTGTGGAAGCCGGATGCTCAACTGTCTAAAGAGCACAATGGTAAGACAGACGCTTCACTGTGACAGTCCCCCAGGACACGGGCTACAGAATACAGGGAACATGGAGGGAGGCAGAAGTGAAATTTCTTGAGGCAACTATCATACATTGGTAGGTGGAATCTCAAAACATAAGTGCCACAAAATTAGTTATTTTGGAATAGGCTGGGATAGGGAAGATATCTGTGAAGAGTTTTAAAAACACTTCAGTTTTTGCAACATTCCGCTATGCAGTTGACCTATTTCCTAGCAATCTTCTCTGTGGCAACAACAATCTTGTCCCCATTTCTCTTCTGGCCTGTGATCACTTCTTGCTTCACTAAGGGCAAAGAAAGGAATAAGAGATCTACAAAGTGTTGAGTCCAAGAAAGCATTCTTGGTCTGAACATAAGATAACCAACTGAAGGAAAGTGCTTGGAGCATTTCCCCTGAACCTTGCTGGCTGTGCACAGGCGACTCTGGGGGAACATGATGTCTCTTGACAGCCAGCCACCTGGGCTACACAAGCCTCGTGTGCTTCTCTCTCCCAGTCCACCAGGACTCAGGATGGGGCCAGGCTCAGCATCTGCCGCACATGAGCAGTCCAGACACTGTCATCCTTGCTTCTGCTGGTCCCCAGGCAGCTTTCTTTAGTGGGCTTGTTAGGAATGCACTTTCTGTCCATCAGTGACTGTTTGACTTACATTTCATTTACCTGAAATTCAATTTCTACCCATTTCTTCTCAGCTAAATAAAACTCTTCAAGGAGGAAATCTGCTCACCTTCCCCTGTATCTTCCCTTGACTATTTAATCTTCCATCAGCATACACAGCACCTCAGTGCCAACTCACACTCTACCCCAGGGACAGCCGAGGCCCAAAAAAACTTCCACTGTGCCACTGAGTTAAGGAACCTATGAGAATATGTTGAATCCTACTGGCTAATAATTAATAAAAAATTTCAAAACTCTGTAAATGCTTACGTATAAGTTTCTCTGTACTGTATGATTTATTTGCAAACTGACATTTCTTACCAACGTTACTCTAGTTTACAAAGAACTGTTGACCGTATGAAGAATGACTTCCTGTTTTTGTGGAAGGAACCAATTCTGAAAAACTTAGTCTAGATAATTTTCTCCCCTAAGCAGGCAGACCCTCCTCAACATTCTTGATTGCTTTGAATGGACTGAGAATAGCTTGTTCAGTGGAAACGACACCACCTGATCCCCTCGATGCCAAGACTGGTGGATGTGCACCTGCAGACTGGTTGCCAGCACTGGCCCCAGGAACCAAGGCAGTCACATCTATCATCTGTGAACTGTTGGGCTTTTCCAAAGGACACCTGGGACTTCTAGTCGTCATTCATCAAACTGTTCATGTTACCCTACAGAATCGACACACTAATCCCTGGAACTTCATAATGACCCAAGTGCTAGCTTAGGGACCCAAGACCACCATGGTTGGAGGGGGGTGGATGGACCCCAACTCTAAGCTGGTCAGCTCCTGCTCAGAAAGGTTCCTGGGCCAGCTCAGAGAGTAAGTTTAGACCCAGAAAATAAAACTGGCGACCCCCTCAGCAAGCCCAGACCACCTATAAATGTTTACAGGGATTTGGGCCAGGTCAGGTCCTCTGCGCAAATCCATACACTAGGAGCACCCTGGTAGACGTACTCACTTCCCTCAAAAACCACCCCTGCCCCAGGTCAGCCAGCGGTCAGGGTCAGAGGTAGGCTCACATGCTGCTCCCTGCAGCTGTCCTGCCTTTCCCACCAGCAGGGCCCCGAGCAGCTTCAGGAAGCCCAAGATGCTGGCCAGGAGACCGCCTGTCACAGGCACGGTGATGTAAGCCTCGTTTTCCTCTTTGAAATGAGGGGCCACCACAGCCCTCTGTTTCTTCTCTCAGACGGGATAGAACACAGTATCAAAGGGGCACTCTGACCTGGAAATCCAGGATCTGAAGAGCACACTGCTACTGTCCAAGACTGAATCACCTCTGAAATGGTACAAAATACAGCTTTCACTTGGCCCTTATTAAATAAGCTTCATACTCATTCCTACTCAAAATTCCCAAACACCATGGAAGTGACCCTGACTTTTATTTTCCCATTCATTCATCCAAGAGATCCTACTATGTGCCAGAAACAGACACAACCCCTATCACTAAACAACTGCTGAATGAAAGATTAAATAACAGTTACATTCTCACTTTTAAACCATGTTTAACAATGTACATAAAGTGGTGCCTAAATTAATGAGTCCAGTGACTTTCTTAAACAAACTGCCCAATCTGGGCAAGTAATGGGAATAAAATGGAGACAAAGATTTTATTAGAAAGATAAAAATGACTGAATATTATCTCCCTCTTATAGTTTTGCAAGATGCAGAATATTCTAGGATTTTTATATCATTTTATCTTCAAATTATACATATATAAATATATATAACATATATAAATATTATATAATTATATGTATAAATATATATATTTAAATATTTATACACATAAACTTAAAAATCCTGCTTTCTAAAATAATGGCTCTGTCCTGAAAAGGCCTGCAGTTGAAGGATTTGGGCGGTGGGGGGCAGGAGGGCAAAAAACATACTAGAAGACGTGTAGTAGGCTAGTTATTTTGAGTAAGTTTGTATAATGGTTACTTCTTTTTGTGAGACCAATGAGCTACAGGAATTCTCCCAGCAAACACTGAGGCTTCCTGTGCACAAAATCACTTTCAAGGTCAAAATTACCCTGAACTACTGGGAATAAAACATCTGGACAATCTTGGCATATAATGTGTGTGATAAAGTTTTGATGAGTCCACTACCTAATATTAAATAAGAATAACCATGACAGTACAAACTCCTAACTTATGGAAACATTATGCTTTCTAAACATTTTGCCTTCTAAACATTTTGCCCAACTTTGATCACGCGGCAATTATTAATAATACATCTATTCAAAAGGTAAATAATGAAGCATAATGTATACAATCCTCTACCCACTGATGTGTCATTAGAAGTGGAAGGCTCTGTAAACAAAGATCTGTGCTTTAGTTTTGGAACCCACAATCTCTGCTGGATTTTCGAGTACGTGTGTATTTACAGGTAATCTTTACAAAGTATGCATATTCCAAAATACGCTCCATACAATCACAGGATAAGAAAAAAAACCCTCTTCCATTTGAAATAAGAAAAAATAATGAGTAATCAAAGCTTAAATCAACATGCAAAGACAATGTGAAAATGTGCTCATGTTGCAAACTAACTTGGATAGCAAAGCAATTCAGACAAGCCAAGGACCAGGGTAGAAAAGCACAGGTGAAAATGAAATGACACTTAACTCAGTGTGCAAGCCCAGTGGTTAAGGATGTACAACACTGTTCACTCATCTGCAGTAACTCTTCCATGCCTACACTGTTTGGAGTCCTTGGCACTTAAACTCAAATTTCCACCCACTTTGAGACTGTTGTCTGTCCTGCCTACCTGGTAAGGAGCAGGGACATTCCTGACCATTATTCCTGGGCTTCCCATAGGCCCTGCAGTCAGGGTACAGTCAGCCACTTAACACATCCACTGAAGTGTTGGACACATCAGGGTAACCCAGTGACTGCTTTTTTACCCCAGTGCTTTCTCACCAACTGCTCTTAATGGGTCCTTTTACATTTTCTGTTCGTAAATGTTTACCTTCCTAAGGCGTGTGGTATTGAAAATTTTTAAATGCAGCCCACAAATATATGTGGTTTTGGTTTGTTTCTGTTTTTGTTTTTGTCCTAGAGGCATATTATTAAGGTAAACCAAATTCACAAAGATTATAAGGGTTTCCTGAAAACTGACTCCTAATTTTGAGGGAAAAAATGGCTCTCTACTATTAATACTGATATAGAAGAGTGTTGATGTCTTCTTCGTTTATAGAAAGGGAGAAAATCACTGAATATTTATACATACATGAGCACACATATCTGCAGTTGTATCCAAACAACTTAAGATATGTGTTCTTACAAATGTAGGTCAAAACTAGTAAACAAAGTGTATGTCAAAAGCACGTGACTTTTAAGAGTCCTACACTTTCTAAATACATGTATCCAATATTGGGTATTTTCCTTCAGGGGCACTATACCTAATTTAACATTCCTTTTTTTGTTTTGTTTTTTTTTGCGGTACGTGGGCCTCTTACTGTTGTGGCCTCTCCCATTGTGGAGCACAGGCTCCGGACGTGCAGGCTCAGTGGCCATGGCTCATGGGCTCAGCCGCTCCGCAGCATGTGGGATCTTCCTGGACCGAGACACGAACCCGTGTCCCCTGCATCAGCAGGCGGACTCTCAACCACTGCGCCACCAGGGAAGCCCTAACATTCCATTTTTAGTCACTGGTTTTAGAATCCGTGATTAGTTTCAGGCAAAAGAAATATATTTAACTTATACTACTGAATTAATGGCTTCTAGAAAAAAAGCCACCGAATTTATAATGCCTTCTAGGAGAAAATGGTTAAACTTTGCAAGCTAAATTTGCTGGACCTCACATAAACTAAAAGGTTTGTTTTTTAAAGTTATTTCTGTTGTGTGTTTGTGTATGTTTCCCTTGAGAATGGAAATCGCCACTTAATTTTACTCAAAAGCAACAGACACCTGTGCAGGGTTTGAACCAAAGGTTACTCTTCAGTGTGGCCCGTAATCCTCACCCTTCACTGTGCCTGACACACCTTCCAAGTGGAAGTCATTAACTATAACCAAGAGGGAATGAGCAGAAAGATGACACCATCCCCAGTGTTCAGCATTCATGCAAGTATTTACACTAGTAAAATATTCACCACAGGAAAACAAAACCCACCCACGTTCACTCATGGTGGCTGGCAGATTCATTTTCATGACAGTTTTAAGTATTTCATTAAGTAAAAGGAACTAACTGGAACCTTCAAGAAAAACAAACTTTTATGCAAAGAGACAGGCATTTGCAAACACTAATGGTGAAGACAGGACTTCACACCCCGGCTACCCATTGTGGAGGCTACAGGATGCAGACGATCCCTGCTCACACAGTTGAGTGTCTGAAAAGCTTCCAAACTCAACGATGTAAAGACTCTGATGCCAGCTGAACTTAAACCATGAATTTCCAATCAGAAAACAGGAAAATGAACCAGCTCCCAGTGACACTTCCTCTTGTCTGCATATGGGCAGGAACAGCATGAATGTCAGCCACCTCAGAGTGAGAAAAGGTCCCGCTTATCTCACTGGCTCTGAGGGATGTATTCGATCCCACCATGGACACCTGCTCACACTGACGAACTACACCGTTTCCTTACGCTTTATTCTACTCAGACATTCCGACCAGGAGGGAGTGTCCCCTTCACCACTGCTGCGCACGAAATCTGAGTTTCCACTGATGTGCTCGGAGTGTTTAAGCAGCAGACCTGCAGCTCAGTTCAGGAAGCCGAGCTGGTCAAGTGTTTCCCACTTGCTGGCACCCAACGGTCGTGAGAGCATCAGCCCTGTTCTCAGCATCTTTCCATCTCTGTTCACTGAATCTTCACAGCCTGCCTCCGGGGCAGCTGTTGCCAAGAGAGTTCTCAAGCTGGGAGGGCTGAGCTCAGACCACCCAGAGCAGCTATCCTGGTCCTTCCAGACCATGGCTTCTTCCAGGGATAGGCCCCAGGGATTAGCCCAGAGGTGTCTGCTTCCCCCTCATTCTTAAGAGTCCCAGACTCCAACCCTCATGGGCACTGCTGCTGCTTTCTCACCAGCATTTTCTTTCCTTGTCTTCACTGCTCCCAGCCACGCACATTCCAGGCCCTGGTGGCCCAGTGGCTCCCACTCCAGCAGCCTGTGTGTGGTTAGGACTCCCACATATCAAATGCCAACGCTCACGTATATTATCATCTATTCCCCTGGATCTGATAATCAGGAGTCTGAGTATTGGAATTAGGAGACTATGTTTGCTTAGTATTGTGGAAGTGAAAGATAAAAGATTCTAAGTGCCTACAACGACCTCATTTCTGTACCTAAACAAACACAGTGGTGGCAAAAGACAAAAGGGGTTTTTAATGTCTTCTTTCTATACAAAATGAATGCAATTTAATTTCTTCATGTCCGCATTTTCAACATTTCTCACCTGGCAAGCATGCAAATACTAATTTCCAAAGAAATAAGCTGTTCTATAATTTTAACATTTAGCATTATCACTATTAAGCAAGAATTATCCCAAAAGAGACAAGATAATCTTGTTCTCACATTCACAGATTGATAGTTACATAGCTCAATAACAGTTTAATGGAAAGGAAACATTTCATTTTAGGTTTCTGATCTAAAAAAAAATGAACAGAATTCTGGCAAAGAGATAAACATTAATTACGTAACTATGCAAAATGCCTCAGGAAAAGTTAACAAATAATGTAAAACAATTAGTTATTTAAAATGTTATAAATGTAGCTGAGTTTTAATAGTAATTTGTCCATAGTTAAAAGTGTCACAAAAACCTTTTAAAATTTTGATACTGAAAGAATAACTCTTCCAGCTTGCATTTTGTATCCATTCATGGTTAACACTTCGAGTAATTTTTAGCTGATATTTTTAACATATGCATAGTTATTACTCAGTTGAAGTATATCCCTTTCTACTCCAAGACTGATTTTCATACTTATGCTGATTTTTAGTAAGTGAAGGCAGCTTTAAAAGATGTCAAGATATCTAAAAATAAGAATTTAGCCCTCAAAAAAAGCTGTAAGCACCCCTGCAGGGATCGCACAGCAATAGTGTCTCATCTGATTTCAGTATATACATAAAGGTTCACTCCCTTCTTTACACACGATGGCAAACATTCACCATCAACACAAGACGCTCCTGGATCTGCTAATGGTGGACTAAGACAAAACTAATGGCCCCACAGTAGGGTTCAGCTGTAAAAGCTACGACATTAAGAACGTGTTTATGCTCAAAACTAGTTCCTTTGATTTGGGTTGGGGGGATACATTGTAGGGAATCCCTCACCCAGTGGAATAGCTTGTACTCATAAGGTCCACAGGAAACTGGGTGTTTATCCTAAATGCTGGTGGAGCTTCCCACCCACCCCACGCCCTACTCCCCACTGTTACGGAACAACAGTGTGAGAAGGTACCTGAGGGTGACGGTGAGGGGGGGCGTTCCCCAGCCCCACTGGTGATGTCAGGATTCGACCACAAACATAGGAGGGGTTAGAGAAAGTCTTCCAAGTTTAATAACCTTCCTACAGACCCTCTTTCTTTGGAAATCAGTGAATACACATTATTTTGCCCATTTTAGTGACAACCACACAAGGAGGAATTTCTGAACATCGGACTATTTCCTGTGTGTGAAAGTGCCAGCTGAATCACTCAGTGGCTGTCCCTTGTCCCTACTTAGAATCGGCGCACATTACTAGCCATGCTTCGGCTCAAAGTCCTCCCTCTTCAAGGAGCACAGAGTATCAGGTGGAGAGCAGGCTGTCACCCTCACCCCACATCTGTAGATTGGGAAAAGCCAACCCAAGAAATAGGACGCGAATTCTTGGTCACTCTGCTTGTCACATCCTGCCAGATACATCAGCACACCCTGGCTTTCCAGTTAAACAGCAACACAAGCTTATCGATGTACCTGTTCTTTAAAAATCAGAGGCGAATTCAGATTTGAAGTTAATATGAATGATACTATACTAACTCAGTATCTCAAGATAAGAGAAACAGAAGCAGCAGAAGCGAGAGACACACCAGAGAAGGGCAGTTCCTCCAAGAGGCGGCAACTATGGCTTTAGGGGTTTTCTTGGCAACTTATACAAAAAAAAGGTACCCTGGGCCACTGACTACTTGCTGTCGATGGGAAGTACATCCACTGGTGCATGGAAACAACCTTTCCTGGAATGACCCCCAGCAGCGAGCACCATGGGTCCTTGCGTAAGCAGGTGTACGTGTCGTCACCCTATGCGTAATACAGAACCACACTTAACCCCCACATTTCAGAAGTCTGAGGATGACATGGAGTCAGCCTAGACTCACACAAGACCCCCTGAGGGTACTGCAGGGTGACGTGGCATCAAGCCTTTCCTGACAAGCTTGCTTTGCAGGTGATCTGCACTGAGCCCAGAATCCTTCATCCGTCCCGCTCTGCCTGGTGCCCACGCAGGGACACAAGGCTCAACAGGGACCCATCTCCCAGGTCCAAGGCCATCACCAACCTGAAAGAGCTGTCTAGACTCTTTCCAGAGATGGCTGTTGGATGTAACAACTCTCCCGCGCCAGAGCTTTTTCCTCACCTTGTGGGTTTTAAGAAAGGAATGCAGAAATTCAGGTCTGGTGGGACGAACACCTGTGGATGCCTGACTCCATGGAAACATTCTAATGCTGGACTCCGCCGCCCCACCCAGTCCACGTGGCCTCCACGCTGCAGCTTGGCACTAAAGCCCCTTCCCACCCCCATCCCTACGGCTCTTTACTCCACGCACAAGTCCCTACCTTGCCAAGCCCATTCTCTCTCCCTGTAACACCTCCCCCTCCCTCTCTGAGTACTTACTGTATTCATCAAATCTAATCCAAGGCAAATTACATTACCTACCACCAAGGTAAAAATACGCTAATTAAACTAGGCTGCTCCCTTGATTGTAAAGTGCATCCCCATTTCAGAGACGGTAAATGAAAAACAAACAAAAAGAAGAGGGGTTGAGAGGAGTCACAGGATCTGTGGATTTTTTCTCCCCTGAAGCTTCCTCCCACCACACGAACCTGCCCACACTTGTCACACCTGGTCTGAGAGCTCCCTGAGGACAGGGCACTGGCACCTGCTCTCACCACAGCGCCCAAGGACTTGTACAATACAAGTTTCTTGTTGGTGATGATGACAAAAGGAATTCCTCATTATACTCAGATCATGAGAGGAAAAAAACAAGCAGACAAACTGTGAACGACTTCTAATGAATTTTTGAAAGATTAGACTGGACGCCGTTCATCATTTTCCATCAGAGTCGGAACAAAATCAATACTCCAAGCAAACGTGTCAGTAGCAGACAGATGGCCCCTTTCTTTTACAAACACGCCTATGTTACACTGAATTTACCTCAAGGCACCCCTATTTGTGCTGCTATAAAATGTCACTTGTTGATATCAGCAGCAAGCCAGAGGGTCAGGCAACACTTAGGTGCCATCTAAGAGTCAGAGGAAACGTGGGAGCCGCTTCAGTGCAATTCTACTGGAAAGAAATATATTACGTCAGTGAAATCCTACACCTATTCTTCCACTTCCACGTGAAGTTCACACTTCAAACAACACAGAGAGACTGCCAGAGCTTCACTGAGCATGGCTGGCCGGGTGCGTGGGGTTTGAGGGAATTTTACCAATAAAGGAAACATTAATATCCACCTTGCCCTCTAACTTAGGAGAAGCACCGACTCCAGAATCAGGCTCCCCCTCAGAACCATTTGTGGTCTTACAATGGGCTGCAGCACTGGGACAGGCTCGGGGCCCTAACTGAGCAGGAAACGATGGTTCTCCCATCAGCTCCAGCTCCGAGTACCCAAGAACGCTGCCCAGCTGAGTCGTGGAGAAGTGACTAAGGAACTAACACTGTTCTATCCAGGCAGCACTTCCCCCTCGACACTAAAGCCAGTGCAGACTCGTAGCAGCACGGCCCTCTGCTCCTAGACGAGCGTGCGGGTCTGCAGCACTGATTTCACGGCACCTCCTCTGTCCACAAGAGGCTCTGTCCCCTCGAGAACTGAGTTTGGTGGAAAACTAAACCTAAACGTCCAGTAAGTTGGGAATGTAGCAATGGGGCAACTGTCACTGACTCATGGGACAGGGGAGGCAGGAGAGGCCCCCAGAGCTGGTGTGACGAAAGTTCCTGCACAGTGCAATAACAGGTCTCTTCCCCTCGGACAACAATCCCAGCAGCCCATTCCTCATCTCCTCTGACTCTCTAAATAAACAGTTTTACTATTAAGGAGGAAGTGAGAAGGATTGTTTTACATTAACCCACTCCAACCATGTCTAAAGACCACTTCACTATTTAATCCACTTCAACAGTATGGGAATTCCTACGTCAGATCTGCAAGCCTGGGTTCTGCATATGGAACTAGCATGAACTTTTCAAGCTGCCCATCCAGTACCCACTTCCATCTGTTTGCTGACAACAGGCCGATTTTTCTTTGATATCCATCCTCCCCCTGCAGCCCCTGCCATGGTGGTTGGCTCAGGTAGCCCAGGCCTGAGCTAACCAGCGCCTGACGTTCTCCTGGCCATAGGGTCTGGGCCGGTCCTCAGGCTGGCACTCAGCCTCCCCACCGCTGCCCCTGGGTTCTGAGGGGACCCACAGAGGATGATGTTCCAGGACTGCTATTATGCGGTGGCCACAGGGAGCACACTGTGGATAAGGCCGTGCGTGGGAGGCCAACTGGAGCAAGAGCCCAGGCTGGACCGAAGCCAGTAAACAGGCAAAGCATAAGCCTGTCCCACTTCTGAACTTTCCAGGCTCACAAACCCACTCACTCAGTCACCGATTCGTCCAGCGGGGCCTCCATTCCTGCAGGAAGACGTGACAGATAAGCTACTCTGACCACATTCCCACCATAGGTCCCAGAGGAGGTGCCATTTAGGCAGGACGGTGGCACAGCCTCTCTCAGGGCCCAATCCGTCACCTCCATCATCAAAACTGGGCTGAAATCTAACCCTCCCACCAACATGACTCTGAGTTGAGTACAGGGAGGACAGACACGGTCTCTTGCTGTCTGTTAATACTCCTTCCCCGCGTGCATCCAGTTACAAACGCACCATGTGGTTAGAAGTCACGCTCCTGCTTCTGACGCTGCAGAGGGAAGGGGTCGATGCTGACCCCAGGGAAACCGACATACAGATGTGCAAATGCTGAGGGTGACAAGGTACTTTAAACAGCTGCTTCTTCCACAAAAACCTTGATCTAGTCTTGGCGATAACAGAGAAAACATGAAGCTTAACTCAGAGAAAAACGATGCTTTTCCCCACAATACAAGCTCATGAATAACCAAGGACATGCTCACTGCTTCCTGGTACAGTTCACTTTACTTACACCCTGAAAAATATCTGAATTAATGAATAGTACTAAAACAAAAAAGTCATGCAACAAAATTTAAAAGGCTGTGTCAAATTTCAGTAGATCCAAAGATTCTGAACCAAGATTGCTAATTAATAAGCTAAGATAGTGGACAGTTTTTATATAGATCAGGGAGCATCACTAACTGGGGTGATGCTGGAAATTCCACTGTGAAATTTAAAACATGGACATACTGAAAAAATGATCAGAAGTAAAGTGAAACATCAAATGTAATTTTTAAGTAATGGTAATACAGAGCTTAAACCAGCCATACTGTGCATTATATGCTTTAAAGACGTGTATGTATATGCAGAGACTTATTAGAGATTAATTTAGGATGGGGAAGAAAAAAGAAAGTCAGAAATGAATTTAAATGACTTCGGCATTACACAAAAAATGTATTTCCATATCCACAGCGGCTTTCTGAGTAAGAACGCTTACATAAAGATGCATATCCCAACTATAAACAATTTGGGTATCTACGGGAAGAGACAGCGACTCTCTCCGGGAAATACATGAATTCTTTCAACCTGACTGGACTCTGAGGCCCATGGGTCTTCCTGACGTCCATCACATCATTTTCTCTGCTCTCCACCACTTGGCCCTGCACATTTCCTGGCGCCCTCCCTCTATGCTCAAAGCCTGGGGCTAACAACACCCCAAAACTCTGTTATCTTTCTGTTCTGCTGCCATCAACTATTAGCCACAGAACTTTCACTTCCGTGCAAATAAGTAGAAAACTGGAAAATTACAAAACCTTTTAGCTTTTTAATATTTTGCCTTTTCAGATAATACAGATGATCTGAAAACATAACAGATCTTAAGCACTGACAGTACTTCCAAGGTTTGTTAATATACTGCCTACATCTGTGTATTAAAGTGAATGCTCACTTCGGCAGCGTATATACTAAAATTGGAACGATACAGAGAAGATTAGCATGGCCCCTCAAGGATGACACTCAAATTCGTGAAGCATTCCATATTTTTAAAGACAAACACCATATAATATCACTTACATGTGGAATCTAAATATGGCACAAATGAACCTATGTACAAAACAGAAACAGACTCACAGACATAGAGAACAGACTTGCGGTTGCTAAGGGTGAGGGGGAGAGGGATGGACTGGGAGTTTGAGGTTGGTAGATGCAAACTATTACATCTAGAATGAATAAACAACAAGGTCCTACTGTATAGCACAGGAAACTATCTTCAGCATCCTGTGATAAGCCATAATGGAGAAGAATATAAAAAAAGAATGTGTATAACTGAGTCACTTTGCTGTACAGCAGAGATTGGCACAGCATTGTAAATCAACTATACATCGATAAAATAAATAAATAAAACTAAAAACAAAATGTGTTGTCTGATATATGTCATTTAATCAATAAATATCCATAGGGCATAAACTGTTGGCTACATTTAGTTGTGATAACGTTTTAAGTGAAAAGCTTTAAATTCAGTGAATTTAGATATCCCTCAAAATTTAATCCTTCTGACACCTGTTAATTGAGAATGCTACACCTGAATATTACAAAATCAAGAAAAGTGTTTAAATCGTGGAGCTCTAAATATATCCACACATGCACTGTGATATACTAATACATAAACGTTCGAACTTTAGCATTTTCACCAATTTTTGAGCCCAAATTCCTTGATTTTCACAACTACAGGTGAATAAACATCGACGTAAGTGTAAAGTTCAAGCACTGGCTCTTTAAAGCCACTGAGTCTGACTCCAGGCAGCGCAAAATGAGGTTTACTTACCTACAGACAAACCTAATTAGTGTACCATTGGTGACACTGCATTCATGAGTCCCACAATCTCACATTTAAGCAAAGACGCTGAACATGAGGATTCTTTATCGTGATTCTGCTTTCGGGGGAAGACTGTACCTAACAGCCTTTGGTTTCTGACTCTCTATGTCAAAGACAGCTCTGTGAAGCAGCTGTGCTGCTTCTGGTGCCAAAGAATGGATCAGCTCATTAAACTAAAGAAAAACAGGTTAAAAACATAACCCTGCAAACCCTGAGCAAAACCATCCCAGGTCTAATTCCATCTGTGCCACTCTGACTGCATTCCTGGTCACAATGCTGGAGTCACTACCCGTAAGATGAGAAGTCAGAGCAAGGTGATCTCTGCATCCTGCCAGTTCTGGAGTTAATCACTGATTCTGTGATTAACTTCTCAGTGAATTAGCTAATGTCACAGTTACGTTTTGAGTAATTTGGCTATATGTATATTAACAGGGAAATCCTGGACACACAACACCACAGGCCACTTCCCTCACACAGCCTTTACTATTATCTTTTTTTCTTTTAAATTAGCTTTATTTTTAGAGAGTTTTAGGTTCACAGGAAAATTGAGAGGAAGGGACAGAGATTCCCCATGTATCCCCTGCCCCCATACATGCACAGCCTGCCCCACCATCAACTTCCTCCACTATCAAGATCCCCCACCAGATGGGACATTTGTTAGAACTGGTGAACTTACAGGGACACATCATCATCACCCAGAGTCCACAGTTGACATTAGGGTTCACTCTTGGTCTTGGACATTCTGTGCATCTAGGGTTCCTCCATGTCTCTTCATGGCTTGATAGCTCTTTTTTTGGCTGAATAATATTCTACTGTCTGGATGGACCACAGTTTATTCACCTACTGAAGGACAAAACTTCCGAGTTTTGAAAGTTATGACTAAAGCTGCTGTGAGCATCCGTGTGCAAGGTTTTTTTGTGGACATAAGTTTTCAACTCCTTTGGGTAAACACCAAGGAACGTGATTGCTGGATCACATGGTAAGAGTACGTTTAGTTTTGTTAGAAACCACCAAACTGTCTTCCAAACTGGCTGTACCATTTTGCATTCCTACCAGCAGTGACTGAGAGTTCTGGTTGCTCCACACCCTTACCAGCATTTGGTGTTGTCAGTGTTCCAGATTTTGGCCATGCTAATAGGTGTGTAGTGATATCTCATTGATTTAATTTGCATTTTCCTGATGACACACGATGTGGAGCATCTTTACATAAGCATATTTGCCATCTGTATCTTCTCTGGTGAGGTGTCTTTTCAGATCTCCTGTCCATTTTTTATTTGGATTGTTTGTTTTCTTATTGAGTTTAAAGAGTTCATTGTGTATTGTGGGTAACAGTCCTTTATCAGACGTCTTTTGCAAATATTCTCTCCCATCTGTAGTTTGCCGTCTCCTTCCCTTGATGCTATGTATTTAATTACACAGAATATGGACTTCCCAGTTCATCTCAGTTTTCACCACTTCCTACTGTTGTTGACCTCACTCCCTCCCCAGGCCTCTTCTGACCTTGCTTCTTTAGTTTTCTTGATTTTCAACATGCAACGAAGTTCTACTGAAGGGAACAAAAGGCAGAAGGGCTTGCAGCCTCGGGGCAGGAGGCACACATCACAATGGGAAACCCCTCAAATCACACGCCAAGCAAAGTACCTCCCAAAGCCTGAGCAAGGAGCAGGAGCCCATGTCCCAGGCTGGGAGCTCCCTGCTGTATCAGCCAAGCAAGTAACCTGAAACTCAAAACCCCACCAAATGGGGCAAAACCTTTCACTGCCGAAGGCTTTTAATGAATAAACTAAAGGTCGGGCTTCCCTGGTTGCGCAGTGGTTAAGAATCCACCTGCCAATGCAGGGGACATGGGTTCGAGCCCTGGTCCGGGAAGATCCCACACGCCGCGGAGCAACTAAGCCCATGAGCCTCAACTACTGAGCCTGCGCTCCAGATCCCGCGAGCCACAACTCCTGAAGCCCATGTGCCTAGAGCCCGTGCTCTGCAACAAGAGAAGCCACCACAGTGAGAAGCCCACGCACCGCAACGAAGAGTAGCCCCCGTTCACCACAACTAGAGAAAGCCTGTGCCCAGCAACAAAGACCCAATGCAGCCATAAATAAATAAATAAATAAATAAATAAACAAACAAAATACGCTTTAAAAAAAAGAAACTAAAGGGCAATGCCTTGAATGAGAAAACAGTAATTGCTTCAGATTGCTTGCATGGTTGCAGTGTTTTTTTGTACCTTATGTAAGGAACCTGAGAGCACACACCACGACTTCTGAGTCTGGACCTAAAAATTCCAGCTCAAGAGAGCCTAACAATTTCAGGAATCTGAGGAGTAGGGCCAACGGGATCCTGCAGGAGCTGAGGACAAGCGCTGACCATGTGGTCAGTGTCAGTCAGCTAGGGTGTGGCCTGGGGCTGGCCACGTCTCCTCTCCTCTGCTCTCCTGGGTCTCACCCAGCGGTGCGACACCCCCACCCCCAGCCCCAGGACTCAATTTCCATGCTGAGACTCCTGAAGGAGGAGCCTTTACTACCCCAGGGAGGCTGGAGCACAGATCCTCCTGGGACCCATTTGGTGCTATACTGAGCAACCGAGTGTTTCCAGAAGTGGCTATAGACAAACTTCAGTTTCCAAAAACTGAAATGTGCTGTGTAAAACCAAGAATGTGGAAGGAGATAAGTCAAGACAGTCCCTGCTCAAATTTTAAAGAATAGTTGCAAAGTCAAGTATGAGGAGATAGGAAACTCTTTTAATTACCCTCATGGTCATAACTAAAATCACTGTAATAGACATATCTCTAATCAGAAGTATAAATTTTTAAAAATCCATAACATAGGAAATAAACCATAAACAAGTAAGCTTTCAAATCTGACAGTCACACTAATCTCACTGACAAAAGAGGTTTCTGAAGCAGATTATTAATTATCCTCCAATTCTATATGGATATTAAAATTATTAAGTCCTGGCAATCAAGGTTCTCTGAACTGTCAGCATTTATTTTTAAAATAAAGGACACACTGTCACTCTGAATTTCTATTTTAAATGATCACTTTTACTTAGAAACTGTACAACTTGCTAACCTGACATCCAGCATTACTAGAAGCTAATTAATTCAAGCACTAGTGAGTTTATTTATTTTAATGGAAACGCTGATTAGGAAAAAACTGCTTTGGGGACCTTCAACGTTTTAAAGCATAGTATTGTCTATCTCCCTCTCCTCAGGAGTAAGGAGGGTCGTGTACAGATGTGTTCAAAGCAATCTGGATGGTGTACACATAGAGCTTAAGACAGAGTCGCACTTCCAAAGTCAGAAAGTCAAGGGTGAATCCAGGATATTGTGAATAAGGTCACTCTGCACTAATGTATATTGAAAATATTTCATATATCTGTAATTTGGATGGAATATCCTCATGAAAGACAACCAAGTCTAAACTACAGAAAAGCATTTTTAATGAGCCACGGTCCTTAAAACCAGAGTAATATTTCAGTGACAAATCAATTCATATCAAATTTAAAACACCCATTTGAACGAGTTTTGTCATATTTTCCTATTACATTTCAGAATTTCTAAAGCTCCTAAAGTCTCAGATTGAAGTAGAGTCTGACTTCGACAATCTCCACATCACAAACGTGTATCAAAAGCGATTGAGAATGCGCTTTTTGATGGAAACCTTTACAAAAGGAGACAAAATACCTTGAGGAATACAAAGGCTGATTCAACCTACAACAGAATGAAGACAAGCGCATTCTGGTGGACTATGGTTGAGCTACTAATCACTGAACAAACAGGAAGAGGAATACAAACAGGGAGAAGTCTTTCCAAATAAAAGAAGATGAGGGCTTCCCTGGTGGCGCAGTGGTTGAGAGTCCGCCTGCCGATGCAGGGGACGCGGGTTCGTGTCCCGGTCCGGGAAGATCCCACATGCCCCAGAGCGGCTAGGCCCGTGAGCCATGGCCACTGAGCCTGCGCGTCCGGAGCCTGTGCTCTGCAACGGGAGAGGCCACAACAGTGAGAGGCCCGTGTACCGCAAAAAAAAAAAAAAAAAAGAAGAAGATGATGAGCTGAGCTGACAGAAGGAGACTGACCATTGTGAAGGGGACCATGGCTGCTTATGAGCCTTCAGAATCGTCTTCACCTGTAAATGAGAATGGACACCTATCCTGCCTACCTACAAGCGGTAAATAACAGCAGGATAGACAGTGATAATGCTTTGTAAGTAAAAAAAAAAAAAAAAAAAAAAAGAAGGAACGTTTAGCACCTACTACAAGCTGAGCTGTTTACATATTTAATCCTCACAACTACCTGATGTCAGGCATTTAGATGAGGGATCCAGGCTCAAGGTTGACATGACTTGTCTGGACAAACCCACACCCTGACCCGTCAGGGCTGGGTCCAGGAATGTGCATTTCCAAGAAGCTGCGGGTGAGCTGCTGTCGGGGCACAGCTGCACTCACATCACCTGCTGTGGCCAGGGGGAGAACACCCCTGCTCCACACCCTCGTTTCTGAGGCCTGGGCTCTGATTCTCCTCACCTGCCACCGCTAACTGTCTTCACTGAACTTACAAACAGAAGGAAAGGAGAAGGACAGAGAGCAGACTGCAGAGCGTATAAAAGTCTGCAAGAGAAAGACTTCACCTGAACTAGAATCAAATGGGGTTTGAGTCATCGAGTACAGAGAAAACACAGGAGAACACACTGTGCACCAGTCTTCTTTTAGGAAAGGAGGTGAACCAGCAGCCCCGAGCCGTCGCATCAACCCTAAGCAGTCTCGTTTCTACTTGGAAAGCAGGTTGCAGGGATGCAGGCACCGTGCAACTGTTTTTATGCTACATACGTAATCCTGGTGTTTATACTTACACCGCCGTGAAGTGACTGTGTTTCCTTCCTTCAACTGTGCCTCCGCGCAATGCCCAGGACCAACACGTGACAGCTGGAGTCTAATATCTGTACTCGTCCATCATAGTCCCACCCTACCCACTAAAAAATTAAAAAGCCATGGGGTTTAATTCAAAATCAATTTTAATAAAATTAGGTTTACAACATTTTTAGAGATGAAAATATCTGTAGTTATGGCATAAGGACAGAGTAGAAATCCTGGTTTCCAGGGGTCAGAGGGAAGGAGGAATGGGGAGTCAGTGTTTAATGGACAGAGTTTCAATTTTACAAGATGAAATGAGTTAAGGGGATGGATAGTAGTGTTCGTTGCACAACAATGTGAATGTTTTTAATACCAGTGAACTCGACACTTAAAAATCGTTAAGACAGTAAATTTTAGGTTATATATGTTTCACCACAATAAAAGGGGGGGGGAATCCATTGTTCACATTAATTTTCTTTCCACTGTGGATTATATTGGGGGTTCAGGTGACACTCGGCTTTTTGCTGGGGATACACACTGTGCATTTACTGCACACCATCTGAGCTGGGAGGTGGATACTGGTAACACGTCACGGGGCCCCCTGCGGGGTGCAGGCTAGCTCTCTGCCAGTCCCCGTTCCACATACCCAGCTTACACCCAGCCTCAGCCCCATAGAGTCCCCTCCTGTCCATGAGCACATGCATCGACCCCGCTCCCAGCTCACAGACCCAGAGAGGTAAGGTGACGTGGACATCTCAGGAGCTCGGTAAGCCCCACTATACTGACACTGTCCCACTCAGGGCAGCTGGGAAACGACTTCACTGCTGGTTTGGATCCCCTCACACACAGGCTGTGCTCAGCTGGCTGCACACCCTCCTGTTCAAATGAACAGAAAACCTACTTAAAACTCTGGAAACAGGAGTGAAAACACCGCGACAGCTACTGGGGTGCAAACTTTCATACACGTCACACACACCTTCGCAAAGACTGGGAGGGAATGAGATGCATGGCCCTCAAATCTGCCAGTCAGACTGGGTCCTAAGCTCCATGGGAGCCAGACCCACCAATTCAACCCACAAATGTGTATTTCTACAGGCTAGGAGCTCTTCTCCACTCATGCCGCTGCCTGTTCACAGGCGGCCTGACTCCCCGCTCTCAACGGCACACCCCGGGTCTGCTGAGCATTCACGGAGCAGGTGTCTACACGTAATGCTGCTTCATTAAAACTCCTCATCTGTTTACTTTGGGTTCCAATTACAGCACCTGAGAAAGCTTTTATCCTAGGAGATGGGGCAGTCATTAGGGGAGAAGATGAAGCCCCGCTAGAACCTAGTATCTCCACAAGTCGAGTCACTGCGAAGAGATCAGCATCCTTGTCCTTCGTGTGGCTCCTGGTTTGCTTTATTTTTGTTGTTTGTCTTTAAAAGACACCAAAGCTGTTTCTCAACACCAAAGGCCTATTCTATTGTATTTTACACTCATGCTTAGGTACAAAGTAGCCGACTACCTACTCCAGAAGGGAGATTCCAGGAAAAGAGACAGGAGGAAGACAAGCACTGATGAAAAGGGGACATGTGGATGGTGGGAGGAGCACCAGAGGCCACAACTGGATGCTTCAGTTATTTCTTCATTAACTAGTCATGAAGCCTCAGGCAGGGCACTTTACCTCTTAAGTTATATCCTTCAGGGGTTTTATGGCTATTATTTTAAGTGGATAAGTTCTCCTTCCTGGGGAGAGAAAAATCAGCTACAGTTTTGTGCTAACCAAAAACTTCTTCATTACCAGTGCAAGGCCGGCAGGTTGGGCTGCACTAACCAGTTAGTCTTCCAAGACAAGAATTACACTTTAGAAGTGCCACACTCTACAAACACTGCCACTTGACAGGTTCTCACCTTGAGGAGCCCCTGTGGCCAAGGCCAGGCCAAGCAATGCCTGACGTGCTAATGTGGGTGGCATTTTATGCCATGGTGAAACTGCTCCCGCAATTAGAAAGGAAGTGTCACAGAGGCCTAAAAGGCGTTAGATATCAAGTGTAGCGTGAGGAGGACTGATTACATTCCTCAGTTATTTGCTACTCAATTCAAAATAGCTTTCTGGGGGACCTTCAAGATGGCGGAGGAGTATGACGTGGAGATCACCTTCCTCCCCACAAATACATAAAAAATACATCTACATGTGGAACAACTCCTACAGAACACCTACTGAACACTGGCAGAAGACCTCAGACCTCCCAAAAGGCAAAAAACTCCCCACGTACCTGGGTTGGGCAAAAGAAAAAAGAAAAAACAGAGACAAAAGAATAGGGACAGGACCTGCAACAGTGGGAGGGAGCTATGAAGGAGGAAAGGTTTCCACATATTAGGAAGCCCCTTCATGGGCGGAGACTGTGGGTGGCGGAGGTGGGGAGCTTCTGAGCCACGGAGGAGAGCGCAGCCACAGGGGTGCAGAGGGCAAAGCGGAGAGATGCCCGCACAGAGGATCAGTGCCGACCAACACTCACCAGCCCGAGAGGCTTGTCTGTTCAGCCGCCAGGGCAGGTGGGGGCTGGGAGCTGAGGCTCTGGCTTTGGAGGTCAGACCCCAGGGAGAGGACTGGGGTTGACTGCGTGAACACAGCCTGAAGGGACTAGTGCACCACAGCTAGCAGGGAAGGAGTCCGGGAAAAAGTCTGGACCTGCCTAAGAGGCAAGACACCATTGTTTCGGGGTGCGCGAGGAGAGGAGATTCCTTCCTCATCTGCCCACAGAAAGCAGAGCACCACCTAAACAAGCTTCAGAGATGGGCGCGAGCCAAGGCTATCAGCTCGGACATCAGAGACGGGAATGAAACGCTAACGCTGCTGCTGCAGCCACCAAGAATCTGAAGTGCAAACACAGCTCACTATCCACACTCCCCCTGCGGAGCCTGTGCAGCCCACCACTGCCAGGGTCCCGTGATCCAGGGACGACTACCCCAGGAGAACACACGGCACGCCTCAGGCTGTTGCAACGCCATGCTGGCCTCTGCCGCCGCAGGCTCCCCCCGCATTCCAATTATAACTAACATATCCTTCCCTCCCCCTGGCCTGAATAAGCCAGAGCCCCCAGTCAGCCGCTGCTTTAACCCCCTCCTGCCTGGGTGAGAACAGATGCCTGAGGTCGACCTACACACAGAGGTGGGGTCAAAACCACAGCTGAACCCCAGGAGCTGTGCGAACAAAGAAGAGAAAGGGAAATCTCTCGCAGCAGCCTCAGGAGCAGCGGATTAAACTCCCACAATCAACTTGATGTACCCTGCATCTGTGAAATACCTGAAGAGACAACGAATCACCCCAAAATTGAGGTGGTGGACTTTGGGAGCAACTGTAGACTTGGGGTTTGCTGTCTGCAACTGATTTGTTTCTGATTTTTATGTTTACCTTAGATGAGTTTTAGCACCTGTTATCATTCATGGATTTGTTTATTGGTTTGGTGGTTCTCTTTATTATTTTTTTTTAAATTTTTTTATTTTAATAATTAAAAAAAAAGGTTTTTATTATTTTCTTTCTATTTTTCCTCCCTTTTCTTCTGAGCTGTGTGGCTGACAGGGTCTTGGTGCTCTAGCCTGGTGCCAGGGCTGAGCCTCTGAGGTGGGAGAGCCGAGTTCAGGACACTGGACCACCAGAGACCTCCCGGCCCCACGTAGTATCAATTGGTGAGAGCTCTCCCAGAGATCTCCATCTCGACGCTAAGACCTAGCTCCACCCAACGGCCAGCAAGCTCCAATGCTGGACATCCCATGCCAAACAACTAGCCAGACAGGAACACAACCCCACTCATTAGCGGAGAGGCTGCCTAAAATCATACTAAGTTCACAGATACCCCAAAACAAACCACCGGACACGGCCCTGCCCACCAGAAAGACAAGATCCAGCCCCACCCACGAGAACACAGGCACCAGTCCCCTCCACCAGGAAGCCTACACAAGCCACCGAACCAACCTCACCCACTGGGGGCAGACACCAAAAACAACGGAACTATGAACGTGCAGCCTACAAAAAGGATGCCCCAAACATAGTAAGTTAAACAAAATGAAAAGAGAGAGAAATATGAAGCAGACGAAGAAGGAAGGTAAAAACCCACCAGACCAAGCAAATGAAGAGGAAATAGGCAGTCTACTTGAAAACAAAATCAAAGTAATGATCGTAAAGATGATCCAAAATCTTGGAAATAAAATGGAGAAAATATAAGAAATGTTTAACAAAGAACTAGAAGAACTAAAGAGCACAGAAACAGTGATGAACAACACCACAAATGAAATTAAAAATTCTCTAGAAGGAATCAATAGCAGAATAACTGAGGCAGAAGAACGGATAAGTGACCTGGAAGATAAAATAGTGGAAATAACTACAGCAGAGCAGAATAAAGAAAAAAGAATGAAAAGAATTGAAGACAAGTTCAGAGACCTCTGTGACAACATTAAACACACCAACAATCAAATTATAGGAGTCCCAGAAGAAGAAGAGAAAGGGACTGCGAAAATATTTGAAGAGATTACAGTTGAAAACTTCCCTAACATGGTAAAGGAAATAGTGATGAAAGGGAAAAACCTACAACCAAGATTACTCTACCCAGCAAGGATCTCATTCAGATTCGACATAGAAATTAAAACCTTTACAGACAAGCAAAAGATAGGAGAATTCAGCACCACCAAACCAGCTTTACAACAAATGCTACAGGAACTTCTCTAGGCAGGAAACACAAGAGAAGGAAAAGACCTACAAAAACAAACCCAAAACAATTTAAAAAAAGGTAATAGGAACATACATATCGATAATTACCTTAAATATAAATGGATTAAATGCTCCAACCAAAAGACATAGACTGGCTGAATGGATACAAAAACAAGACCCATATATATGCTGTCTACAAGAGACACACTTCAGACCTAGGGGCACATACAGACTGAAGGTGAGGGGATGGAAAAAAGATATTCCATGCAAATGGAAATCAAAAGAAAGCTGGAGTAGCAATTCTCATATCAGACAAAATAGACTTTAAAATAAGGACTATCACAAGAGACAAAGAGGGACACTACATAATGATCAAGGGATCAATCCAAGAAGAAGATATAACAATTGTAAATACTATGCACCCAAAGTAGGAGTACTGCAATACATAAGGCAAATAAATGCTAACAGTCATAAAAGGAGAAATCGACAGTACCACAATCAGAGTAGGGGATTTAACACCCCATTTTCACACATGGAGAGATCATCCAAAATGAGAATAAATAAGGAAACACAAGCTTTAAATGACATATTAAACAAGATGGACTTAACTGAGATTTATAGGACATTCCATCCAAAATCAACAGAACAAACTTTCTACTCAAGTGCTCATGGAACATTCGCCAGGACAGATCACATCTTCAGTCACAAATCAAGCCTTGGTAAATTTAAGAAAACTGAAATTGTATCAAGTATCTTTTCCGACCACAACACTATGAGACTAGGTATCAATTACAGGAAAAAAACTGTAAAAAAATACAAACACATGGAGGCTAAACAATACACTACTAAATAACGAAGAGATCACTGAAGAAATCAAAGAGGAAATCAAAAAATACCTAGAAGCAAATGACAATGAAAATACGACGACCCAAAACCTATGGGATGCAGCAAAAGCAGTTCTAAGAGGGAAGTTATAGAGCAATACAATCCTACCTCAAGAAACAAGAAACATCTCAAATAAACAACCTAACCTTACAACTAAAGCAATTAGAGAAAGGAGAACAAAAAAACCCCAAAGTTAGCAGAAGGAAAGAAATCATAAAGATAGATCAGAAATAAATGAAAAAGAAATGAAGTAAACAATAGCAAAGATGATAAAACTAAAAGCTGGCTCTTTGAGAAGATAAACAAAATTGATAAACCATTAGCCAGACTCATCAAGAAAAAAAGGGAGAAGACTCAAATCAACAGAAATAGAAATGGAAAAAGAGAAGTAACAACTGACACTGCAGAAATACAAAGGATCATGAGAGATCACTACAAGCAACTATATGCCAATAAAATGGACAACCTAGAAGAAATGGACAAATTCTTAGAAAAGTACAAACTTCTGAGACTGAACCAGGAAGAAATAGAAAATATAAACACACCAGTCACAAGCACTGAAATTGAAACTGTGATTAAAAATCTTCCAACAAACAAAAGCCCAGGACCAGATGGCTTCAAAGGTGAATTCTATCAAACATTTAGAGAAGAGCTAACACCTATCCTTCTCAAACTCTTCTAAAATGCAGCAGAGGAAGAAACACTCCCAAACTCATTCTACGAAGCCACCCTCACCCTGATACCAAACCCAGACAAAGATGTCACAAAGAAAGAAAACTACAGGCCAATGTCACTGATGAACATAGATGCAAAAATCCTCAACGAATACTAGCAAACAGAATCCAACAGCCCATTAAAAGGATCATACACCATGATCAAGTGGGGTTTATCCCAGGAATGCAAGGATTCTTCAATATATGCAAATCAATCAATGTGATACACATTAACAAACTGAAGGATAAATCTCAATAGATGCAGAAAAAGCTTTTGACAAAATTCAACATCCATTTATGATGAAAACTCTCCAGAAAGTAGGCATAGAGAGAACCTACTTCAACATAATGAAGGCCATATATGAAAACCCACAGCCACCATCATTCTCAGTGGTGAAAAACTGAAACCATTTCCTCTAAGATCAGGAACAAGAAAAGGCTGCCCACTCTCACCACTATTATTCAACATAGTTTTGGAAGATTTAGCCACAGCATTCAGAGGAGAAAAATAAATAAAAGGAATCCAAATCAGAAAAGGAGAAGTAAAGCTGTCACTGTTTGCAGGTAACATGATACTGTACATAGAGAATCCTAAAGATGCTACCAGAAAACTACTAGAGCTAATCAATGAATTTGGTAAAGTAGCAGGATACAAAATTAATGCACAGAAATCTCTTGCACTGCTATACACTAATGATGAGAAATCTGAAAGAGAAATTAAGGAAACACTCCCATTTACCATTGCAACAAAAAGAATAAAATACCTAGGAAAAAACCTACCTGAGGAGACAAAAGATCCGTATGCAGAAAACTATAAGACACTGATGAAAGAAATTAAAGATGACACAAACAGATGGAGAGATATACCATGTTCTTGAATTGGAAGAATCAACATTGTGAAAATGACTATACTATAGTATACTATACTATAAAGCAATCTACAGATTCAATGCAATCCCTATCAAACTACCCATGGCATTTTTCACAGAACTAGAACAAAAAAATTTCACAATTTTTATAGAAACACAAAAGACCCCATATAGCCAAAGCAATCTTGAGAAAGAAAACAGCCTGAGAAAGAAAAGAGCTTGAGAAAGAAAAGAGCCTGGAGGAATCTGGCTCCCTGACTTCAGACTATACTAAAAAGCTACAGCAATCAGGACAGTATGGTACTGGCACAAAAACAGAAATACAGATCAATACTGGAAATACTGGAACAAAACAGAAAGCCGAAAGATAAACCCATGCAGATATGGTCACCTTACCTTGATAAAGGAGGCAAGAATATACAATGGAGAAAAGACAGCTTCTTCAATAAGTGGTGCTGGGCAAACTGGATAGCTACATGTAAAAGAATGAAATTAGAACACTCCCTAACACCATCCACAAAAGTAATCTCCAAATGGATTAAAGACCTAAATGTAAGGCCAGACACTATCAAACTCTTAGAGGAAAATATAGGCAGAACACTCTATGACATAAATCACAGCAAGATCCTTTTTGATCCACCTCCTAGAGAAATGGAAATAAAAACAAAAATAAACAAATGGGACCTAATGAAACTTAAAAGCTTTTGCACAGCAAAGGAAATCATAAACAAGACGAAAAGACAACCCTCAGAATGGGAGAAAATATTTGCAAATGAAGCAACGGACAAAGGATTCATCTCCAAAACATACAAGCAGCTCATGCAGCTCAATATCAAAATAAAAAACAACCCAATCCAAAAATGGTCAGAAGAACTAAATAGACATTTCTCCAAAGAAGATACACAGATGGCCAACAAACACATGAAAGGATGCTCAACATCACTAATCATTAGAGAAATCCAAATCAAAACTACAATGAGATATCACCTCACACTGGTCAGAATGGCCATCATCAGAGAAACCACTAACAATAAATGCTGGAGAGGGTGTGGAGAAAAGGGAACCCTGTTGCACTGTTGGTGGGAATGTGAATTGATACAGCCACTATGGAGAACATTATGGAGGCTCCTTAAAAAACTAAAAATAGAACTACCGTACGACCCAGAAATCCCACTACTGGGCACATACCCTGAGAAAACCATAATTCAAAAAGAGTCATGTACCCCACTGTTCATTGCAGCACTATTTACAATAGCCAGGGCATGGAAGCAACCTAAGTGTCCATCGACAGATGAATGGATAAAGAAGATGTGGCATATATATACAATGGAGTATTACTCAGCCATAAAAAGAAATGAAATTGAGTTATTTGTTGTGAGGTGGATGGACCTAGAGTCTGTCATACAGAGTGAACTAAGTCAGAAAGAGAAAAACAAATACCGTATGCTACCACATATATGGAATCTAAAAAAAAAAAATGGTTCTCACGAACCTAGGGTCAGGACAGGAATAAAGATGCAGATGCAGCAAATGGACTTGAGGATATGGGGAAGGGAGACAAAGTGTAAGCTGGGACGAAGTGAGAGAGGGGCATTGACATATATACTAAATGTAAACTAGACAGCCAGTGGGAAGTAGCTGCATAGGACAGGGAGATCATCTCAGTGCTTTGTGACCACCTAGAGGGAGGGTGGGAGGGAGATGCAAGAGGGAGGGGATATGGGGATATATGTATACTTATAGCTGATTCACTTTTTTATACAGCAGAAACTAACAACATTGTAAAGCAATTATACTCCAATAAAGATGTTAAAAAAAATAGCTTTCTGAACCCAAGGGACAAGCACCTCCAACTGGTAAGGTTCTGCTTTCTTTACAGAAGAGTCACCAAATGCCCATTTCACAACTGCTATTCTCATCAGAACTTGAGGCCAAAGAAAAGGGGAAAGTAGCAGGGGGCAGGGAGTGACTCCGAATTTGTAGGAGGTTGACCAGCTGCTTGAGCAGGTGGAGAGGCAGGGTGTCCCTCCCCGTGAGTTAAAAGTCATGCCAGGACTAAAATGTTAATAAATAAGTAGATTAGTTAATAATAAAATGGATGCTTTTACGAGTGCACAGAGGCAGAGCGCTGCACATGCTGGAAGCCAGGTAACAGCTGCTTGCAGAGCAACCAGTCCAAAGGTTGCTGATCTTGTTGAACTGAGGTCGGGGGAGCCTGGGAACACCAGCCAACGCAGAGAGGCCGGGCGGGTCTGGACCAAAGGAAACCTGCCAGTGTGTCCAAGGAATTCTGGGTCTGACAAGTGGCTCTGGGGAAATCACTGCATCGTCTGCGAGGACATGTCTGGAAAACTTTAGAGGCACAGAAGGCTCGTGAGACAAATGGCTGCAAAGGTCCCAAGGGCAAAGCCTGCTGTGCTCCGGTCAGGAAAATGGACTTTTGGTAGGAAGCAGCCAGTCATAGGACGATGCTGACAGCAGCCTAAGGGTATGGGCTCCCCACTACACTCAAGCACAAGTGCCAAACTCCGTGACGGAATCTGAAGATCAGGCTGTAACTGGTGATAATTCCGTAACTTATTTTATAGACAAACTGGGTGAACACAGGGTTCCCCTGGACACCAAAAGGATCAGCCCAGGACCTCAGTCTAAAATGCAGACGGCCGCTCTGAGCATTGCTAGGCACTCTCAGCACTGTAAGTAATTCTTGACCTAAATAAGTAAATGCACTTTTTAAAGCAGAAGGACACGTGAGCCTTCCTGTTGCACCTTCTGAAACATTCTCGTCCAAGGGCCAGTCCACCTACTCTGGCAGGAAGCTCTAGTATCAAGAGCGCTGACTTGGATGTGGGACAAATGCAAATCCAAGAAAGTGGTAGCACTGTGTCCTGGAGCCGGCACCCCCCTCCCCTTGCCCCTCCCCTGAGCCCTGTGTCCTTCACCACTCCTCCGCAACACAAGGCCCCTCTCAAAGTGGGAAACCCAGGACAACCTTCCTCCATGGAAGGCCCAAGCAGAAAAACTGTTTAATCCAGAATCTCCATCCAACTAGGGGAAACTGCACGGCATTTCTCATCAGCGAACAAGTCAAAACTGTCACCTTACGTCAGGCAACCAAAACAGTTTTTTATTACTTAAAAGATCTTGCTGTCTTTGTCCATTTAGAACTGATATTTCTTAAACTAAGATGATTGAACTGGATCATATGAACTTCACTGTGTAGACTGTAGCCCAGTCTTAGGGGTTATAGAGATTTTTCTGGTTTTTCATTCTGTCTGTTGAAGTTCAATATCTAAAAATGGGTCAGAATTGACCACCCCTCCTCTAGTAAATTCTAATGGTAAACACAGTAAAATCCCATGAAGGTTGAGGAGAGACAGGTTTAAAGGGTAGTGAAATTAAAAATGTAATGGAATTCTGATGCTCAAATCATAATCAGTATTTTTAAGAGGCACCTTACTTTCCTAAGCATCTAGCTTGCACATTAACTGCAAGCATTACCAGATTCCACAAGGTCACGCCTCTTCCCGTTGAGGAGATTCTCAGAGGGACACAGATTTCTAAAGGCATCAGGATGAGTAGATACCGCAATTGGATACACACAACACAACTTAAAATAAACCAAAGAAGTGCTCCATTCCTTCAAAACAGTCTCTTCTTTTCAAGGTTAGACAGCCTCCTAAAATACTGTTTATGGTGCCAACGTGTTTATCAAATGTTTCCTTCTACTCGGGAACAGAGATGGTACCACATGGAATTACAAAATGGCATATTAATGACATCCAAAGAAATGGAGGGTTCAACATACTAAAACCATTTTTAAAGTCCTTTCTAATAGGTACTCCACCATGATGCCCAAACTCACGTCTTCAGTGATCAATAATACAATATTGACAGACTGCAGAGAAGACTGCTGGCTACCCCTCCCCAGTGTCCATTCTCTTCTTCCTGGAGTAACAAACCTCAAACTTCAGCTGGGCACATGCCTCCCACACAAAGATGATGTTCACCAGCCTCTCCTCCAATCGACTGAGACCTCGTGATCAGGAATTAACCATGGGGTGTGAACTGGTCAGGCACAACTCGAACGGGGAAGGCACGGTCCACCCCCTTCCTTCCTCTCCTTCCTGCTGGCTGGAATGCGAGAGGGGAGCCTGGTCCCTGGCAGACCCCAGACAGCGACCACCAACCCACCCCACACCTGCTGACCTTTACCTTACAGAGAAAGACCCCGACCTAGGGTCTCTATTACAAAACACGTTTGCTTCCATTCCTTTTGAAAAACTCAGAAACAAGAAATGGGTGTTTTGCTGAATGACAGCATCTTACTTATTTAGGGGTTTGGATCAAACAAAGCCATAACAGAAAAAAACAGAACCCTGTTTTAGGAGACCAAATTCTAGCCCAATGTACCACTAATGGGCCACATGGCCTCAGATACTTAGTTATTTCATCTCACAGTATTTCTTATCTGCTGGATGATCAGTGACTTTAAATTACAATTGTTCTCAAAAGCCAAATCTAAGAACAAGTAAGAAACTAGTTTCTGGTTGTGGGGGGAAGAGAGCCATGCCCGCTATTCTATTCCATGCCCATTTCCCCAGACAATCTGAAGCCGTCTCAGAATGCAGGGGTCCACAGAGCACCTTTCAAGCCTCAGCACAGGCAGTCCACCCTTCAACTGTGCATGTTCACGAGGAAAAGGCAGCATGGCTCAAACAGACCTTCTGCCTGAGGGCAGCCCCTGTCACAAGCCACCTGGCCCCGCAGTAAAGCTTTCTGCCCCCAGAACCGTCCCCCCAGATAAGAGACCGGCCTAGAGAGGAGGGAAACATAAGCCGGTTAAGAGAAAGGAGCTGAGAAAATCACTGATCCTGACACGAACCATTATCTACTCCAATGTGCCTGCCAAACCCAAATTTCTAACTGGTCATTTGACCTGAACTCCTCGAGGGTATTTAAGTTAAACACTAAATCATCAACACCCAGGATTCTCTGTAGTGCACACTCTTCACAAAAAGGCCAGCACTTGGTGACACGTGTGTCCCTGCAGGTCTCCATGGGTTTTCCCTTACATATTTCACCCTGAGCTACAAATGGCCACCATGCTAATGTTCTGTGATGCGTGCTGAGAGTCCGCGTAACCCGACCACAGAACTCACAGCAGACCACAATCTTAATTATCTTACTTATTTCACTGCTCAAGATAAAACGGTTAAGTCTGACAACACAAACACTGGTGCTTACATGGACTGCGGTCCCCAAGTCACAGACCCTCAACTCAAACCTTCCACCTAAACGGCCGCCGAGAGCATGTGGATTCACTCAAGCAGTTACTGCATTAATTCGGGAGGTGTGACACCGCGTATGTCTGTGCACATGCATATGTACACGTACATACATATTTGTGCCGTATTTTCAACATCTATCTCCCATTCTCGTGTAAACTTTCGTCCTGGGCACTGATGGTGTGCAAATAACAGTCAGATGGATGCTACCTTAGTTTCCTAGGTTTGCCATGACAATTACCACAAACTGCATGGCTTAAACGACAGACGTTTATTCCCCCAGTTCTGGAGGCCCGCAGTCCAAACTCTGGAGGCCCTGTGGGCAGGGCTGCTCCCTCAGGAAGCTCTATCAGAGGAGCCTTCTTGACTCTCCAGGTTTCTGGGTCCCCTGGCATTCCTGGGATTGTGGCTGCATCACTCCAGTCTCTGCCTTGTCTTCACGTGGCCTTTTTGTCTGTGTTTCTGTGTCTCAGACCTCCCTCTCCTTTTGTACAAGGATACCACTCATCACATGGAGGGCCCACTCTAAGACCAGGATAATCTCATTTGGGATCCTTATCTGTTTCCCAATAAGGTAACATTCACAGGTACTGGAACTTGAACCTATCTTTTGGGAAGACACAGTTTAACACAGGACAGATGCTGAAACAGCCAAAGGAATTACAAATTTTGCAATCCTAATCCCAGCAAGCTGTGGAGGCAGAAGCTACTGTGGGAGGGCACGAAGACAGAGCAGCTTTGAGTTACCTTTAAAAGTCTCATCAGTTTTTACTGATTAAACCTTCCTGCCAGCATGTAGTTTCTACGTGGACAGAAAAGACAGAGTGTGAAATTCGAAGGGAGAAGGTTAAGATCTGAAACCACGTTCTTTTTCTTGAGTTACCATGGTCCCATTTTCAATTCTGAAGTATTTCAAAGCCCCATTTAAAAATCATTAGCTAACACATACTAGCTTTTCATTCTTTTTTCCCCTCAGAATGCATTACACATGCCACTATGATACCACTTGTTTTGTAATAACAGGAGATAAACTACAATTTTTCAGTATCTAGGTATCAGCACTGTGTCCTATTCAGCCTTTCATCCTCAGCATGGTGCATAACGGGCGCAGTCAGTCTTCATTAAATGCTCACCACGTGGCCTGGAGGAATTTGCCCTGCTGAGGGGCTCCTTTGTTGAAGTTTGATTTACCCCATGGGGTGGGGGAAGCCTACAGAGTGAGTTGATAATCAAAATCACACACGTAGGACGTAAGAGGAAGTCAGAGACTCCTGTGGCTGCTCTGGAAAATTTATGTCAGATTCTTACAGGTATACACGCTCCACTGAGAACACCCTGTAAAACCTCTCTAAAAACTCCCATTGTTAACAAACAGGAATTATGGCCCTGGCATAGACTTCTGGTCCTTTCAGGCCTAGCACGTTCCCTCCTAACGCCCAGGAAGCCAGAGGAATGACAGGTCTGCGGGCCTGGCTCAGGGGTGGCGGGCAGCCTGTTAAAGCTTGCACGGTGCTCCTGAAGCCCACCAGCACAGGCGTTATCCCCACCCAACCAAGCTCCTTGTTTCACCCTCAGATATGACTCTCCAAGACACAGAGTAAGAAACATGACAGGCCCAGCAGAGCCCGTTCCCCCCATCCCAGTCCCCCTTAACGAGCAGGCAGGGCTCCCGTCCGCGAAGTAGTTTCAAGTTCTAAGCTCTCTCTGTCCCGCTTCTGAGGGTCCTCTGGGGTTCAGATGAGGCCACAATCACAGGGTCCCTTCCAGTGAGTAGAAGGGGATGATTGCTGGGAGGTCGAAGCTAAGAAACCTCAGAGTGGGGACGATGAGGATGGCTATCCAGTGCGCTCAGATCTAAGCTGCCATCAGTCAGCCTGTTTTATTCCGGTTCTCGAGTCTAACTTAAGGACCTCAAGTAAAAGTCTAAGAACCTCAGAATATCCAGGAAAGGATATAAACATTGTATGGTTCTGATTTATAATTTTTTTTTTTAACAAAAAAAACCCCTGTACCTATTCATACTTCTACCAACAACTGTATCAATGCAAGCACTGGGTAATGTGATTTTGAAAAACTGCTAATTAGAAATGGAAAAAGTAGCATGTCGTTAATTTGTACCTGTGTGAAACTAATAAGACAAAACTTCTTTCCAAGTGTTTGTTAATCTTCTATATTACCTCAGTTGTGAAGTGTTTGCTCATTCATCTTTGCACATCTACCTTTTAGTTTTAAGGCACTTCTTACCAACTGGAATAAGCCTTTCATATAGTAATCATATTAGCCCTTTAATCCCTGTTTATTTTAATTTAATTTGTACAGATTTGGAAATACAGAGGTTTTTAAAAGTTTCTATGTAACAAATCTTGCTAATCTTGTGTTAAGAAGTCACTTATACTATTTTGAAGTCCTTCCTGGTCCAGACACTTGATATGTGTTCTGTGTTTTTTTAAAAAAAAATAACATAGAAAATTTAATTTTGTCCAATTACTAATCATCCCAGTCAATTTACTGAATACGCATCCATTTTTAAATTTCTAAATTCTTACAGAAATCACATTCATATTTTAAGAGAGATGTTTTGGTTTTTAAAGTAAAGTAACCAAGATTTTTGAAAAGCAGCAATATTATACTTCACAGGATAAGGCAGACCCTTAATATGCAAACATACGTAATTTCAAAGCTAACCACAATGTAAAACACATTAAAAAAACATGAATACTGAAATATGTGACCCACAGACACCCCAGAAACAACCGCAGGCTGGAGAGAGCCCTTGCCTGTCACTACGTCCCTTGACTCCTCACGGTCTCAGCAATAAACCATGGATCAAACACAGGTAGCCCCACAAGAACGTTAACAACACAAACTGAGGAGGCCACAACACACGGCATACTTATGAGGACAGGTAGAGAGTTATAAAAGTGATGCGTGTGCCTTAGAATCAACAATGAACGTTCAGACTCTCAAGTCTCCCTGAAACATTAGATGTTAGTCATCAAACCTCATGCACAGAGAGCAAGTTCAGAATTTTTACGATGACGGCGTCATCCCTCCATGATTATCTTGGACCTGGGTTTGAGGACATATGCCTGGTTCACAGCACGAAAACAAACCTTGCAGCCCCAGGGATTTACCACCACATGACCACTGCTTTCCTCCATCTCCCATGGAAACAGGAGAAGATGACCTAAAAATACATCTTAAAACCTAAAGACAGTCTTTCCTGCATCCTCTCCCTGCTGCCCCTCTCTTACTGAAAAGCTTATTGATGAGTAATCTATGATGGGGGCCAGGGTCTGGGGTGGGCATGTGGAGTTAGGGTTTAACAAAGACAGAGCTCCAGATTGGGAAGATGAGAAAGTTCTGTAAATGATGTTGTTGGTGGCAGCCCAATATTGTGAATTCAGGTAATGCCAATAAACTGTACATTTTAAAATGGTGAAAATGGTAAATTTTAAGTAATGTAAATTTTACCACAATAAAAAAAATTTTTAAGAATAAAAAGTAACCTATAACTACTGTCTCCAACTTCTTGCATCCTGTAACGTCCAATTTGCTTTTGAAAATATTCATCTCTATTATGGAAATGAATATGCTGTGGTTTGTAAAACAGGTAGAATCTTTTAAGTTCAAAATACAGCTGGAAAACGTGTGTTAGAAGTCACAGGACAAATCCGTGTTAAGACGATGACGACAGCTATACGCGGACAGCAAGGACCAGGAGATGCTAATGCCCCAAGGCACTTGTATATGAAATATTAAGGATGAATTCCTAACACCATCACTGAATATTCATGATGACTCACTCAGCTGCCACCACTGACAACCATCCTGGCCCCATGTGCTCTCTGCCTGAGAAGCACCAATAAACCCATGGCTGTTCATTAGGCTAATTGGCAAACACAGCTGTGGCCAGGCATGTGGGCCCTGCTGGAACCTCAGCTGCTCAGAGACAGTCCTAAAAACAACACAACCTGGGATCCAAGCAGAGCGGCCCCCCCTGCCTGGTTATGCCCTAACCTAGTAGGTGTACGAATTATCCCACCTCTTTCCCTTGCTTTCTCGATGTGCGTCCTAAATAGATTTAATAAACTGTGTGATGGGAGCAAGAGTCCAGTCTGCGAGCCTTCTGGCTCCATGACCTCAGGGGCAGCTGGCCTGGAAGACTGCTTAGAGACCTCCAGTGCAGTGCGCTAACTTCCCACAAGACGCATGCCTTCTACATCTGTGTGAGCTGGTGCCGGCCCTACTGCTCCAGCCAAACGGCCCTAAAGAAGAGGAATGTCTTAGGCAAATCCCCCGTGGGCACCTGCAGCCCTTACCACACCTGCCAGGCCCGGTCTCCCCTGGTCCCTCCGCTCCCTGAGGACCTCCTCGTCCTCTGAAATTCCTGTGAAAACACATCGCAGGTTTTGCCTATACCCTCTTCCTCCTCACTCCATGCCATCTCCACTCTGTCAAGTCCACACTTCCAGTCCAACCTTGCTTGTAAGTTTTGGAGCCACAATTAGCACTGGATTCAAATTCCACTTCTTCCACTTCTTATCTATGTGACAACAGGCAAATTACGTAACTCCCAACTTTTACCAGATTACAATGATTTCGACATTGAGGCGTATTTTCAGAATTGTATCACACAATGCAGTGCCTAGAGCGCTGCACTCCTCAACAAACATCTCCTCTCCCCTTCTCCTAAAGGAACAGTGTAGAAAGAAGGCTGATTCCTCAGGGCTCCTACTTCTAAAACTGGGAAAAACAAACTTCAGAATGAACAGCATGGCCAATCACCTTAGCATTTCAGAAATCATACACCCAACAACCCCAAACTACCCACTGCTGACAACCCAGGCTCAGGAAACGCAAAGTAATTTTAATATTTTAATTAAAAATAATTAAAAAGTAGTAAAAATGCTCCAAAGTCAAGTAAATGACATTTTAAAACAATCTGACTAGGGGTGGGTGTTCTAATTCTGTCCCTCTCAATAGCACAGATAATAAAATACTTTGAAAAATAAAATGCATTTTAAAAATCAGCATTTTTCTGCAAGCCAGTTTTAAAATGTTGTGAGTCTCACGGTTAAATATACTGCAATCATTAGGCTGTGCCCTTATTTCCAAAAAGGAAAAAATAATTCTTCAGTGCCACAAGATCCTCAGAAAGAAAACCTATGCCAACATTGAAAGGGTTTACAGGAAGAGGCTATTCTTTAAGCAATGCTTCACTAAGAATCTGCCTAATGAAACTACAGCAAACGATATCATTCACTAACATGCTAATTTACATGAACGCTGCAGGTGACAGATTAAAGGGATGTGCCTGTAGGAGGAGTAAGTCAAGAAATAAGCTCAAAAAAAAAAAAAAAAAGAAATAAGCTCATACCAATTTGTGCACTTTCAAAAGCAACCTCATGTCCTCACCTGCAGAACAGATATTTCCAGATGACAGGAAGGAAACTCAGGGAACACCTGTCTCCTGAAAAATCATCTTCCTCCAGCTGCTGGGTCCACCTAATCTGGGTTTTCCCAACAACCTGCCCAACATGGTGTTTGCTTTAGAAGATAGATCAGTGAGTGCGTTGGCCCTCTCGGGTTACAGCAGGAAGAACTGGAGGGCATTCTGTGAAATGCACAGGTGTCCTAGAAATTAAGATCCTGGGGAGTGCCATAAATATGGCTTCTTGACAGCCCCTCAGCTGGTTCTGACTGCAGTCAGGTTTGGAAACCTCTAGAAGGGGCTCCAGCTCCATGACGACAACACGCCCCCCTTCCTCCATATCACCCCCAGGCTCAAGTGGGTGGACAGGCCTCAGGGGGTGTTCAGGTGTGCATTCCTACCAGGAGTAGTGTGCCCTGCACAAGCCGAGCTCTGCTCCAGTGGACTGCTCAGAAGGCCTGCCCTGGCCAGTGTGCAAAAGGCCGGAGGAACCAGGCATGAGAAATCTCCTCACCCCTGAAAATCAGATGCTGCTGCCCTGCCAGCTCAGTCAGCAGGGGCCCCGGTCAAGCACAGGGCAGGGACCTGAGCTCAGAATGTGCCAGGTGCTAATCCTGGCAGGGACATTCACGGGCATCCTCGAGGAGCGATGGTGGCTAAATGCTCAGATACGAGGGAACACCTGTGGAGGATTGTGACCATTCTGCCCACAGCTCAAGCTGTTACAGACAAAAAAGAACAAAATAATTCCATTTGCAGCAATATGGATGGACCCAGAGTTTGTCATACTGAGTGAAGTAAATGAGACAGAGAAGGACAAATATCACATGATATCGCTTATATGTGGAATCTTAAAAAGTGGTACAAATGAACTTATTTACAAAACAGAAATAGAATTAAAGATGTAGCAAACAATCTTATGGTTATGGGAGGAAGGGTGGAGGGATAAATGGGAGACTGGGATCGACATATACACACTACTGTACATAAAATAGATAACTAATAAGGACCTACTGTATAGCACAGGGAACGCTACTCAATACTCTGTAATGACCTATATGGGAAAAGAATCTTAAAAAAGAGTGGATATATGAATATACATAACTGATTCACTCTGCTGTACAGCAGGAACTAACACAACATTGTAAATCAACTATACTCCAATAAAAATTAAAAAAAAAAAAAAGACGACTGAATATCCACTTATGGGGAAAAAAAATCTCCTCTAGGAGTCTCTCTGGAGTCACGACTCCCACATGCCTGTCCTGTCAGCCTTCGCCAGATCAATGCACCTTTCTAGGTGAGCAACTGTGAAGTCCTGCTACCTGTTTCCGTGGGGAGGGTACACACAACACATGGAGATGGGTAGCCCTGACGGTAACTTTGCAGCAAAGACCTAAATGATTAAATGTGTCAAATTTTTGTTGCCATGGAGATGAAACTAATGTACTATGATTGCATTTCTTGCCGCTCTACCAAGGGCCTTTCGGACAAAAGAAATTTTCTTTGCATAGCACTCAGCTCACACACACCTACATGTCCACTCCTTCTCTGTATGAAGAAGAGCAGTTAGGTTGCTATGTAATATAGAAATTAAGAATACAGGTTATGACACAGCACTGTGTCTATTACACTCGGATATGCAACTTAAGATCCTATGAAGATGGAGCAAGGCAGATAATTCTTAGGATGAAAGTTACACGGTAACACACACTAGGGGCAGTATCCTCCACATTCTAAGATATCCATACCAGGTATCAATACCAGCAAAGAAGTACTTAGTTTCTTTTTAAATTGAAGTACAATCTACAAACCACAAAATCTCTTCAGTGTATGGTACAGCGGTTCTTAGTATACTCTCAAGGTGCTACAACCATCACCGTATTCATTCCAGAATGTTTTCACCACCCCAAAAAGAAACCCCATAACCCCTAACCATCACTTCTCATTCCTCCCTCCCCCAGCCCCTGGCAACACTCATCTGCTTTCTGTTTCCAAAGATTTACCAATTCTGGATATTTCATTTAAATGGGATCACACAGTATGTGACCTTTCCTGCCTGGCTTCTTTCACCTAGCATGCTTCCATGGTTCATCCATATTGTAGCATGTATTCCTTCGTTCCTTTTCCAGGCTGAATACTATTTCACTGTATGGATATAGCACATTTAGTTCATCCGTCAGCTGGTAGACATCTGGGTTGTTTCTACACTTTTCCACTACTATGAATAATGGTGCTATGAACCTTCTTGCAAAAGTTTTTGTGTGGACATACGTTTTTAATTTTCTTGGGCTTATATTCCTCGGAGTAGAATTGCTGGGTCATATAGTAATTCTCTGTTTAACTTTCTGAGAAACTGCCAAACATTTCCAAGGCTGCCGCACCATTTTACATCCCACAGCAATGTATGAGGATTCCAATTTCTCGACAGCCCTTCCGACATTTGTCACTGTCCAGTACTCTGATTATAGCCATCCTAGTGGGTATGAAGTAGTGTCTCATAGTAGTTTTGAATTTCATTTCTATAATGACAAGTTATGCTGGACTTTTCATGTGCTTTTCTAACGTCTTTATTAGAGTATAATTGCTTTACAATGTTGTGTTAGTTTCTGCTGCATAAAAAAGTGAATCAGCTATACGTATACGTATATCCCCATATCCCCTCTCTCTTGACTCCCCCTCCCACTCTCCCTATCCCACCCCTCTAGGTGGTCACAAAGCACAGAGCTGATCTCCCTGTGCTATGCAGCTGCTTCCCACTATCTATTTTACGTTTAGTAGTGTATATATGTCCATGCCACTCTCTTACTTCGTCCCAGCTTACCCTTCCCCCTCCCCGTGTCCTCAAGTCCATTCTCTACGTCTGTGTCTTTATTCCTGTCCTGCCACTAGGTTCTTCAGAACCTTTTTTTTCCTTCTAGTTTCCATATATATGTGTTAGCATATGGCATTTGTTTTTCTTTCTGACTTACTTCACTCTGTATGACAGACTCTAGGTCTGTCCACCTCACTACAAATAACTCAATTTCATTTCTTTTTATGGCTGAGTAATATTCCATTGTATATATGTACCACACCTTCTTTATCCATTCATCTGTCGACGGACACTTAGGTTGCTTCCATGCCCTGGCTGTTGTAAATAGTGCTGCAATGAACAGTGGGGTACATGACTCTTTGACTTATGGTTTTCTCAGGGTATATGCCCAGTAGTGGGATTGCTGGGTCGTACAGTAGTTCTATTTTTAGTTTCTGAAGGAGCCTCCATACTGTTCTCCATAGTGGCTGTATCAACTTACATTCCCACCAACAGTGCAAAAGGGTTCCCTTTTCTCCACACCCTCTCCAGCATTTATTGTTAGTGGTTTTTTTGATGATGGCTATTCTGACTGGTGTGAGGTGATACCTCCTTGTAGTTTTGATTTGGATTTCTCTAATGATTAGTGATGTTGAGCATCCTTTCATGTGTTTGTTGGCCATCTGTGTATCTTCTTTGGAGAAATGTCTATTTAGTTCTTCTGACCATTTTTGGATTGGGTTGTTTTTGATATTGAGCTGCATGAGTTGCTTGTATGTTTTGGAGATGAATCCTTTGTCCGTTGCTTCATTTGCAAATACTTTCTCCCATTCTGAGGGTTGTCTTTTCGTCTTGTTTATGGTTTCCTTTGCTGTGCAAAAGCTTTTAAGTTTCATTAGGTCCCATTTGTTTATTTTTGTTTTTATTTCCATTTCTCTAGGAGGTGGGTCAAAAAGGATCTTGCTGTGATTTATGTCATAGAGTGTTCTGCCTATATTTTCCTCTAAGAGTTTGATAGTGTCTGGCCTTACATTTAGGTCTTTAATCCATCTGGAGTTTATTTTTGTGGATGGTGTTAGGGAGTGTTCTAATTTCATTCTTTTTTTTAAAAAAAAAATTTTATTTATTTTATTTTTGGCTGTGTTGGGTCTTTGTTGCTGCGTGCGGGCTTTCCTCTGGTTGCGGCGAGTGGGGGCTACTCTTCGTTGCGGTGCGTGGGCTTCTCATTGCAGTGGCTTCTCTTGTTGTGGAGCATGGGCTCTAGGTGCATGGGCTTCAGTAGTTGTGGCACACGCGCTTCAGTAGTTGTGGTGCACGGGCTTCAATAGTTGTGGCTCACAGGCTCTAGAGTGCAGGCTCAGTAGTTGTGGCGCACGGGCTTAGTTGCACCGCGGCATGTGGGATCTTCCGGCCAGGGCTCGAACCCATGTCCCCTGGCTTGGCAGGCGGATTCTTAACCACTGCGCCACCAGGGAAGCCCACTAATTTCATTCTTTTACATGTAGCTGTCCAGTTTTCCCAGCACCACTTATTGAAGAGGCTGTTTTTTCTCCATTGTATATTCTTGCCTCCTTTATCAAAGATTCATGTGCTTTTTAAACCAACTGTGTACCTTCTCTGGAGAATGTCTATTCAAATCCTTTGCCTATTTCTAAATTGGGTTAGTTTTCTTTTTATTGTTCAGTTGTAAGAGCTCTGTACATATTCGGAATATCAGACCCTTATCAGATATATCATTTGCAAACAATTTCTTTCCTTTTGTGGGTTGTCTTTTCACTTTCTTGATGGTGTCATTTGAAACACAGACATTTTAAATTCTGATAAAGTCCAATTTATCTTTTCTTTGGTCTCTTGTTTTTTAGGTGTCATATCTGAGAAACCATTGCCTAACTTAAGGTCAAAGATTTTCACCTATGTTCCATTCTAAGGGTGTTAATGGGCTGAGATGTGTCCCCCCAAAATTCATATGTGGAAATTCTAACCCCTAATACCTCAAAATGTGACTGTATTTGGAGATGGGGTCTTTAAAAAAGTAAGATTAAATGATGTCATGTGGGTGGATCCTAATCCAATCTAACTGGTGTCCTTATAAAAAGAACATTTGGACACACAAAGACACTGGGGACCATGTGAGGAAACAGGGAGAAGACAGCCATCTACAATCCAAGGAGAGAGGCCTCAAGAGAAACCAGCCCTGCAGGTGTCTTGATCTTGGACATCCAGCCTCCAGACTGTGAGAAAATGAATGCCTACTGTTTAAAGCTCATGTCTGTGGTACTTTGTTATGGCGGCCTGAGCCAACTAATACAAAGGGTTTTTAGAGTTTCTGCTCTTACACTTGATCCATTTTTTGAGTCATTTTTTGTGTACAGTGTGAGAGATAGGGTCCAACTTCATTCTGTGCATGTGGATATCCAGCTCTGCCAGCACCATTTCTTAAAAAAACATTCTATCCCCACTGAATGGTCTTGGCACCCTTGTCAAAAGCCTGCTGACCACAGACGTATGGGTTTATTTCTGGAGTCTCAGTTCTATTGTATTGGTATATGTCTGTCCTTATGCCAGCACCGTACTGTCTAGACTACCACAGCTTTGTAGTAAGTTCTGAAACTGGAAAGTGTGAATCCTTCAGTTTTGTTCTTCTTTTTCAAGACTGGTTGGCTTTTTACTTCATTTTTATCCCATGGGGAATTTAAAAGACGGCAGTAAAGGATTAATCTTGCCCAATGGAAGGCTGGTCCTTACCTAGGCTCCTGGGAGGTAACTTCCAGCTTCTTGTAAAGTCCTACCTGATAGAAGTGTCCTGGTTTACCTGGACGTGTGTCACACCAGGTGTGGGTCATGGTGGAGGCCTTGGCTCCTCTTGATCCCTGAAGGGGCTGGAGACAGAGGTCAGGCATGCGGGCCATCAGCCACGTCTACTTGGTCAACCTCCGGCAGAGTAAACACTCCGGACACCAAGGTCCAGAGAGCTCCTCTGGTTGGCCACACTCCATGCATGCTGCCAGAAGAGGTGAGTGCTATCCGCAGACACCCTGGGGGGGGACTGGAGGTTCCACGCCTGGACCTCTCCCGGACCCTGTCCTGTGTGCTCTGCTCTGATGATTTTAATCTGTTTCCTTTCACTGTAATAAATCACATGTGAATGTAGCAGCTTTTCTGAGGTCCTCTAGCAAATTATTGAATCTGAGGGCGGTCTGTGGGACACCCAACTCACACAAATTGAAAAGCAAAGAAAAGTTTTCCGGGTATTGATGAACTTATATTCAAAAGTTCTATTTTTTGCACCTAAAAAAGCCCCCTTCTGGCTAATTGCTGGGTCCTCCTAACTGTTTTACAGTGTAATCTAGATGCAGGCGAGCCTGGAAAGGGTTTGGCTGTCAGCCAGTATTTTCCAAACCACATTCAACAGAATACTTCGTCCACAAAGGACCTTTACGAGATTAACACTATTTTTCAAAATGTGTCCGGAATATGAAATGTTCTGAATTGTGAAAGGAAAAAAGCAATCCCTTCAACCATTTCTCCAGCAACAGATTGGAAGATATAAAGAATAGTGGACAACTTGATATCAGTCTTCACCAGTGGTTTTCCAAACTTCTGGGACTCAGGAACTCTTTGCACTCTTAAAAGTTGCTCAAGATCACAAACAGCTTTTATGTGGGTTATTTCTATTAATATTTACCAAATGAAAAACTGTAAGAGAAAATTTTACATATTTTGTATTAATTCATTTAAAAATAAACTCAGTATATGTTAATAAACACATTCATAAAGAAAAAGAACATTATCCCCCCCCAAAAAAAAAAAGCGTGGCAATGAGCTACTGCGTTGCAATTTCTAATGTCTGGCTTAACACAAGACAGCAGACTCTCATGTCTGTTGCAAGATGTAGCTCTGTATCAGTCTGTTGCAAAATGTAGCTCTAAATATGGCCTCACAATGATAGCTGGAAAAGAAGCATTTAATCAGTTTTTTCATGTAACTTTTGGTCTTCTTTGATGCAGCACCAAATTTAATAACTGGCACTTCTTTACAGGCTGTTTGGAATGTGGAATCTGAAATCTTATTGATGAACTTTCATATTCAATTCCTTGTATGTTCGTTGCCCTCTTGCATTGTGAACAGCTTTTACTCGTGTGATTTCGTAATCACGCACTGGTCACTTAGAAAACGCACAGCTTTCCAAAGGCTGACACAGTCCTTCACATAACATCAAAATATCACTTCTATTAAAATCACAATTGGTCACATCAGGAACAGTGGTGAATACAACATTTCCAAAAGTTTAATATCTACCTGAAAGCTCAAATTTTATCATTGGGAACAAATGTATTTTCCATGAAGTGAAAGAGTAAATTTGTTCATTTTTGAGAAAACATCTCCAAATACCTAAGTCTGAATACTCATAGTTTGCAAGTCATTCTTTAAAATAAAAAAAAGTTCCCAGGAAAAAGTGGCTGGTTCAGCTCATCATGAGTGCTTTTCCTTGAGAAAACCATCACACTGCAGTATGTGGCAGAAGTACCTTACACACACTTCCCATTTCATCAACTCAGAATGTTAAAGGAAAGTCTACCAAGGGTTAAGATTTAATAAAACTAAAACTTTTACTGTTTCATCAAGTGTATTCCCAAGTGAAACTGGCCTTCCCCCCCCCACCTCCCCATGAGTTTGTGACAGCAAAGAATGTAGTCAAACAGAACAGGCTGGTGATTCACGCCAAGATGGCAGCAGTTCTGCCACCATTGCTTACGTGTCATCACTGTAAACATCCATACAGTGAGGAAGACAAATAGCATCTTAGAATTGTTATAATTTTTTCTGACCTCATGGATTTTCTGAGAGGGTCTGGGCATGCCCACAAACCACATTCTGAGAAGTGCTGTCTAAACCCAAGGAAGCAGCTAGGCCATAATGACATGGGGCCAGGAAAGCAGAAATAGCACAACTACAATTTCTGAATTTCTCAGAGACTGTATTCAGCATCGTACCTCTCCGATCAATGATGTGTGGTGCATGAGAAAGTGTCTACAAAATTGTGAACTTTTTTTTTTTTACTTTTGTATTCAGACTTACTCAAAATTATAAACCACCAAGAACTCAGAATTAAACCAGAGAAAAGGCCCAGGGCAGTGTCCTCCAACTATGGCCACTGAGACAAGAACTGAGAATGACTTATCAATAAGAAATAATTTAATCTATAAATAAATTAACATAATCAAGAGCTCAGAGAGAATTACCTACCTGTAGAGCAGGCTGTTTTTGGACTTAAACACCATGTACACTGAACTAGTCACAAATACATAAAACCTATTCATTCCTGGTTCCTTGTTAAAGCATGTTGCTGAAGATGTCCCTCTGTCACCAACACTCATTAGCTTAACTTGAAAATTTCATTCTCAAAATTATTTTTAACTTTATTAACAAGCTTTCATTAAATCAGACCAGTAATGACTTCAAATTCATGTTACTATGTCATATAACCTGGGTCTGTTAAGACTAGGTTCAAATGATCAGAATAGAAAACCTCGAATTTCCAGTGGCTTAAACAATACTCAAATATATTTCTTGCTCACACAGATAATACTAGGGTATCTCCACCAAGCTGTGGGGCCCAAGTTCCCCCCAGCTCACCATACCCAGATATGACCCTTAGTCTTGTGGTCTCAGACAGCTACTATAGCTCCAGTCAACGAGGGAAAGCAGGTTCCCAACTTAAAAGCCTCTTAGAACTAGCAAACCACACTTCCTTCTCAATAGCCAACTCTTTGTCACTGGCCACAGTACAGCGGGACAGGAAAATGACACTGCTTTGTGGCTGGACAGCAGGTGCCCCACAAACACTCAAGGTTCTTGCTCTTCAGGAGGAGAGGTGGAGTGGGTGTTGGGGGCAGTGAGTCGTCTCAGCCCACAAGTTGACACCAATAGCCCCCTAGCACTTCCACACACACTGTTTAATCTGATAACAACTCATGAGATAAAAAGGCATTATTGTTTTTACCATTTTATAAATATGAAAACTGAGATCCAGAGAACTGATGATCAGATGCTCTTCCAACAGGCTCCCAGAAATATTTTTCAAAGATATATATATATATATATATCAACCACATGTGTGTATATATATATGTACATGACATATATTAAATACCATATATATGACATAAAGTCACATTTTACACACCCCTCTCTTTCCCCTACTTTCAAGCTCACCTCCATTCCGTGATGAACCCAACACCTCATACCTCCCTGCTTTGCTTCTGTTGCTCCCTCGGCCTGGAACACTCGCTCTCCCTTCAAATGCGCTCTCTGTGAGAAGCCTCCTCTGTGTCAGAGCGTAACTGTGGTTTACAAAGTGCCCTCACACACGCTGCCTCCTGTCATGACACCCAGGGCCCACTTCTCCCCACTCGCATTCCCACACATGCGGTCAACACCTCCGGCATCTCTCCTCTCTGATCCATGTGTGCCAGTCTGTGCCCTCCACAGGGAGCAGGGCGAGAGGGAAGGAGAAAGTTGTGCTCTGCTTCCAAAGAGGCCATGCCCTGAAACACCCAGGCTCTGAGACCCATTCGTGAGCACACCTCAGGATGCTGAGCTTCCAGAACACACTCTGGAAGAGAGAGAACGGGCAGTTGGTAGATGTTTGAGGGGGGTTCTCAGGGAGGGAAAAGGTGGGGTGTCCTCCAAAATCCTCAGACCCTGGACCCGCCACACCTGCACAGCTCAGGGCTGTGAGCTGAGTTGTGCATGAAATTTTAATTGAAATGTTGTACCTGACTTTAAAGAAAAGTAGCAATTTAGGCCACTCTGTACACTTAAAGCATGATACAAATACAGCATACTTCTAAGACCAGAGAAGAGGACACTGGCAGGAAGAAATACAGGGCAGCTCAACTCACCCCAAAACGCAATCCAAAAAGTGATTTAGGATTAGAAACAAAGAGTCCTTACAGTTCATCCGGCCAGTCCCCACCCACATGGGAATGGAAAAAAGGAATGTAAATTCTACTTAGAGTTAGAAACGAAAATTTTACTTTCTACTTGATGGAAAACAAGAAACCCATCAGGAAATACCACAAGCAATGGCTTCAGCAATCCTCCAATTAAAAACTCCATCTTTGTGAGGTTAAGTCAATCATTTAGGGGTGTGTGTGTGCGCGTGTGTACGAAGGTTTTTCATCATTGACCCTCAATCCCCTATGAGCCTTCTTAGACTTTGTCCTTATCACTCCCACCCCCAGGAAATCTGAACACTAGATAAACTTTATCCATTCACATGCTGAGAGGGGCACCAACTGTTGTTAGATTCAGATTCTCCCCAAGAGCAAGTCACCCTGTTGGAAAGCACGACATGTATGGATAAAGACCCCACTATTACAAATGCATCGTCTATGCTAGCAGATGGGGAGATATGGCACACGAAAGGGAAACTAAGACGCTCAGACATCACCCAGCACCACCAAGGAAGAGGCAGGGCAGGTAGCCTGCTACCAAACACCCCAACTCTCCCAGAAGACACTGAGGGGCCTGACCCAGCGCTGGGGCTCTTCACTTCTCACTGTTCCTCCCTCCCGCTCTGCAGGTGCAGATCTTTACCACAAAACTAAGCATCTGTGAGTGAGACAGATCACTAACACAAGCCACAGGTGGGCAGACACAACAGGAGCACATGCCATTCAAGAGAAGAACTCACATACCAAACTTAGTACTGTGACCTTATCCACGCACAAGGTTTATCTTCCAGAACCGTGCTGTCCCATGTGGAAACCACTGGTGACAAGCAGCTAAAAGTTCATGGAAATTAAAAGTTCGGTTCCTCACCTGCGCTAACTGCATTTCAGGTGCTCGGTACCATGTGGGGACAGCTCAGAAACACATTTCCATCACTGTAGAAAGTTCTATGAACAGCGTTGTTCTGGACCCTCTCCGGATCTGTATATTGTGGCTAATGATATTCCATTTGCTGTAGGTGTGAAATAATCAGGGCTATTACAACATCGGGTCTGTACTGATGTCTTCTCTGTAACACAAGTATCTACAGGGCATCCCCATTCCACTCCCACGCTTAGCGTTGGCAGAAACCTGAACTTCTGGAAAATCAGAAGGAAATCAGATCCCTAGGCCCCTTCTCCTATAATTTTTTTTTTAAATCCCTTTTACATTCAGGATAATCACCACAGTTGCAGTAAACAAACATCCACAGGTCATGTGGCAACAGGGAAGGAAGACGACTCAGGTCCTTGACTCAAACCCACCCATGGCTTCCAGCCCCCTCAGCGACAGTCCTGGTTCAGGTGCCGGCTCTTTCCTCCGCCCCCCCCTCCCTCCTTTCACCTTCTCAAAGAGCTTCCCTGCCTTTTCTTGACATCGAGACCACCCCCGCCAGCACATCGTGGGGCTCACTGCCCTTCCCTGCCCCAGACCCACGGTTCCCAAATACTGCCCAGGAACACTGTCCACAAGCACTGGCTCGTGCCTCCGGCTGCAACATCACAACATTCTGCAGCCAGGGTCTGGCCTCCTTTCTCGAGCAAGAGTGGCTCTTGGTGAGCAGATCCCAAGTTCCCATATCAACTTCTCTTAAAGGGAAAGCCTTGGTTCATGGTCCCACACCCAGAGCCCCTGCATCCTGGTGGATTGAATCAGGTCAAGTACTGATGGACGTTCACTTCAAGGAAAGCCCCTCACCTCCCGGGGCAAAAACTCTCACAAGAACAGTGTGGACCAACAGAAAGTATGAGCTCAACATCCACACAGTAGCACCTATGAAGGGAATCAGAACTGCTGCTGAGCACCTGCTGCACCACTTTCAAATTTTTCTAAAACATTCCTGGTGTTAAAGTTCAGTCTCAACTGATAAGGAGCATCTTCTGGGAAAATTCATGCATGTCTGTTTTCTGTGGGCTGCAGAGAAAAGCCAGTGTTTATATTCCTTACCTAGCACAATACTCAGCAAAAATATATGAACAGACGCAAGATCCTGGTGACTGTCCAGACATTTGTCCACTCCTCCATCCTATGAAAGGGTCAAGTATAAATGTACAACCACTGATTAACTGTCAGAAGCAGAATTAACCCCAAAGTTCTCTCAATGAGCAGTCTTCTTCAGTCCCAGGTTTGAGGTTCACCACACGAGACCACCTGACTGAAGTGCCCCTTCATCCAGACATAACGACGACACATGGGAAGACCCACCCTACTTGTGCCTCCAGGAAGGGAGGACCCTCCAGATCCCTCACAGATGTGCCACAGCTGCTTCTATCCGAGAACAGCCACACATGGGAATTAGGGGAAAGGTCCCTTCATCTCTTCAGAGAACGAACGACTGCTTCTTCTGCAGCTTTGGGAAGGTGCACTAGTCTCAGTGACCCGGGTTCAGGTGTGCAATCTAATGACAGTTGCTATGGTGACACACATTCTCTGTTGTGGCTGATGGAGGCTGTCAATGGCAGTTCTATAATTTCTGAGATCTCCTCTCCAGACTTTCTATTCAGTATTTAGAAATAAAGTATCATAAAGTTCTAGTAAAAAAAAAAAATTCTACAATCTGTCACATCGAGATAAAATTTAGCTGGAATTTAATAGGGTCTATGCAGAGGAACAGATGGGACTATTTTAGGAACAGTGCTTGCTGGCTTTTTGGAAACATAGTAAAGTCCCTGCCAAGTAAAAGGATGGTTTATGCTTTTGCTTTGGAAACAGTTTGGAAGCCTTTCCTTATTATTCTGATATATTAAGTATGTACATATTCTGTATTCAAAAATAAGTAATTACATTTGTTCTACTTCATTCCTTAAATCCAACTTTGAGAGAGGTGACCCAATGTCCTGAATCAGCCTGGCTCCAGCTGCTCTGTGAGGTGTAAAGGTAACAGGGGCTGCTGTGCAGAAGCCTCCACAGGTCTGGCCTTTGTTCTACAGCTGCCATATGTGTTGCTGTCACAGAGCAAGGAAGCCCAAATTTGCTATTTTATGGGTGAGGTTCAGAGGACATTACATTTTGCCTCCAACCCAGAGCTAGGAACCATTTGCAAGAGAGGGCTTGGTGCTATTGAAAGTCCTTTCCACCAAGTTCCTTGTTCCCAATCCCTGGATCCAGGGGTACACGGGCCTGGCCAGGGGTCTCCCTCCACATGATGCCCAGGCTATGAAAGGCCCTCTGAGGGGCAGCAGTGCCTTTCTTCTCCCTTCCATCCTGCTCCTGGTTCCTTGCGGGAGCCGAGTGGTGCCAGCTGGACACACAGTCAGTTCACATGTGGCCCCCCTCCCCCACGCAGAAGAGTCCACAAAGCAACGCGCTACGTGTTCATGACAGGGGCCTGATGTGCATGGATCTGCAGACACTTAACAATGCAGGTGCTCTGTTTATTTAGTGAACCCAAACTACAAACCACTCACTGTAGTTGTTCAATTCTTTACCCACCCTGTGTGAAAGCCCAGTTTACCCAGAGGACTGCAGAAGTTTGAGTTCAAAGTTTCAAGTATGGCATGATGCATTCAGAATTCACATAAAATTTCAAGTCACTACGTGTATTTTTCATTTGTCCGTTCATTCACTGAACAAGTGTCTCGAGTATGTGCACTGAATGCTGTGGAACTGGAGTAAGATTTAGTCCATACCTTCAAGAAATAGATAGCATGCACACAAAATTATATATACACACACACTTGTAACTATAATACAATGCAGAACCAAAGAGAACCTTAAAAGGGTCGCTTACGAAGAGCTCCAGGAAGAAGAGGAAGCGGTCATTTCCATCCATAGCAGATGAGCACTGTTTCTTGGAGGAAGTAACATCTACAGTGAGGCCTGCTTTTTGCTGTTTAAATTTTGGTCTGATCAGATATTGAATTCCCTCATTCTAATGTCATCTATATAAAATGCATCATTGTTAGGGAAGACTGTAAGTTATCACTAAATAATGTACATACTTCGTGCCACCTCAACGTGACATGCCAGGGGCTCGGGGGAGCAGGGACGTGCGTTTCCCTCACCATTGCCCTGCGCTCTTGAGAAACAGGAGGGCATGAGCCCCTGTGCGTCCTTCCCCTTCCTGCTCCCCACAGCCAGGCAAGGGAAGAGAGGATGTGTCGTTAGAAATGGTGCCAGAGCCAGGGTTCCCAGGGCACAGGCCGGACTCTTTCCACCCCATGAAGGGAACAAAAGCTTTGAGGAAAGACCACCGTGGACTGGCAGTGGGTAGACAGTCTTTCCCGGAAGAGCGTGTGCCTCCAGAAGGCAGGACAAAGCAGGAACCGAGAGCAAACCATCTGGTGATTCCTGAAAACTGGGCACAGTGGGATGACATGAGAGCCCCAGAAGATATGCTACCCTGGAGGGCTGGAGCACCCACAGGAGGTAGCAACTCCGTCCCCTCCTAACTGGACAACTACTTCAGGCCTTAAAACCAGGACACAACGTACTGGCAGGGTTGTGTTAGGAAAGCGCTGACGTTGTATCTGGACACCTCACCCCATGACGGTGACTGGGAATGACATCCACACACAGACATTCTCTTGCTGTCACACAGGCATGGCGGCCCTTCTTATGCATTAAAGACACTTGTTCTGGGCTTCCCACTTAAATGTGGAGATCAAGGTATAGAAATGTCACAAAGAGACTGTAGACAAATACCTCCAGGATCATATTTAATATATTTATCCCGGGAGATTTTTTTTTGCATATTTTTCAAAAATAATGTGAACTGCAATCAACTAATGCAAATCCAACAAAGAAAATAAGGATAAATAAATGTAAAAATGCATGCCTACTAGAAGCAAACCATGGCCTCTTTCCCCACATGATACCCAAATTTCAGTTTAGTTTCCATCAATATTTCACTGCTGCTCCTGCCGCTCTCATTAGCCATGTAACAGGCTGCTCTCTCTTCCCTCCCCTGTGATGCATCCATCCGCCCCTCAAAGCTCCTTGCTTTTCTGTGGTCTCTCAGGTGTAAACAGTATCGTTATTTCCCCAGTTATGTTTGTTTCCCTGGGTAAGGACATGTGTGTGTCAAAAATCAAATAACAGAATGAATATTGTTAGAAGTGAGGAGGAGGAGGAAATGCTGGACAGAGAGCTCCTCAGCCACCAGATCCTCTCTGGACATGCCCACAGGAGGTAGCTCTACAACCCCAGTGCTGGAGAAGCGATGTCGGCAGGCAGCACTGATCCCACCCAGGAAAAAGAAGGTGTTTAAACAACGAATAACTGATTTAAGTCAGCCTTCAGTTAACAAAAACTTAATCCCACCCCAAGCAAGAGTTACGAAGCAGAATTCACAGCTGCGTAACCTGTCAGAGGAATATCATGAACGAATTTCTTTAAATAACTAAAAAGGCACTTTTAGAAACAGGACAGGCATCTAGACTTGTGGGATCTGCAGATGGGCGGTACCTACACTGACCCTGGGACTGGGCAGCTCGGCACCCACCGGCCCACAGATCTCAATTCTGGAAGGTCCACCTGTGATGCCTGCTCCCCCACCAAAGGGCCTGCCCGGCCGGCAAACCATCAAAATGCTTGAAGTTTGGGGGGATTTTCTCCCTGTGCTTTCTCCTTGTACAGAAGGACAGTCACTTGATCACAGGACGAAAGTAAATGGATCGGGCCTGATTTCCTTTTCCAAAACTGAGTGTTCACAACTCACTTTCATGTGCCCTAACTGGTGAGTACAAATAGATTGTGAGACTTTACAGTGCTTTCCCAGGCCTCAAAGATAACGCGACTGTACTGTAATTTACTGCAATCGATCCCTTCTCCTGTTTTAAGGATGGCCATTGTGTTTGCCTATTTTTCAAAAAACCGTCCTCTGAATTCTCAGTAAAACAGCGTCCACAGAGGGCTACGAGCAGAACTTTCAGGTACGCTAAGATAAATGTTAAGGAACTTGGCTTATCTGAAGACACCCAGCTTTTAAAAAGTGAGATAGTCTCCTACAATTGTGCTTTCGTTTCTGCCTTAGACCTCTGTTCTATCCTAGGATTTCCCCCTGTGCTCCTTGTGCTCTGACCTTAAAAACAGTCCATGAATCTCTGCCCTCTCAGCTGCAGCCCAGCTGGGAGAGACTCTCTCCGTACTTACACTGGCAAATAGAAGAAGCTCAGAGGGATGAGAACAAAGACAGAGTGAGGAGCAATCTTATTTTGTGCTCAACAGTGACTAACCGGAAGGACTCTGGATTTCAACAGTCTCGCAGTGGACTCCCATGTGACAAGTGCCTCACTCCTCCTCATAAAGCCCTGTGAGGTAGGTACCATTAGTGATCCGTTGCATGACAGGACACTGAGGCCCAGAAAGGCAAACGACCGGCCAGAAGGCACACAGCATGCAGGGGGCAGAGCTGAGGTCTGCATCCAGGCAGAGGCTCAGAAGTCCACACTCCTCACTGCTCTCCAATCAGCGCAGTGACATGGCTTTCTAACAAAAAAGAAATGGATTTTGAGCATGAGGTATTTTATATGTTAATTTTTAGTTAACTTGCCTTGCAGGAACTTTGCCTAAAGAAGGACTAAGACAGTAAAGTGTGGGGAATCTGTGTCACGTGCTAAATGGTGAAGAGAGTCTCCATTTGTCTGGCAGAGGGAAGGTCGGAGAGATGTGATGGCTGGCTCTGATGATGAAGAGCGTCGAGGGAAGAAAGCACAGAACTGCTCTGAGTTGGTGGAGAAGGCAGAGAGGTTCCAGGGAGTCAGGGTGAGGCGGTGCCCACTGCAGAGCTCTGTGAGAACACGAGTCTTACAAGAAGTGGGAGGAACACTGTCACCCAGCATATCCCTGCTCGGCTGAAGGCTTGCTGTCTCTTCCAACCCCTAGATTCTAACATTCAACTCAGAGGGAGGCCAAGAATGGCAACACCCAGGGGCCTGGAGGCGGTACCTTATTCATCTCTGTAGCCCCAGGATCAGCAGAGTATCTGACACAATATTAGGTCCACAGTAAAAACATGTGTCAGAAAGAAAAAAAAAAGCACACTGCTGTTACTATAATTGTTTGAAGAGGCTCTTTAATAAAACAGGTCATGTTCTGGACACCTGTGAATCACTGTTGAGGTCAAAACTCTCATTTTTACACACAAGAAATCCCAGACCAGGCTATGTGCCTGTGTGCCCAGGTCACAGCCCAGGGAAAGGAACTGGTACCGGCTCCCACCCGCACCCCAGCCGCTGCCAAGAATCACGTCTTAGGAAATTATCCAGGCAAACAACGACTGAATGGCTGACACTTCCTACCACTCGGGCACTTCCACACGGTTTCACCGTCCAGCTGAGCAGAATGACTTGGAGCAGAGGCTTCTCCTCCGGGACAAGTCCTCCACGACGCTATGAGGGAGTGGGGGGTGCAGCCTGGCCTCCCCACCCCAAGCCGTGGGCACCACGGGGCCGTGTGGATGACGTACTCCACAACTGAGACCAACTCGGCCAAGGACACCACTCAGCCCTCCTGCCCCACGGGCCCTGGCCACTGTCACTGCCCCCACCTGTCCAGGGCGTGGCCTGAGGCAGAATGACAGGGACACACAGGCACGCGTGCGAGTCCTCGAACTGTGAACGTCATCAGCCCTCGGGGAGCTTCCTCAGAAACCCAGCAAAGAGAAGGAGGTGCTCACCCGACTCCAGACTCCAGCTGCCGAGAGCAGAGAGTCACCTGCCACCCGAGGTTGGCAAGGTAAGAGCCTCCCAGTTTCCTGCACAGAATAAAACTAGGCAAGTCCACCCAGAGAGATGCCAGGAAACAGGACGGCGGCGGACAAGCTGCTCTCCACTCTGTTCCCTCCATTTTCTATCCTTTTATCTCCCAAATCTTCCTCAGGGTACTGTCATAGGTCTGACCTGAGAACAATTTTTTTCAAATTCAACATTCTCGTTATTTTCACCATTTCAGTCACCATGCCTTCCCCAGAGCTCATTTCAAAGCATTTTTCTCAATTGGGTACAACAAACATACTTACCATCCTAATAATGTTTTTCATTAAGATTCTGGAATGTTTTGTGCCTAAAACTAGTAAATTAAGCTACTGCTTACAGCTGATGCCCCCCTAACAAGCTTGGAGGGAGGGCAACGCTGAGAGTACCTCTAGCACTGGAATCAATAACCAAACGTACCTTAGAGTCTTTGGGGTGTAACAGGCCCCTCGGGAGGCCCCTCTCCCTCTAACCTGCTCCTGGAAATCAATCCACAGGAGGGGCACCCGGGGCCCGGGGATATCCCTGCACCACAGCCTGGTGGGCGGCTTCAGAAAGAACTCACCACTGAGCACATTCGCCATTGAACCCAAGTGCTTGTTTCTTCTTAAGGCTGGTGTCATACGCCTCTGCCTCATGCCTGCTTCTAGCAAACCCATTTACCATCTTTAACTCCCCTTCTAAAAACGGATTTTTTCATTCTTTTTATGAGCCTGTTCCACGTTCTTTCTCATTCTTATTTTTTCTGTTTCACTTGTTTTAATAACCAACCATTTTTATCAGAGATGCAAAGTAATTAAAGAAACAAACATAAAGGTAAGATGCCGACAAGTTGCGGTCACTTTCACGCTCCCCACCCCTCCTCCTAGAAGCCGTCAACTGTCAACTCTCCTTGCCACCCTCACACGACTGGAACACACTCAGGAGCAAGGCGCCAAGGAAAACGTGAGACTCCGGAAGGAAACAGCACTTCAACTTTCCAGTCAGCACCCCCATGCCCAGCCCGACCCACTCTGTACTCGTGACTAAGTCTCAGGCTCTGTCCCCGTCCCTTCCGCTTCTCTCCCCCAGCTCGAGCCCCATCCATGTCCTCACCCCAGCCCAGACCCTCCCTGAGAAGAAGGTCCCTATAACCAACCAGCCACTGCACATCTCCATGGGAAATCTCCAGGAACTCGCACACTCAGCCTGCCCAAGCTGATGTCAACCTCGTGCTCCACAAAACCAGCTCAGAAATGACACCACCATCCAGCTGGTGCCCAAAGCACACCTGGGAGTCTCCCCAACTCCCTGCTGTCCCTCTATCAGGTAAGTGGACAAATCTGCCCAACCCACGGCCCTCCTCTCTCTCTGACCTGCCCGCTCCATGGGCAATCCCATGGCTGCAACTCCCCTTCAAGACATCCTGGCTCTTGCCATGTCACTGGGACAGCTGCTAAACAATCCCCCACTCCCACTTTATTAAAAACCATCTTTTGGGGGGCTTCCCTGGCGGTCCAGTGGTTAAGACTTCACCTTCCAACGCAGGGGTTGCAGGTTCGATCCCTGGTCAGGGAGCTAAGATCCCACATGCCTCAAGGCCAAAAAAACAAAACATAAAACAGAAGTAACACTGTAACAAATTCAATAAAGACTTTAAAAATGGTCCACATCAGGGGGCTTCCCTGGTGGCCCGGTGGTTGGGAGTCTGCCTGCCAATGCAGGGGACGCGGGTTTGTGCCCCGGTCCAGGAGGATCCCACGTGCTGCGGAGCGGCTGGGCCCGTGAGCCATGGCCGCTGAGCCTGCGCGACCGCAGCCTGTGCTCCGCAACAGGAGAGGCCACAGCGGTGAGGGGCCCGCGTACCAAAAAAAAATGGTCCACATCAAAAAAATCTCTAAAAAAAATTAAAAAAATAAAAACCATCTTTTTACTGTAACATCAAACAAAATAAAGAAGACCACCTAAAACAAATGTATGCCTTAATGAATTACTTTAAGGTGAACCTTTTAACCACCACCAAGTCAAGAAACAAAACTCTGTGACCCACCCCAGAAGCTCGCCCACGGCCCGTCCCAGTCCTTCCCTGGGAAGGACAGCACCACCCCTTCCCCACAAGTATCCTGATCTGATTTTTACAATTAGCACCCAAACGCATGTCCACTTTTCCTCTGTCACTCTCCATATTGCAGCCAGATTGTATCAATTGCCTATTTAAAAATCCTTTCGAGGCTCCTTTTTTTTTGCAGTACGCGGGCCTCTCACTGCTGTGGCCTCTCCTGTTGCAGAGCACAGGCTCCGGACGCACAGGCTCAGCGGCCATGGCTCACGGGCCCAGCCGCTCCGCGGCATGTGGGGTCCCCCCGGGCCGGGGCACGAACCCGTGTCCCCTGCATCGGCAGGCGGACTCTCAACCACTGCGCCACCAGGGAAGCCCAAGGCTCCATTTTAAGATAATGTCCAAAATCCTACATGGCACGGGAGCCAGCTCCAAAAAGGCCTCATGACCCCACCCCCCCCTTGGCCTCATGAGCCAAGAAGCTCACGCTCTTGCACAGTCCCTCCCACACTGTGCCAGGGCTGCTTGGTGTGACCAGTTCTCTCACATCTCAGCTCTGGAGAAGCTGGCTGCCATGCGCTTGGGGAAGGGCCAGGTACGAGGCCCTGAGGCCTCTCACAACAGCCATGTGAGGGCACCATCCTGGAAGCAGAATCTCCAGGCCCAGTCAAGCCTTCAAATGAGTGCAGCCTGGCCATAATCTTGACCACAACGAGAGGACCATAGACAGAACCGCCCCGCAAAGCTGACCTGAGCCCATGACCCACAGAAACTGTATAATAATGAATGTTGGTTGCTTGGGGACAATCTGAAACACAGCCACAAGTAACTGATATACACAGGTACCAGGCCCTGTGCGATGGGCCTCTACCCACCTTCCTGGTCTTATCCAGAGTCACCCTTTGGGCTTCCTATATACTAGCAACACTGTACTCCTCTCACTACCTCAAAGGTTGCCAGGGGTTTTTTTTCACAGAATATTTTAAAGCATGAGAAAATGTTCACAACATAATGTTACGTGAAAAAAAGTGTGCAAAGTACATCATATGATCCTACATGGGTAGGTACTCACAGGAGCACACGCACGTGTGTGCGCGAATTCTCCAAACTCTAACCATTATATTTGGGTGCCCACTCTACCAAGACTGGGTTGGGTCCCCCCTGCACGCCGCACACATGCCAGCCCTCCACCTGCCTCTTGGCACACTGGCTGCTCCCAGAGCAGAGGCTGTGCCTTCTCTCCACATTTCCAGCAACCAGCAGAGACTGGCAATAAATATTTATTAAACCAAAGACTTGCCCATGGACAAATCTGAAAAATTGTTGTTAAACAGGATTCTGCAGTTTTTACCAGAGATCATACTATCGTTTCCTGTGTACATCCTGTGGTACTTCTAAACGTTTCGTAGGAGTGTCGCCAAGAATACCAATGGGCTCAGGCCAAGACACTTGCAACTACTGGAGCTCTGACGGAAAGCTCCAGACTCAGACTATGCAGAGAGTAATTAACAGCGATTTTGTTTTGACACTTGCCTTTTGTACTTAGATTAAAATGAAAAACAAGATGCAAAAGTAGTCCACGTACAATTCCCTGTATTTCTGTAGTAACTGGGCTCTTTCCCTCTGGTTTCCCAGCCAAGTGTTAAGAGGGCCAGAGTAGTGGGAAGGAGACTGAGAGAGACTGAGAGAGACAGAGTGATGGAGAGGGAGAGATGGAGAGGGAGAGACAGATGGGGGAGAGAAAGAGAGATGAAGAGAGACAGCGAGGGAGAGAGTCGAGGAGTGGGGGGGGCGGGGGGGGAGACATGAAAATGAAGAGACAGAGGGAGAGAGAAAGAGAGACAGGGGAGAGAGGCAGAAGCCTGAGGCGGGGGAGTGCAAGTGTTGCCTAGTGACACTGAGATGTCTCCACTCCACTGTGGTAATGCAGAGCCGGCATCGTCGCCAGCACAGCTGGATTATATGCCAGGACTGAAGTAATAAAAGTGCTTAAAGAGAGGAGCACTTCAGCCTAGTATTTTTTTTAGATTAAGGTAGTTCCTGGTTTGCTCCTTTCCTAATACAATTTTCTATAAATTGTAAAGATAATGCATGTTGTTGTGAGACACACAGTTACCAAAATAGTAAATATAATAAAAACTAGATCACTTGAGAACTTGGTGCCAGATGCTGTGGCTCCCTAACAACAGCCCTTCCAGGTAGGAAAATCTTCCCTCATCTTCTCAATCAAAAAACAGGTTCAAAGAAAATTCCCAGCGTACACAGCCAACACAAAACCCTGCAACTTCCTTATTCTTACCTGAAATGAGAAGACCTGAGTCATTTGCATAAGTAATTTAACCAGTTATACTTCGCAGAATTCTAAATATTCACCCCCAAATCTCAAAGTCTGTATCATTCAGAAATATGTAAAGGAAGATATAATTATGTATTCGTAAACTACCATATTACAGTACTGATTTGCATGACTTTGTATTACACTTGGTCTATCTATCTTTAATTTCAAAGAGCTGAACCACCACAGTCTTCCTAGCAATAGAAAATCCAGGGAGGCTTTAGGCCCCTCTACACAGGGCCATATGGCCGTGGGCAGGCTGTGGAGGAGGGTGGGAGACGGGGCAACTGGAGTCCTGATTTGGCCCCTGAAGCAAACGTGTCAGTAGGACATGGGTGACGATGAGATGGATAACGGTAAGCCCACTACAATCTGTCAACATTTAGGTGGAAGAGCTTCATCAAGTGGTAGCACAGGGGAGCTGCAAAACAGACAAAAGAATCTTCTCTGTTGTCTCTTGAAGCTACACACCTTCGTTACTGACCTCAGCACAGCCAGAAACTTCTCTATTCTGAATGCAAAGAGCACCTCTGTCTGCACCCACTCATGGGGCCCGACCAAGGGCATTTCCCACCCCAACCAGAAAGAGACTCGGTCAGGTACAAAACACTGACCTGAACATGCCTGAAAGTTGGGACTGCTGGCATGTTCACACCAGCTTAAAGTAAGATTAAAAATTATAATGAATGTCAGCATGTAAATTAAACCATTTGTCACTGCTCGATGAATGACAATGGGAAGTGACAAATGCTACTTTAATGAAATAAATTAGTTCTTCAATGTGGTTTTCACAGGCATCTCATTCTCCAGCTATTTATAAAATTAGGGTAAACTATTAGTGTTTTGTGAAATGACCTTCATGCAAAGATTCTGCTTGGTACTGCTTTTTATTTACACTTAATTCCAACAAGTTCTCAGTGTTTGGTATGGCTTTTTAGGAAAACATTTGAGTGTTTACTCTAGACATCCTTTGCAGAGGGTTTATAAGGCAGTTTTTTTCCCTATGAAACAGTTTTGTCCACCTTCCATCATTTACATCATTCCAAAAGTGAGTATTCTTCCTTTTAGATACACTCAAACACGTAACACACACACACAGACACACATGTGCATTTAAAAGTCCTCAATCCATAATTTGGTTACCTACAAGCCAGCAGAAATAGGGCAGCCTAAATACAAATAAAGCCTGAGCTCACACAAAGACTTCTGGAAAACAACAATTTTTTCTGTACTTAAAAATGTCTATGTCATTCATTTGCTTGTAAATATTTATCAGATGACCCCACAAATCCAGCACTGTTTATAGGATAGAGGCCAGCTCTCAGGGAGTCACTGTTCTGGTGGAAGAAAGGAGCCAGGAAGGAGGAGGAAGTAGTAAAAAACAATAAAAGAGCAATACTGATTACTGCTAGGGTTAAGGGGGTGGTGCGCTGGAGTTACTACTTCAGATTAAGTCCTCAAGACAACTCTTGAGTTGGTGAAATTTAAAGACAAACGCCCAGAGATTCAGATAAGGGGCAGAGGCAGGAACAAGCCTGGTTGGGCCAAGGGGCCAGGGTATGGCCATCGTCTGTCACACTGTCATGGTTAAGGAAAAGTCGCTCTTCCTCAATGTGAATCTGATACCTTAAGGTGTGTCCCTGATATGGGTAAGCATAAGTTAACATTTCAGGAATCCACAATTGGTCAGATAGTTATCTGTACGGCATGAAGACTGTTAAGTCTTTCCCAGCTTTGAAACTCTGGGATTATTTCTCTACCAACAAATGGTCACTCTACAGAAAGCATTTCAGCACAAAGAATTCCACTGGAATGCGAAGGTGGGGCCCTAACTTTACCTGTTTCTGGTAAATATTATTTTTCTAAGTTAACTGAGGCAACAATGGAACAAGATAATGACAAATGTCAGTGAGTCCACTTGGCCAGTTTAACAGTTTAGGCCCGGTAACGACGCTCCCCCGCCAAGGCTGTCTCATTAATGATGTAAAGGGAAGAATCCAGAGGAAGGAGCAGAACCCCAGCTCTGCCAGGAGCCTTCACTGTGACCCTGAAGAAGTCACTTACGTCTTTCTTCAATTTCTTCCTTGGTAAGAAGGAGAGTGAAGTGGTGGCAAAAGACCTGAGATTTCCAACAGAGTCTGAAAGAGACTTTCAAGATTTTGGAAGTTTAATAGGAATTATATATTTGCATCTACGAGATCACACAAACTAATTAAGAGTGAAATTTTTCCTCTTCTCTAGAATTATAATCAACCAGGTGTGAGAGCACTGGCCATATTTTACGCTGATCAGAAGTTCTGAGGCAATGATGTATCTTAGAGGAATGATTTTAATAATGAAGGAAGAGCCTGGGCACTTGGTCCTGGACCACCAGACGCTGGAAACGATGTGTAACTGGGAAAACAGCCTGGCCTAGAATGTCTGGTCTTTACGGGGGAACTTCAGAGGGAAGAGCCAGAAAAGGGCCACAGTAAACCCAGCTCAAGTACTGTGCTTCTTACATAAAGATAATCAGCCTTGAAGGGCAGCAGAACACGCCACCCCAAAACAAGACTGCAGGAGTTCAGGACATGCCACCCCAAAATGTGCCACTTTGGTGTACTGACTATCTCGAGCTGAAGGCACCTGAATGGCAGCAGATGCAGGGAGAGCTTCCTCTGAACCCCCCCCATCTGCCTGAACACAGAGCCTCCACAGGAACTCAGGAGTCACAGGTCCCCTCCCCAGGAGCTTCACCAACAGGAAGACTGACTCTTGTCACAGGAGAGGAGCCTAGAAGTGGACCCCATCCCCAGACAGACCCTGTCACCAACGGCCATCCTCCCATCCGTCCTCTAAGGGCCACTCATCTTCCCTAAAAATCCTTCCCCTCTCCCAAAAGCTACCTTCCACTTCTCCTTCACCTCTTAGGATTGTTTTCATGTCTGAATTCTAAGCCACCTCAGGAATTACTTATTTCCCCTGGGCATCTCCCATGTGCACATGAGATATGTGTGTTAATAAACTTAGGTTTTTCTCTTGTTAATCTGTCTTTTATTATGGGAGCCTCAGTTAAGAACTCAGAAGGGTAGAGGGAAAATTACTTTTTCTCCCCTATAGCATCAGCCACAGACTTTTTTTTTAATTCAGGAAGGAACATATTAGCCCAAAACAAGTGTCACTATCCCACAGCCCCACATCCCCAGAGCCTCTGACACGGCCAGGTTAACTGGCACCCTTCACAGTAACAACAGCAAATCCTATAGTAGGACAGTTCCAGCAGCAGCCCGAAAGCCAAGATTCCTCTTTGCCCTTTGGGGAAAGTTCCGGCATGGGAAAGCCTCTAACCAAGATGAGCTCACGACTCTGCCCACGAAGAGACTCATGGTGGCCCTCCTGCCTTGGTACCTGCACCTTCTAGTCCCCGCATCCTCCTGTCCCCACACCCTCTGGTATGTTAAGCCCAACCTTACGGGATCCCCTCACAACCCGCAGAAGGGAGGCAGCAGAGGAGCAGGTGTGGCTACAATCCCTGCAGGAGTTGGGACCTGGGTGTGCCCCACGCAAGCCTGGCCACACCAGAGGAAACAGCTACTCATCTGACATTAGTCTGTTAACCGGAGACACAGAAAACCTGAGACTCTTATCTCTGCCCTTGACTAAGTTCCCCTCCCTGTTCTCAGTCCCAGTTCACTCAGTGCCCCTGTCTCTGCTGTGCCTACGGCTTCTGGAATCCAGACAATTATGGTTTTTAGAAGCTGAGAGCTATAAATAAAAAGAGCCACGCGAAGCAAGTGGTTACCTGCACCTGCAGCATGCATGGCACAGGCAGGGCTTCTCTGAGACTAACGTCTGTGGGGAAACAACACACATGCACAAAGGAAGGGTATTCTCTCCGAGGGAATGCCAGGAGACAGAGCAGGAACTCAGGGAAGGGAGCGACAGCTGGAGGACAAAGTTAAGAAGGGTTCAGTGACTGGAACTGGATACAAACAGAAATAAAAAGCCTCGGTGACATGTGAGTCCTGTACACACTGATCTTTTCAAGGAGAATACCTACCTCACTGTTAATTAAGAGTCAATCAAGATTTAAGTTCTTGAACCACTTGACATCCCAGCATGCAGGCTTCTCGAATGTCCCACTCCCTGGCAATAAGCTCTCGAATCACTCTTACTGAAGAGGTGCCACTGTTTTCTTGAAACGCTACTGGTTCTCAGGCTGGTTTCACAGTAAACTTTCCCTTTGCTGATAAACTCGATAACTGACATACTTGAACACCCAGTGACTGCCAAAATGATCAGCTAATTGAAGAAAATATTAATTACCACACTGGTTACCATCAACAACCACCACCAATCACTTTCTGGTATTTTTTCATATGTGTGTGTCCATTTTCTTGGAGGCAGGAAGGCTCACAGTTGACAGAAGGAGGGAATTATCCTGCTCGACAAAAGTCTCCCCAAACAGGACTGATGATCAGCCTCTGGCCAGGGGGGATTCCAACTCCCTGAAGAAGACGGGGGACCATGCTTTGGTCTCCACCATCAGCTCTATCTCCTCGATCATGGATCTTGCTGGGCTCCACCTGCTCCCCTTCCCTGCACCACGGCCTCGGAAGCCCCACAGGCAGTAAAGGGACCATCACAGGGCTCCCTCACTCGTTTCCCCTCTCAGGTCACAGTCCTTCTTTGGATGCTGATTGTCCATACATTTGGTCTAGTGTTTTCTTTGAGGTGCCAAGGTGAACCTCGTCCCTGTAACTCCACCTTGGTTGGAAGCTGAAGTCCAGGTAACACATGAAGCTACAGCATAGCCTAGAGCCAAGGGTATCAGCTCAGAAGGCAGACAGTTGTGTTAAAACCTGTCACTTCGCTTTGTCATCTTTTTCAAGTGCCCTTTCAGCCTCAGTTTTCTCATCTGTAAAATGGGGGCAATAATAGTATTTGCCTCTTGGGGTTTTTGTGAGGATGCAGCGAGTCAATACATCTAAGTACTCTGAACAGTGCCTGACATAACAGTATTTGGACCAAACACTGGTGACATCCACCCGTTTTCTTCAGCATTTCACAAGCATATGGGTAAAAACTAGAAAACAACAGATATTTTCCAGCCTGACTTGCTGGAAGACTCAAACAACCAGACAATACAGTCATTCTTTTCCCTTTCTGACCTTCTGCTTTATCATACTCAAGCAAAACCACATCACAGCCCAGCAAGCTCAATATTCTACTGCAAAACCTTGAAAAGCAAAGCCTTTTTAAGGATGAACAGAATAAACAACTTTTTTGGTCCCCTTACCCGCCACAAATTTCCCTTCTTCTATTGAAAGAAGGCACGAAGCTGATGTACCTGCAGGTGTAGGACTGTATCATCACTCCCGGGGGGGAGCATCAGAGACAGGGAGCCCAAGGACACCCTCACCATGGGCAGCTGAGCCAGCTCAAGCCTGCACTTGTCCCTAGTCAGCGTCAGGGCCCCAACTGCCCACAGCAGATGAAGTAACGTGTCCTCTGTCAACAGACCAGGCATAAACAGTCATGATCCCATCCTCTGTGCAGAACAGCACATTCGAGTGTATGCACATCTCCAAGTATGAAAAGAGTGCTGCCCTTCCAAAAGTTTTACCCACTCAAGGAAACAATGTGTCACTTCTAAAATATAAAACAGTACCAATAACACGCAACAAGTCACTATTTGGACTTTCAAATAGTCTGCACTTCACTGTGAAGTGAAATTGTCTTCAACTAGAATCAGCCCAGAAGATTTCTTTTCCATCTTAGTTCTAGCTTTTTAAACAATGCATGAAGATTAATCAATTTTTCCAAGTTTAAAAGAAGGCATTTTCCACAGACTACTACTCTGATAACACCTAGAATTTAGAACCTTGGAATTCACACGTGTTAAGGCAATAAGATGTAAAATTGTGCTTTTACCACTTGCTACACGCAAGTTATGTTTCTAACAGCATATCATCAAACGCACTTAAATTTCAAACTCCTGGAGTCATTCCAAATCTAAAAGACAGGAGCACAGTTACACCCGTACTTATATAAACTGACAAGAGCAAAGAGAAGTTAAACACATGAGTTATATACACTGCAACTGGGCACACTGATGTTGAATAGTTTAGGAACAGTAACCGTACTGCTGAATCAGAAAGAAGAAAGAAACCATCCATCAGAAGAATCATTTACAAGAACCGTGTCTCTGACTTCTTGTCATCGTTTTAAATATTTACGTGTTCCTGCATTCTCCTGGGGGGCGGAGGGGCTCTCACTACTGTCCGTGAAGACCTACGTCCTGATGCATTTGGAACTTCTTGATGGAGCAGAGGAGCAGAAATAAAGTCTGTTTCACAACTGGACCACATTTTAAGGGACAAAAAGTTTTTCAATACGTCCTTTTAGGGTGTTTTTGTATTAAAATCCTCAGTCTAAAAAAAATGCAGTAGTTTACATTTTAGCTTAATCTAAAGAGCTTTAACGTAATTTTTGCCAATTTAAAAACTACAGTAATGACTGCCATTTATTAAAAGCCTACTCTGTCAGGAATCTTCCAAATACACTTTTCCATTTAATGTATTTACAGTGCAAATGTGTGCATTTTTCTTTAGAAGGCTCACTATTACTTACCTGTTCATTATACACAACTATTATTAGCCAAAAGGAGACACAACCAAACCCTTCACTTCTGTGGTTGCCTTTCCCTCCTGTTAAATTCCATTCCAAAATAAAAGGTCCTAACACTCTGGCACTGTTGCTGTTTTCAGAGTTCACTTGGATTTTGAAGCTTACGTGTTCAGAAAGCAAGAGGAAAGCTGGTGTGGAGGGGATGAGACGGCCCATGCCCAGCTGCAGGCATCCATATGAAGGCTCCCAGGCCAGCAGAAGGCAGAGAACGTGAGCCTTTGTGGCAACTCGGATTCAGTGAGGATCTCACCACAAAGTCAACTCCTGAGGGTGACTCAAACAGGAGCGTAGCAGTGGCCTATAACTTTTAATCCTGCATCTGAAGGAACACCCGTGACACAACAGCTAGTGCTGCCCAAGTCCTTGATGAGAACACGGCTGTCTCTACACCCCTGTGCCCCTTCTCCATCAATGCTCTGTCTCTGAATCAAGACTCAGGTTAGAAAAATCCTATTCCATAAACCATGAAATGACCACCAAGCAAGCTTAGAACTGATGTTCCAGTGGTTGAAATCTCTTTTGATAACTGACCTATTCAGGCAAAGTAACTCTAGGTAAATAGAATTTAACATACACTGGGCTGCACAAAGCCTGAACCTGAGGTTCTTAGCACGGCCTGGGAACATGCACATATTCGCCTATCCCAGACCCACCAATCAGAAACTCAAACACTGGCCCAAGGACAGTAACCAGGGTTTTAACCCGCCCTCCGGGCAACTGTGATCCTCCCAATAATGCTCACCAAAATAGAGAGACGGTAGATATTACCCGGGTTGCTGTTTTCCTTTGTCAAATGTGCTTCCTATACATCTGAATGTTTCTGGGAAAATTATGTTCAGCTTGGCTACCCCTTGAGCATCAGCATGATACAGAGAAGAGCATTTCTGATCAAGGCTCAGAGCAGGTTCTGGGGCAGCACTGAAGGGTGCCATGGTAATCAGTCACCACCTGAACTTCCAAGTTTACTGAGGACGACATAGTAGTGACAGCACCCTGTAAACAAGTGGAATGACTGTGTGAATGGTCACACCCCAGAGCCACCAGGCAGCCTCTGAGGTGAGGGAAGAGGAAGCATGTGTCTCACAAGCAAAACAGCTCTCTTGCTACCCAGGAGGGGAAGACCACCTGGGGTGGAACAGTCAACAAAGCCGAGGGTCAGGAACCTTTGCACCTTTGGGCAAGGGGGAAGGCAGGGAGAGGAAGGAAAACAACAGAAGACATGTTGAAACTGGTTTCTTTTTGAGGTTTTTTTCCCTAGAACCCGAAACAAAAGTGAGAATTATAATCCACTTGTGAAATCAGAAGTAAAGGTCTAAATTAGGAGGAAAAGTGATTTTTCTACAAGTCTCATAGATTCAAGTGAAAGCAGAAGATAAACCAATTGCACAGGATTAGATTAGAAATTATGTCCCAGTGACATGTGTTTAGGAACAAATAAAGTTTCTTTCTGATCTAGACGACAGTTGTGGATCTACTAGAACGTTTCTGCAGTAAATGTCTCACAGAGCTGTTCTCTAGCGAAGTGACAGAACGAAAACACCCAGGTGCATTCTGTATTTTCTTGGGCCTGTGATGGCGACGGTGTAGCAACAGCATCCACTCCCGAGAGATACCAGCCTTGCAGAAAGGGAAGAGATCTTTAAAAAATTGTGAAGTAAGTTTTAGCATCAAGTTGAGCATTCTTAGCTGAAGTGATGAAGTAATTAAACGGGACTCCCGCTCGTGGTGAAATTAAAGATCAAACTTATAAGTAAAATTCAGTCAGGAATCTGCAGACAATGGTCCCAGATGGAGACCCAGTGAGCTAAAAGTGATTGCTACATTTTTAAAGGATTTAAAAAACAAAGAAGAATTTGCAACAGAGACTCATGTGGCTGGCAAAGATAAAGCAGAAGGTTGGCCAGCCTAGCTCCAGCTGCAGAGCTCTTCTGTAAAATAGTCACCAATTCTTTAAAACTAAGCGTGGGACATTCAGGGCTGGAGTGGACATCATGTGCTTGAAACAGATCTGATTTTTGTAAAAGCTGAAACAAGGGAGGCAATTCAGCTAGGAAGTAATACAACTAGAGAAACACAATGATTATGATGGTAGAAGAGCTACCTGAGTTCCTGTGTGAAAATAAACTCCAAAGTCAAATTCAGAACACTACCAGCTAAAGCGTAGTCTGGCCTTTCCAAGCAATCAGTTAATCAGCTCATGATAACTAACAGTATGAGCACTTTATAATCACTGCTCAACTTTATTTGGAGATCACTGCAAAATGAAGTGAAGAGACATGACTAGAGGCTCTAAGAGACTAAGCCATCATCAATGTGAAACTGTGTCTCTGATACCCTCAGGGCCTCCTGAAAGGAGTCCTCCAGAACCTGCACGAGATGAGCCCAGAGGCCTTGCCCTAGAAGGCAGGACTTGGGAGGAGACAGAATATCCGGAAGCAGACAAGGTCCCTTATTTTACAAATTTACCACAGTTCCATTCTTCTAGACTGCTGGACATTTTGGAGCAATCTGGGCTTCTTTCGCTTCTTCATTTTCCTTTACCTGTAAGTCAGTAAGTCTTGACAGCCAGAGGTCCTACTGTTTCTGGCATCAGACCTTCTCTGTGTTTCCTCTACCTTAACCTATGTTTTCAAATCCGATCAGCTCATCCCTGAATTATTTCAATAGCCTCTTAGCTCCAAATGACCGTGCACACCACAGGCCAGAGTGTACCAGATGCCACAGTCGGGCTGTGCCTTGGATGAGCAGACCAGGTTACCAGATGACTCCGCGCTGTTTCCTCTGGTTCTGACCAGCTCCACCACTGTTTCAGCCTACTGATGTCACTTATAGCTGCTGTCATTTACTGAGTTTATGTGCCAGGAAAGAGGGAAAAAAAATCCACATTCATCATCTCGCTTAATCTTCACAACCTCCTAAGGTGTGTTTTATTTTGCTCGTTTTGTAGATAAAGGAAACTGAGTTTTAAAGAGGCTAAGTACACAGTCCAGAGTGACACATGGGTAAGGCCAGCAAAGGCCCTTCTGATTCCAAGGCTGGGCGGTGACCTTTGCCCTGAGCCACTCCTCAGTCTTTACATCCATTGCTGTCCAGTATGAGCCCATCCTCCTGCCCAGCTGGATCACCACCTTTCCCAAAGCACAACCTGCATCTCCCATTTCCCTTCTTCCTCTCCCCACAGCCCACAGATCCAAACTTCACCATCTTTCAACACAGGATCAAGCACCACTTCATCCAGAAGGTTCTCTAAAACCTAGAAGTGACGCCTTTCTCCTCTAACTGTATGCAGCACGAGCCTGCACTTTTCTGCTTCCTTCCTTCATTTCATGGGTTCTCAGATATTCCCGTGAGGCACCATCCAACTGACTACAGTCTGTTGAGAGTGGGACCTGACTCCATAAATTCATCCCCACCCAGAACACTGCCTTGCAATTAATTGCTGAATTACTATCAGCAAGATATTTCCATTCAAAGAAAAAAGATCAAAAGCGGTTCAGTAATAACGAAAAATTACATTTCATTAGTCATTCAAAATTGTTTATGCATCATAATAAAAAATGTACGGGGCTTCCCTGGTGGTGCAGTGGCTAAGAATCTGCCTGCCAATGCAGGGGACATGGGTTCAAGCTCCAGTCCGGGAAGATCTCACATGCCACAGAGCAACTAAGCCTGTGCGCCACAACTACTGAAGCCCGCGCGCCTAGAGCCCGTGCTCTGCAACAAGAGAAGCCACCGCAATAAGAAGCCTGTGCACCGCAACGAAGAGTAGCCCGCCTGCAGCAACAAAGACCCGACGCAGCCAAAAATAAATAAATAAATTTATTTTTTTTAAAAGTATTCCTTATTTAGCTTTATTTAATAAGAGGCTATTATTTTTCAGTACAAAACTTTCAATCAAAACCCCTATACAACAAAGGCATCATCTATCACCTCAGTTTTGCCACAATAGAACTGCATTAGCCAACAAAACACAGACAAGATTTTCTCCACCAACTCAAGAATCTGAAGCTAGCCAATTGCTCTGAAGAGTAATAGACGTTATTATTCTCTAACATTTCCAGGGAGAAACCCCTCAACTGAACCATGATAAATATCATAAAATAAAAAGAATCCAAAGAGAGGAGTGCTTTTCTTTCCAGTTGGACCTAATAAATAACAACTGTGACAATAATCTCTTTGGTGAAGATTTATACTCATTGAATATCTGTATCAGTGACCCACTGACAAAGGGGAGATGATCGTCGCATGCCTCCCTTCACCTCCCCTGGCAGCCTGTCATTTCAAGCTGGCCTCTGCTGGAAGGGGGGCTCCCACAGACCTGCTATAATCAGCGCTTATCACTGCCCAATAGAAGTAACTCTTTAGTCTCCCTCCCTCCTCTCCCAGTTGTTCTCCCCCTTCCTCTTTTCCTGTCCTCCTCTCTCTGCTCCCCTGTCCCTCACCATTCTCTCTCATCTTCTGTCCTGGGATGGGGTTTCTCAGTCCAAGTTAGCCAACTTATCTTCAGGGCCCATTAGGTTCACTGAGGAATTTTTTCCTTCTGTGTTTTCATTGCAATGATTATTTCTAACATTAATATAACTATGTTCCAGTCCACCTGGATGGCCGCCTTGTAACCATCTCCTGCCCTGTGATTTCCACATCAGGTGTGCACAATTGCACAAGCAGCTTCACCTGCCAAGGCGGGTGGGGAGCGAGGCATAGGGGATATTCAAGGTGTAGGCAGCACATTTTTTCCACAACATGTCATTTAAATTCACAGATTACATAATTTTGTTACTAACTTGTAATTTGCTTTGGATATATAGTTACAGAGGAGCTACAAGCATTACGGGATACACATTTGGTTCCATGTTCACAGTGTTATCAGCAACATTATAATACACTTCACAGCATATCACGCCCTGCCTCTACACCACAGCTAACTATGCATCCTTTCCTCCACTAAAATTCCCAAACTCCATCAGGGCAAGGGTTCCCATTCCAGCCAGCTTGGGGCTCTGCATGGCAAGGGCACTCAGGAATGACTGTTTCAGAGTAGTGGATCTGCCCTGCCCTGCTTTTACACTGTCTGGGATCAGCTCTTTCTGGAAGGCATGCCTTCCAGTGATGACCATAATAGCCCATACCACACTAGCTCAGACTGGCAAGAACAAACAATGGCTTTTTCTTAGATAGTCAAATGATTAGACAAGAAAGGTGGCATCATTTTCATGACAGTTTGGCAAGTCAAATTGGGAACACTTTTATAGTATTTCTTCCACACTCTCCTGCCCAAAGTGAGTACTGCCAGATTCTTACCGAGAATTCAATGAAGGAAAAGCTGTTTTTCCATTATTTGCCACTTTTTCGAGTATCACAACAGTGAAGAATATGAGTTTAAATGTATACAGTATCACACTTTGACACAGTGAACACTTTGTAAATCAAATTTTACCATAGTGATTCACAGCTTACCATGGACAAAACTTCCCAATAATCCCCAAGACAGATCACAGATGAGCACTCTTTTTAGTATAACTTCTACTCATCTAATAGGTACAGATATACTTTTTCTTCCATAAAACTCCAAAAGGGCTGTAGGTGAGAGTTAAGTGTGTGAATTCAGATTAAAAAAACAAACAAACAAAAAAAAAACGGCTCCCTCAGGCTCCACAGGTAAACATCTGGAGAGCTACCCTCTCAAAGACCAGTGTAGTCAGGAAATTACTCTCCCCAATGTTAGACTAAATAACAGCCGATCACATTAAGACTAAATAAGTAACCAAGAGACTGAGGTCTCTAAGAGCAGAAAAAGCACTGGAGTCCAGATGTCCTATCTCCCTGGATTTTCTACAAATAGGCCATTCTGTCCAAATATTGAAAAAGTAGACAGAAATGTTTTCAGAAAATGGTACAATCAACACATAAATAAAAGGTACCAACTATTATCTTCCTACAACTAAACAGCCAAGAATAAGTTGGGAAGTGCATACTGTTTATTAAAAATAACTATTCTGTTGTTTTATGTACACATAAAATCAAATGAAAAAATTTAGTAGATGATGCTCTGGAAAACAATATTTCAAATAATAACAGTGAAATAGAAAATAATTCCTTAGGTGACAGCTTCACACAGCATCTGACAATCTAAATTTCTCTGTCTCAAAGCCAAGCTTGTTAACTGAAAAATAGGAAAAAAGCACCGGCCATCTTAACAAGTTGTCATCAGGAAAGTACAGCTGACATTTGTTTCATCTTCTTGATGGGATAAGCAATATATTCTTTTCAAGGAATGCTAATTAAAAAACACAAAATCTGCCCGAATATGAACGTTATTAGGCTCCTATTAACAAACACACACACAAATCTGGCATAACCACCGAGGTTTTTATGCAGGCTCTCAAAAATCATGGAGTGTGTTCTATGTACAATTCTTGAAACACTCAAAAGCCAGGTATCTTGAAGTTGCTCCGATACTGAGGTTTCGTTTCATGCAGACAAAGTGGAAGCGTCACTACTCAGTGACCTCTCTCAGTATTTGATGCTTTATACATGCAAAGTCTGCTACTAAATCTTATTTGTTTGATATGATTCCATTTGTCACAGAAAAGATTCATTTAATTCAATATGCCAATTCCTTGCTTTCACCATCATGGTGGGAATGGCACCCATATACGGAACAGGGAGGGAAGATTCAGGAGAGTTGGTCTGTTGCTGGTGCTCAGAAACCGACATTATCTGTTTGCCAGGCCTGGCTTAGAGAAAATAGACATGAGAATGGAACTAAAGGGACTCACTCCATCTAACACTGTCATGTTCTCAACTTTATCTTGTAAAAAACACCAGAGCATAATGTTGCAAATGCTAATTTGAAACTCAGAATTACTTAGATGGTATCAAGGTTTGAGTGAGTACAATTCATATTATATATAAAACGATCAGCAAGTCTGTGATTGCTTCTATAAAAAGTAAATAAAATTCTCATTTGAGGGTCACATATATTAACTGATGTTTCCAGATACCAGCAATAATTAGCACTAACTCAAACTGTACAAACTTCTTGGCCTGATCAAGACAGACTTTTTTTAAAAAAGGAAGGGAATGGTGAATTTTATGATATGTGTTCTTTACCACAAAAAAAGGAAGGTGGCCATAAGGAAGGGAACTGGGACCAGCAACTACTTGTGCTTAAGACTCTTCTAGGACTCCAGGTCAATCTGTTTGCAAAACAGAGAGAGGACTATGGTGATTTAAACAGTGACCTCTCTTTAACAGACAGCAGCAGGGGTCTCAGAAGGTCAATGCTCTTTCCCATGGGCACATGTGAACCTTGCAATGACACAGGTGTGCCTCTTCAGAAAGGAGAGAAGAGCATATGCCTTAGAGCCCTGAAATCTGAGAGGAGGAGGACGGTCCCAGAGGGATGATGCACGAAGGGCAATCCATGAGGGTGGGAAAGACCAGCTGTCAGAACATGGAACGAAGGACACACTTATCCTTTTCTACCCATAAGCACTGCCACGCGGAGGCCACGCCCTCTCCAGGCTGAGGGGAGGCTCAGGGGCAAAGGCACTGCAGGGCACATTTCCCTCCAACCTGATGACAGACTCAGAATGTACACCCAGCAGGTTCTTGGTACTGGGAGAACTCAATTGGGGCACAAACGCACCAACTTCCAGTGCCATTTTCAGAAATACACGACAGTACAATACAGTCTTCTCCTACCCATTCCTCGTCTCTACTGCAGTAAAAGCTGAGTTAGCATTTTTATCAGGCACACTTTATCAGACTCTGAACGATTTTGCATTTTTGTCCTTTCAAGCATTCCCCTCCCCTAACACGGATGTTATTTCTGGAAGCAGATGTGCTCATTCCCAACACGGCTCACAAGCCATGTGCCCAGCTGTGACAACTTCAGAATGCACATTTGTCTAATACAAAAGTAATGGAGATTTTTAAAATTTAATTGCCATATACATTTGTTGGTCCAGTCTAACTATGTTATTCTATTCCAAATATGCTAGCACCTAACAGTGTTCAACATTTGTTTTATCCAATAAGTTTGTGAAATGGACTCCATACACTACACTATGAAGGCATTTATTCATAATTACCATCATTAACCATGACAGGGTTGTAAAGCAGATGCTGATTCACCACAGATTAAATCGTGTTTCAGTACTAACTGTATTTAATCATAAATGACTTTGAAGACTGTTTATTCATGTGCTGAAAGGCAATGTTAAGAAGTGGCTGGGACTGTCCACAAATTTCTACTCTCTTTAACCCCAGTTTTCTCATCTCTAGTTTCTTCAATAATAATGCTTCTACCTCATAAGGCCGCCATGAGAATTAAATGAGCTAGCATGTAAATTACCCAACAGAATGTACCAGATAAGTGTTTGTTTCATTTTACTTTCTTTCCAGTTTAGTAAAACCAGATGCTATTATTGAGACTAAATAATAACAAATATGATGGAACAGAGTATCACAAATAGAGATCCACTTCCAGTTAAAGCCTATGTTCCATTTATGTAAGATTTTAAAAACTGTTAAATGGTACTTGATCTATATATAATCTATATATTTTTTCATTGATTGTGATATTGTATATGCTTCTGAAACTGCTCAAAATTTTAAAGTTGAACAAATCACTCCTGTGCCCTGGGTGCACCTATCAGCAAAAGACGAAATGCTTACGTTTCATAGATAAGCAAATTTCAGTAAGGATGCACCCAGTAGTATTTAAGAATCCTTTGATGATGTGAAACTGAACCATCTTTTGACATATTACTGGTACCTATCAAGGAGAATGGTCTCCAGTTAAACGAATACATCACTAGATTTAGAACACATACAGAGTTTCTCACCAATTCATCAGGATTAGCAATGATATTTTTAAGGTAAAAAAAACCATCAGGATTATAAGTAGAAATTAATAAACGCAAAAGTAAATTTGAAAAATTTATCACGTCAATTCCATTTTCTATGTGCCCTTAACAGTCTGTACACCTGTTTTTTACACTTTGTCACACCAGTTGCCAATGTGTTCTCCAAATGTGGTGAGAGTTTCACAAATTAAAGAAGCTTGGATTCATCTTTGTTAACGCTGTGCTTGGGACAAAACTCTGTGAAAGTCTGTCAAGGAATAAATGGCCACTGAAAGGGTTTACAGCCATTAGCCCTGTAGCTACAAAAAGTATAAAACAAACTCCTGCCTTCCAGGTACTGTTATTGTGTTACTGTCAATTTCTCCTTTTATGTCTGTTAACATGTGACAGTAACACAGTAACAGTAGGAGACTTCAACACCCTACTTATATCAATGCACAGATCATCCAGAGAGAAAAATCAATATGGAAACACAGGCCTTAAATGACACATTAGATCAGATGGACTTAATGGATACTTATAGAGCATTCCATCTGAAGGCAGCAGAATACACATTCTTTTCAAGTGCACATGGAACATTCTCCAGGATAGATCACATGCTGGGCCACAAAGCCAGCCTCCATAAATTTAAGAAAACTGAAGTCATATCAAGCATCTTTTCCAACCACAATACTATGATACTAGAAATCAACATAAGAAAAAAACTGCAAAAAATACAAACATGCAGAGGCTAAACATGCTACTAAACAACCAATTGATCACTGAAGAAATCAAAGAGGAAATCAAAAAATACCTAGTGACAAATGAAAACGAAACACAACAATCCAAAACCTATGGGATGCAGTAAAAGCATTTCTAAGAGGGAAGTTTACAGTGATACAAGCTTACCTCAGGAAACAAGAAAAATCTCAAACAAACAACCCAAACTTACACCTGAAGCAACTAGAGAAAGAACAAACAAAACCCAAAGTTAGTAGAAGGAAAGAAGTCATAAAGATCAGAGCAGAAATAAATGAAATAGAGACTAAAAAAATAATAATAATAGAAAAGATCAGTGAAACTAAAGTCTGGTTCTTTGAAAACATAAACGAAAATGATAAACCTTTAGCCAGACTCATCAAAAAAATAGGGCTGGAAAGGCCCAAATCAATCGATAAAATAAGAAATAAAAATAGGAGAAGTTACAACGGACACCACAGAAATACAAAGGATCGTAAGAGAGTACTACAAGGAACTATACACCAGCAAAATGAACAACCTAGAAGAAGTGAACAAATTCTTAGAAAGGTACAATCTCCCAAGACTGAACCACAAAAAAACAGAAAATATGAACAGACCAATTACTAGTACTGAAATTGAATCAGTAATTTTAAAAACTCCCAACAAACAAAAGTCCAAGACCAGATGGCTTCACAGGTGAATTCTACCAAACATTTAAAGAAGAGTTAACACCTATCCATCCGAAACTATTCCAAAAACACCGCATAGGAAGTAACATTATGAACCCATTCTATGAGGCCACCATCACCCTGACACCAAAACCAGACAAAGCTATCACCAAAAAAAGAAAATGATAGGCCAATATCACTGATGAACATAGATACAAAAATCCTCAATAAAATACTAGCAAACTGACTCCAACAATACATTACAAGAATCATACACCATGATCAAGTGGGATTTATCCCAGGGATGCAAGGATTTTTCAATGTCTGCAAATCAATCAATGTGATACACCACATTAAAAAATTGAAGAATAAAAACCTTATGATCATCTCAACAGATACAGAAAAAGTTTTGATAAAATTCAACATCCATTTATGATTAAAAAAAAACTCTTCGGAAAGTGGGCATAGAAGGAACATACCTCAACATAATAAAGGCCATACATGACAAACTCACAGCTAACATAATTCACGGTGAAAAGGTGAAAGCATTTCCTCTAAAATCAGGAAAAAGACAAGGATGCCCACTCTCACCACTTTCATTCAGCATAGTTTTGGAAGTCCTAGCCACAGCAATCGAAGAAAAAGAAATGTAAGGAATGCAAATTGGAAAAGAAGACATAAAACTGTCACTGTTTACAGATGACATGATGCTATACATAGAAAATCCTAAAAACACTACCAGAAAACTACTAGAGATCATCAATGAATTCGGTAAAGTTGCTGGATACAATATACAGAAATCTATTGCATTTCTATACACTAACAACAAAATATCAGAAAAAGAAATTAAGGGAAAATTCCATTTACTATTTCATCAAAAAGAATAAAAGATCTAGGAATAAACCTATCTAAGGAGGTAAAAAACCTCTACTCTGAAAACTATAAGACACTGATGAAAGAAATCGATGATGCAAACAGATGGAAAGATATACTGTGTTCTTGACTGGAAGAATTAATACTGTTAAAATGACCATACTAACCAAGGCAATCTATAGATTCAATGCAATCCCCATAAACTGCCAATGGCATTTTTCACAGAACTAGAACAAAATTTGTTTTTTAATTTGAATGGAAACACAAAAGACCATAAATAGCCAAAACAGTATGGTAGGGCTTCCCTGGTGGTGCAGTGGTTGAGAGTCCGCCTGCCGATGCAGGGGACACAGGTTTGTGCCCTGGTCCGGGAAGATCCCACATGCCGCGGAGCGGCCGGGCCCGTGAGCCATGGCCGCTGAGCCTGCGCGTCCGGAGCCTGTGCTCCGCAACGGGAGAGGCCACAACAGTGAGAGGCCCGCGTACCGCAAAAAAAACAGTATGGTACTGGCACAAAAACAGATATACAGATCAATGGAACAGGATAGAAAGTCCAGAAATAAATCCACACACTTATAGTCAATTATCTATGAAAAAGGAGGCAAGAATATACAATGGAGAAAAGACAGTCTCTTCAATAAGCGGTACTGGGAAAACTAGATAGCTATGTGTAAAAGAATAAAATTAGAACATTCTCTTAACACCACATACAAAAATACACTCAATATGGATTAAAAACCTAAATGTAAGATTGGATACCATAAAACTCCTACAGGAAAACATGGGCCGAACACCCTTTGACATAAATCACAGCAATATCTTTTTGGATCTGTCTCCTAGAATAATGGAAATAAATACAAAAATAAACAAATGGGACTTAATTAAACATTAAGCTTTTGCAGAGCAAAAGAAACCATAAACAAAACAAAGAGACAACTTAATGACTGGGAGAAAATATTTGCAAATGATGCAACTGACAAGGGATTAATTTCCAAAATATACACACAGCTCATACAGCTTAATATCAAAAAAAAAAACCCAATCAAAAAATGGGCAGAAGACCTAAATAGACATTTCTCCAAAGAAGACATACAGATGGCCAACAGACACATGAAAAGATGCTCAACATTGCTAATTATTAGAGAAATGCAAACCAAAACTACAGTGAGGAATCACCTCACACCTCACAGTCAGAATGGCCATCATGAAAAAGTCTACAATAATAAATGCTGGAGAGGGTGTGGAGAAAAAGGAACCTTCCTACACTGTTGGTGGGAATGTAAATTGGTGCAGCCACTATGGAAAACAGTACGAAGGTTCCTTAAAAAACTAAAAATAGAGTTACCATATGATCCTGCAATCTCACTCCCGGGCACATATCTGCAAAAGATGAAAACTCTAATTTAAAAAGATACACATACCCCAAAGTTCACTGCAGCACTATTTACAATAGCCAAGACATGGAAGCAACCTAAATGTCCACTGACAGATGAATGGGTAAAGAGGATAAACACACACACACACACACACACACACACAATGGAATATTTCTCAGCCATAAAAAAGAATGAAATAATGCCATTTGTAGCAACATGGATGGACCTAGAGATTATATTTAGTCAGACAGAGAAAGACAAATATAACATAACATCACTTATATGTGGAATCTTAAAAAAAATGATACAAATGAACTTATTTACAAAACAGAAATAGACTCACAGACATAGAAAACAAATTTATAGTTACCAAAGGGGATAGCGGTGGGCGGGGGGAGATAAATTAGGAGTTTGGGACTAACATATACACACTGCTGTATATAAAATAAACAACAAGGCACTACTGTATAGCACAGGGAACTATATTCAATATCTTGTAATAACCTATAATGGAAAAGAACCTGAAAAAGAATACACGTATGTGTGTGTATACATACACACACACACACATACATGAATCGTTACTGTAATCTGAAACAAACACAACATTGCAAATTATCTTTACTTCAATTTTTAAAAATGGTTATTAAAAAAAAGTATCACAAACCTACTACTTATTTGCTTCTGAAAAGCCAGGTATGGGCAAAACACACTTCCTCTAGACCCTTTCAGACTTTTTTAGAGGCTGTTTTACACATCCAGCTTCCCCCATGATACAAGGAGCAACAAAGGATTCATTAGGAACCCGTGGAAGGTGAGGAAGTAAATATCTTCCTCTGGGGAGGAATTAAATATCTGTACCAAGAGCCCCGAAAATCTGCATACTTTCCATACCAGTAATTATACTATCATTTTTATCAAAGAAATCATCTGCAATATAGGAAAAAAGCATATTTGATTACAGGTTAATATAAGCAAAAAACTCACTGTAGTATTGAGAAGTACTGTTACTTTTTTAACAGCAGAGAAGTGGAAGAAGAGCCCATGGATATACTTTCATAGTGGGGAGCGGACTGTGCCGAGAAACCATGTCTATGACTCTAGGACGAAGCACTATGTAATCAAAAAACAAACCAAACAAAACAAAAAACAAAACTTCAGAGGAATGAAGGAACTTCAGCTGGAGGTGGCTGCCCGTCATAAGCCAATGACAAGAGCTGGACTCCTCCAGCCTGTCCACCACACTTGGTGGTTCACCAGTAGGAAGCTGGGGGGAAGGTCTTGTCCTGTGCTCTGCTTCTCGGAGGGGTCCCAAACGTGAAAAATGGGAGGAAGGTCAAGAAAGGAGCTGGGGAGGCAAGATGACCCTCCCGGAGCTCAGCATCCACTGACCAGGCCACTGGACGTGTGCTGCTCTTGGGCAGTGAGGAGCCGTCTCAGGAGAACCCATCCAAGTGACCATCCGTGGGGGTGGCTGAACACCGCCGACTGTTCCCCTAACATATGCCACCTCCCTGGAGCCCATTTCTCCAAAGGACACAAACAAGTCTTGTTCCAGGTCTGCAAGGTTCCATAATAACTGCTTCAGGGCCCCGATTCAGGATTTTTTCAGAGTCAAGAATACATCAAGCTGTCAAGAAGCCAGTACAACAGAAGTGGGGCAAATATGAGGTAGAGGCTGAGCTGAGGAAGAAAGCTGCCAACTGGCCACGCAGACACCGAGGCACCAGGGTGCCAGTCAGATAGCCGCCACGGGCAGCACATGTGTGTCTCAGAAAACCATCAGAGGGGTTCCTGCATGCATGTGTGTGCACACCCCACATGTGCACATTCCCTCACTCACCCCAGACACACATCACTTGCACACCTTCAAGTACATGCACACACGCATAATCTAGACACACACCAGCCTAGAAATTGTCAACCTTCAACCACAAGCTTTGCGTTTTTCTCACATCACTTCTCTTGTCGTGTTACATCAACACTGAGAGACATCTAACGTGGTAATGTCTGACACCCAGGGAAGCCTCCATCTCTTAAGCAGAACTGCAGTCCCAAGTTGGTTTCATTTAGATGTTCCTCACAATCTCCTAAATGCCAGTCTTTGCCTCAAGGTGCATCAGTCTACACTGACAAAGTTTCGCAATCCAGTAAAACTAACAGGTCTCAAAGCTGCAGAAGAAAACAGGAGGGCTGCTCAGGACACGTGGAATGTGCGTTTCTCTTATTTCCATAATGCCACCTATCATGAGGTAGAAAGCAGCAGCTGGAAATTTCTGGGAGGCAAGACATCTTGCCATCAGAGGGCAAAGCACTTGAAATCTTACCTTCCGAATGAAATAAAAGAAACCTAACATTGGTGGCCAGAGACAGCTAGCATGGGCACATAGCCGCCTGATTTCCACAACAGCCCAATGAAGTGGATGCTGGTAGCTACGTCCTACAGCTGAAACACCAACTTGAGAGTTCTCCTGCTACAGTAGGAAGAAACAAAGGCATCTCTGGAGATGATTTTAATTGGGACTTACAACACTGCACGATTCTGGCTAGAAGTTTACTGGAGCATGTTTTGCAAGGTGCAATGCACAGAAAAACATTACCAACCTGAGTACAAGCTACTGCTGCTCTGCAACAAGGAAATGACAGTAGGAGAAGATCATGAATAGAACACTGCAAATATTCAAAAGGAAGGATACAATGCAACAAAAGAGTCTTCTGTCAGTTACAGTTTATTTAAATTATTAAAAAAGAAATAGATAAAATGACAGCATACATATTTCTGGAGATTTTTCTTCTGAATTCTCTAATATGCCAGTACTCAGAAAAGTAGAGGGAATAATTTATAAGGATAAACTTGATGAGGCAGTATGTTGATGTGATAAGAAAATGGTAACAATTAGTTAACTATTTTATTTAAGTACTTCCTAGGAGTTCAAATAAGAATAAATTTGTCCCACTAGCTCTGCACCACTTCAGATGAAAAAAGCAAGGTTATTACCACAGCACAGAAAAAAAGCTGATATAGCTCAAATCAGATCTCACAAAGGGGTCCAACAGGTTATGGTTCCTTCATTATGTTTACTCTAGTTTTTAAAAATAAAATAGTCACACCAACTGCTCTTTTGCAGTTTTCTGGTAGAGACCCAACGAATTATCACTGTGGAAACAAGCCTGCGGTGAGGGCGGGAAACCGGTATGCACAGAGGGTTTTATAAAGAAGTATTTCACCTAAGTTTATTTTTCATTGTGCAATAAAGAGCTTCCAGAAAGACTGCTCCATCTCCACAAAGAATGTGAAGTGGAGATCATTCTAGTGTCCTATGTAAAGGCACAAGTAGGAAAGAAAACAGAGAATAAGCAAAGTACAAAGCTGATCAGACTAGATGCTAACAGATACGTTTAAATGAAGGGACTCCGAGAGCTGGGGCAGCCTGGCTTCCCACAAACTGAGGCAGTGCTAGCCATGTGGTGTGAGCACCTGTTGCTGTGCTACAATTTAGGAGGAAGCATCCTAAGCACCAGCACCCTTCATATTTTTAAAATCACCTGCTTTGAAACCTGCAGAAACTGATTTCACTCTGCAAGGAAGAGCCCCTGTCATAGTCTCTCCCATTGGTGGTGAGTATAAGCACACCAGGCTCTGTCAGGAAAGAGACAGTGCAGCCAAACGGTGGTAAATGCATTTCTATAAAACTACTTCAACCCATTTTCCAGTGGAGAACAATGGGATCTGCCTCGAGGACTAGGGGTCAGGTACTCGCTGCAGACCAGCAAACAGGGACCCCTCACTCCCACAGTCAGGGCTCCCTGAACTGACCCATGTGAATTAACCAGCCAGCCTCTCCAAAACAGAAAAAGTACCACTTCCTTCTCCTCCTCAACCCTTAACTGCCCCAACTCCCAAGGCCCACTGTCCTCAGTGGCTGCCAGCAGAGTCAGCAGTCACATGGCGGTGGGGGTTGGAGGCATGCTCCTGCCCATCTGCTGCCGCAGGACAAGCACTGGTTAGCGTCCTTTCCTTCTCCTCGTCTCTGGTCTCTATGGACATCACAATGAAATCAACCCAGGCGGCTGTCTGCACCAGAGACACAATGACAAATGCACTTCCGAAACAGTCACCACCCTGAACTCTGCTTCACGATCCTAAAACCCACTCTCTGGGAACGTCCCATTTCCTTAATTCAGGAATACCCACAAGTCATGTAGGCTCCAATACAACCAAAGAAGGAAGTCTGGACACCCGCACAAACTGTACAAAATTTAACTGCAAGTTCTTACCTGTAATTTAAACAAAGTCATTTCTCAGAAACGTGCCTGTTTAATGAGTTACATTTCAGGCTGAAAAAGCACACACACACAAACCATCTGAGAAAAACAAACTGTGTTTTTTTCCCTGTGAATAAAAGAAACTTGCTGGATTCATCATCCATCTCCTTCTGATAAGAGAGAAAACACAGAGAAGTATTTTCTGTTAAAACACTGATTTGAAGACAGACGACAGTTTTTTCCCCTAGTCCTCCTGGAACTTAGTATCTATAATGGCTATTTCAAACCGATGTACACGAATTTAGAAGAATGTTATTTCTTGGCACCTTTATTTTTGGTTTCCATACTGGTAGACACCAGAGCCCTTAAAACAAATATTTTTCATTTGGGAAATGTGATTTTTCTGGTCCTAAGTCACAAAATGCTGCATCTACTAGGATGATGAGGAGGGTCATGGCTGTGCAGAAACTTAAGTGTTGAGTGTTTATTATCTGACTAAACTGGGCTAAGAACTTCACCTGTGTTATCTCATTTACTCCTCACAACAGGTGAGCATCATCACCATCCTCATTTACATATGAGTAAACTGAGGCTCAGAAGAGAAACTCCCTTGCCTGAGTTCCCTCCACATTATGGGCAGAATAGGTCTCTGGACCCTATGCTCCTATTTCATCCCCACCAATTCTGAGCAACAGATTACATCTTAAAGTGTGCTCTGTTCTGCCTTTTCATTATGTTCTATTACAGGGTGAAAAAGTAGCTAAAAATCTTACTGTTATATTTATCAACTGACTTCTAGTTCTGGCCCAATTCAGGAAGGGGCATATGACACTGCTTTCTTTCCCTCTCCAAGAGACCCTAACCAATTCCAAACATCAATAGAATTAACAGAACAGGAGCGAGGATTTGTTTTGCCCTGACTTTCAAGAGTCACACAGGGGAACTTTTTAAACTGAAAAGTCTTCCTGCCAGTGTCTTGCTCAACTGCAGCCTAGTTAAAAAGCACAAAAATGAAGAAGAGGGTTACCATCTCCTGGAAGTAATAAAGCTATAGAACAATGTTCTTCATTTCCTGTCTGGCATAAACAGGTGTCTCCATAGGCAAAGGATTATCTGTTGGAATGCTCTGAGCACTTTTTGTTTGTTTGTTTTTGAGCACTTTAAAATGTGTCAGAGACATTGCCATCGAAACCAAAACTTGAGCCACACACATCTAAGAACCCAACGACTCTGCATGTGACCGGGTTGTGGCAGAGCTGACAAGAAGACTTGCAAACCATTCATCGCCCCTTCAACCTGGGGGCGAGACCTCAAACATTCAACAGTGGTGATAATTCCTCCTCTACAACTTCACAGTTTTAATGTAGTGTTAAAGACAGGAGCACACCTCAAAGATTTGAGAGAAGATTTGTTTGCAGTTCTCAGCTCTATGCAAACCCTTCTCTCTCCTCCACCAAGACCACCCCTGTCTACCACGGCAGGGGGACCTGGTGCCCCTGATGATGATTTTCTAGGGAGAAAGCAAAACACCCACAACACTTAGTGCAAAGTGAGAACAAAGTTTGACCCATTTAATGTTTTCTATACCTAATGCTATTGTTTAAATTCCATTGAAAGCAGTGTGTACACGCATGCGTGTATCAGGATCTAGTCTCCAGGCCCATCAGAGGCAAGACAAGAAAGGTTCCCTGGCTTATTTCCGCTGAATCAGCTCATAACGGACCAGGTCTTGAGGGACTGCTAGACACTTTCCGCCTCAACACCCCGAGTCTTCGGTCTGGGAACACGAGGTCAGTGACAACCATCCTGGCCACTTAGAACCAGAGGACAGAACCACCGGGCACTAAATGCAGAGGAAGAGGCGTGCAGGATTATGAAAAGCTTACTGATCTGTAACTCCCTCCTGCCCAGCTTCTTGGCTAAGAGGAAGCAGAAACGGCACTAAACATCTACTTTCCCTCCAGGGCTGGGCTCTTTTTCTGCTCAGGAGTCACATACACCTTATGTTCACAGGCACAGCTAATTATTTTAACGACCTATACAAAGTACTTTCAGAATTTACTTTAAATCTTCAGAGTGGGGACTACATCTAGCTATCTCCCTCAAAACGCCTCCTGTCTTACTGCGAAAAGAAAAATCAACTGAGAGAGAGATCAAACAAAGGCCATAAAACACACCCCGCAATTTAGACATTAAAATTTAATAACACACTTTAAGACGAATGAAGTTGCGTTCCCAAACCTGAAAAAGGCATGCAGCCTCCGGTGGCAGAGGCGGGTGCAGCACAAAAGGCTATCCTCTGATTACCCAGGTCAAATAACGCTCAAAATTCCTTCCCCCAAAGCTGCCGGCTCCTTTCTCGGCTTGGAATCAGCAGGAGATGCGAGAGCACCTCGTGTGGGCCGCCCAGACGCCAGCGCCGGCGCCCCACACACACACCTGGCGCTGCCCGCGCGCCGGGCCCTCTCACGCGCCCCCCACGGCCCGCACCCACACACACACCGTGCCCCCCAGGAAAGCAGAAGCGGAAGGTGGGACGCAGGGCAGGTGCTCACCTGGCGACGACGCCGACTCTCCACTGGGCTCCCTCACGCCGGAGGGCAAACACCTAAGCCCACGTCCAAGGAGGTCCCTACGCAGGGACCTGACGGTGGGTCTCCTCATGGCTCACTGGGTCTGCGGACCTCAGCCGGCCATGTCCCGGGGTGGGAGAGGAGCTGGGCGCCAGAAGACTGCTGACGGACGGTGGTCCCAGCAGACAGCTGAGGCCCGCGGACGCCGACCACTCTGAGGAAAGGTGCAGGCGTGGGCCTTGTTCTTTCACCTCCAGGGAGGCCAGAAGGCTCACCACACGTCCTCACAGGGAGTTAAGATCCTACTTTCTCTCAGAGTACCGCGCTGCAATGGCGGAGCAAGCAATCCCGCCAGTTCACACAGCAAGGACGCACAACGCAGACTGAAATAGGTGGTCACGTGAGCCCCAGTGCGCATGCTCCGAGAATACAAGGCGCACCTGAGTGGCGGAGGGCATGCCGGGAGAGCCCCAGAGCGCATGCTCGGGGTAATACAAGGCGCACGTGAGAAACAGAGGGCATGCCCCGGAGAGTGGAGGGAGCACCTGAGAAGTGGGTGGTTGGATAGGAAATTCTTCAGGCTTTCAGGTGTATGGGGTCCAGCGCAGATAAGGAAAGGCCTCATGCATTATAGTTGTTGTGGACTGAATGTGCGTCCCCCAAACGCATAGGTTGACCCCTAATTCTTAAGGTATTAGGAGGCGGGACCTTTGGAGATGATGAGGTAATGAGGGTGGAGCCCCATGATGGGACTAGTGCCCTTATAGAACAGACCCCACAGACCTCCCTCCACCTATGAGGGCACAGAAGACGCCGCCTACGAACCAGAAGTGGGTCCTCGTCAGACGGAATCTACCAGTGCCTCGATCTTGGACTTCCAGCCTCTAGAACCCTGAGAAATCAATGTCTGTTGTTTAAGCCCCCAGTCTATGGTGTTCTGTTACAGCAGCCCAAACAGACTGAGAAAATAGAGAGCCTGAGAAGTGGGAGGATGAGAATAAATCTTCTTCTGGCTTCAGACAATAAAAGAACTTGGGAGAAGGCTGACAAGACCATCTTAGAAATTTCCAATCTAAATGTAGAGGGAACTAAATAGCACATATGCAGAAAATGGCAGGTTAACACGTCACCTTAGAAATGTTCCTGAATAAATGAACATAGATTGTGTTCAGCAAATAGCATTCAAATGTCTCTCAGGCACTGTTATTTTTAATAATACTTGAGTGAATAATTGTATAAAACCAAGAACCACAAACCAGGGCTTCAGCTGAGATGATGCACATCCTAAAACTCTGTTTGCTAAAGTGGAGCCAGCGAAAATCTGGTGTAGTTCACAGGGATACAGGAAAACTGGCTGAACTAGATGCTTCTAAACCAGCAATACCCTAACTTCCCTCTGGGCTTGCAATGCCTTTCAAGGCACACCTGGAAGAATCCCATTCAAAAGTGAGGGATAATTAAAATAACACTAACTGCAAAACTTGTGGCCCTTAAAGAATGAACTTGATCTACACCTGAATACACTAATCACCACACAAAAACGTTGGGGGAGGGAGTTCTTGTTTGCATTAAACATTCCTAACTGCCATATAAAAGGGAAAAGCAATTTGCTCAACCAGGAAACATAGCTCTTTAAGAGACCCAGAAGGCCCCAAAGAGATAACGCCCTCAAAACCGAGAAGGGTAATGAATGCATATATGGTCAACTAATATTTGACAAGGGAGCCAAGAACACTAAATGGGGAAAAGACAGATGGTGCTGGGAAATGTATGCTGGGAACAAATGGTGCTGGGAAAGCTGGATAACCACACACAGAGTAATGAAATTGGACCCCTATCTTACACCACTCATAAAAATCAACTCCAACGGATTAAAGACTTAAATGTAAGGCTGGAAACTGTAAAATTCTTAGAAGAAAACACAGGGGGAAAGTTTCTTGATGTTGTTCTTGGCAACAAATTTTTGGATAAGACACCAAAAACACAAGCAACAAAAGCAAAAATAAACAAGTAGGAGTATATCAAACTAAAAGTCTTCTGCACAGCAAAAGACACAATCAGCAAAATGAAAAGGTAACCTATGGAATGGGAGAAAATATTTGCAAACCATCTATCTGATAAAGAACTAATATCCAAAATACGTAAGGAACTCATACAACTCAATAGCAAACTAGCAAATAAGCCAATTAAATGGACAAAGGACCTGAATAGACATTTTTCAAAGAGAACAAATAGCCAACAGGTACATGAAAAGGTGTTCCACATCACTAATCATGAGGAAAACGCCAATTAAAGCCACAATGAGCTATCACCTCACACCTGTTAGAATGCCTATCATCAAAAAATATATATCTATAGATCTATGTAAAACAAATGTTGGTGAGGATGTGGACAAAAAAGAACTCTTATGCACTGTTGGTGGGAATGTAAGTTGGTGCAGCCACTATGGAAACAGTATGGAGGTTCCTCAAAAAATTAAAAATAGAACTACCATATGATCCAGCAATTTCACTGCTGGTATTTATCTAAAGAAAATGAAATCACTTTCTCAAAGAAATATCTGCAACCCCATGTTCATTACTGCATTATTTTAAATAGCCAAGACATGGAAATAACCTAAATGTTCACTGACAGCTGAAGATGTGGTATATACACACAATGGAATTTTAGTTATAGCAAAGAAGGAAATCCTGTCTTTTGCAACAACATGGATGGACCTTGAGAGCATTATGCCAAGTGAAACAAGCCAACAGAGGAAGGCAAATACTGTATATTCTCACTTATATATGGAGTCTAAAAAAGCAAAACACATAGAAATAGAGTAGAATGATGATTGCCAGAGGCAACCACTGATCTGTTCTCCATTCCTATGGTTTTCTCTTTTCCAGAACATCGTGTAGATGGCATTTTACAGAATGTAATATTCTGAGACTGGCTGCTTTTACTCAGCAAAAGGCCCTGGAGGATCATCCAAGTTGCCGTGTGGATCAACAATTTGCTTATTTTTACTGCTGAGTAGCATTCCACTCTATGGATATACCACAGTTCAACTATTCATCTGTTTGGGGGAACTATGAATAGAGCTGCTATAAACATTCAAGGTCAAGTTTTTGTTGATCTTCAGCTTTTGATTTTCTCGGGTAACTATCCAGAGTGGGACTGCTGGGTCAAGTGTTAAGCGTATGTTTATTTTTGTAAGAAACCGCCAAGCTGTCTTCCAGAGTGGAGCATTCCACACCTACCAGCAATGCACGAGAGCTGCAGTCTCCCATCCTCACCAGCACTTGGTGTTGTCAATGTTTTTTATGTTAGCCATTCTATTAGGGCACCTCATCATGGTTGTATAATAATTTGCCTTTCAATAGGATTAGTCACACTGACCATTTCATGTGCCTTATTTGCCATCCTTATATCCTTTGCAATGAAATATCTGTTCAGGTCTTCTGTCCACTTAAATTGTTTGATTTCTTAGTACTGAATTTGAGGAGTCCTTTATACATTCTGGATACAAGTCCTTTGTAGAATACGTGATTTGTAAATATTTTCTCCCAATGTGTAATGTCTCTGCATTTTCCTTAACAGTATCTTTCACAGAGCAGAAGTTTTTCATTTTGATGAATTCCACTTACGTTTTTCTTTTATGAATCATAGTATTACGTCTAAGAACTCTTTGTCTAACTTCAGGTCAAGAAGAGTTTCTCCTATGTTTAGTTCTAGAAGTTTCAGAGTTTTACATTTAGAGCTTGAATCCACTTAAAGTTAGCTTTTGTATAAGGTGTTTTTCATTTATTTTGCATATGGATGCTCAGTGCTTCCAGCACCATCTGTTGAAAAGACTATTATCCATCTTCCATTGAATTGGTTTTGCACACCTTGTCAAAAATCAATAGCCATATTTGTGTGGTTCTAGTTGTAGACCCTCTATTCTGTCTATTGATCCATGTTGTATCCTGAGCATATTATAATTTACTACTTACTTTAGTAAATGTTTCTTTGCGGAAAAAGAAATTTGTCTGGAAGCAAAACAAACTAATAATGCTCTATATGATGTTATTCTTCTTGTAAGGAAGGGATGAGGCAGCACAGCTGTAAACAGATCAATGCTTTAACAGCTTCCAGGCAAATATACACGTAAAACTTGAATACATTTAGGGAGAAAGTAATTCATTTCAAAAGTTTCCAAAGGCTATCAACATGGCACCAATTTCTCCATAAAAACTCCAACAATTTAACAACAGAATGACATTCATAAAACACTACTGAAAATATTTTAATTAAAATTATAATATGAATACATCCTCACATTAAGATGGTTGGATCAACACTGACTAGATAATAAGTACCTTCAAGGTGCTGCACAAACAGGTGAAAAACTGGAGGTGGTTTCCAGTAGAGTGGCCCTACACAGCTATCTAACCTGCAGGAAAGACAGACACACTCTCTCTGAATGGCAGGTCCTGAGAACAAGGCCAAAACCATACTGAGATGCACTAAACTGGGGACCAGACTGGCAGCCCAGGGCCTGCCCCGTGGAGGCCTCGGACCAGATGGCCTCTTGGGTCCATTAACAAGAGGGCCCGATATTGGGACAAGAGCAAAGGGTAAGTAATTATTGGAAGAAAGCATAGTTTGTGCATGGTGCAAAATAAGGAGCTAAAATAGTACAGTGCCTCAAGTGGAATACACCGTGACACAAGGTCCTTACCCACGTAAGCTCTGTTATTCAGCCCTGGAAAGGCTGGAATTATTAACTCCCACACTGATCGTCTTCTCTTGGTGATGACCCTCGGGTGACTCAAGGCCCCACAGCTCCTTTTTAACCCAAGAGGTTCAGTGAAGAACTTGGATGCTGACCCCTTTGGCAGCACACGCTCCTTTAAATCTGGGACATCATAAACAAGGCACATGACAGCTTTGATTCATTCACATCTAGGTTAAACAAGACAACTCATGCCCTGAGTGGTGAACAGAAGAGTTTACTGCAGTCTTTAAACAAACACAGAAGCCAGAAAGAAGCTACTGTCTATTCCTAAATAGGGTTCGGTCCCTGTGAGTTAGATGGTTCTTATTTTCCATTTCTTTGCCTTCAGAGTACTAGAAATCAAATTAAAAATAGAAGGAGAAGGAACCTAGAAACTCTACGAAATAAGAATCAGATGTCTGGCAGATGGTGGGAAATATTCCCACCTTAAGACAGAAATATACACACACATCAACCCACACCAACTGACTGTTATCAAAATGTTAGTCTGCTAAACCCTCCTCACCCCACCATCACAAAATAGTGCAGAATGTATGCCGACCATACAGTGCAAAACCCCATGGGATGGTCACGTTTCGGTAACAAACATACCGGAAGGTACATATTCAAAGTGTTGTCCCTTTCAAAAGGGCTCCACAGAAAATTATACATTCATTCCAATGAATTAATGGCACGGCACCAAACAGTTCTGGACTGTTCTTCATGCAACGTTTCCTTCTGTCTGAAGTGGTCTAACAAAATTCATAAAATTCTTTGAGCTGGCAAGGACTTCAGAGATCTCCTTATTTAACCATAAATACTCTCTGCTCAGGTATGAGGTAAAGTAAATGATTCCCAAACCAGTTGTCTTATGACGTGTTGCATCTTGTGTCTAGTAATGGCAATCCTCATTCTATGAAGGATTAAATTTTTATAAATAGTCCAGAGTGAGAGATAACTATTTCTGGCGAATTAAACACCAGGTATGAAGACAAATTAATGTGTTTGGCTCTTCACATATGGTGGATAAACTGAATGAAAGGGACGACAGACAGGAAGAAATTGAGTCCTGTGACACAGGAATCTGACGCCTTTGGGAAACTGGACTTAAAAATGGAGCAAACGTTGGGTGTCATGGAAGGGGCTGAGCTCGGCCAGCACTGCCCATCCTCCTGAGGGCTGGGAGTGCAAACCTGATGCCCGAGGGACAATCTTTGCAGGGAGGGGCTCCTCGTCACCCCTCTGGACCGTGGAGGATGGGAGGTGGTGGAAAACCAATGCCAACCCCCCCCTCCTCTTGCTCAACCTCATTTGGACAGTGCACTCTTCTGGAAACTCCCCTATTCTCGGCAGCAAAGGGGTTGCTTTCAGGGCCCCAGACCTTGTCTGTCCTATTCTGGGGTCTCAAGTGACCAGAATGAGCTCTCTCCCTGCTCTCTCCCCTCAAGTCACCCCCACTCTCGAGGTCATCTGCAGGCATGTGAGGAGGGTCAGCGCATACACAGGACCTGAGGAGTCCGAGGGAAACGGCTCTCGATCAGCTGGATCCACCAGGACCTGCAGCCGTTGTCCCCTCTTCACTGCCCGCTAATTACGCCTCAGTCACGGAATCCCTACTCTGTCCTCAAAGGGACCCATGAAAACCATCTACAAGCGGTAAGGCTCAAGCTGAACAAAGTGTCCGTTCTTACCTTTCACTTGTCAAGATCAATGCTGCAACAGGGATCCGTGCACATCACCACTAGAAGTGAAATAATTATCTCCATTTACCACAGATGACGCAGGAGCTTTTCCATTCCTGGTATAATTTGTAAGCCGACCTCTCACACCCACTCCCGCATCTTTTAAAACCAGTTTCATGGCTGCATTTTTCTCAGCAGAACCACCAGACAGTTGCTCATTTGGAGGACAAATAACCACACTTATTTTTTAAAACAAAAAAATACTATCAACCTGCACAGAAGCTTCCAAATACCCAGTTGCTTTGAGCCTTGCAAATAAAGTCATGCTGGTGACCAAATGACATTTTCCTTTTCATTTATTTACTTTATGAGTTAGATGAAAGCATGAAGTCCATGAAATAGAAATAAGGGAAATATCAGGCAAAAAAAACTTTCAAATAAAAACTTCAGATGTAAACAGAAAGACTCTACAATATCCTACATACCCCCTCCCCACAAACACACACTTAAAGACTTCAAGACAATGAAACAGGGACCTTTGTCAGAAACCCACTCTGTTTAATAATCCCGATGTGTTAAAGGTGAGGTGAATGGTAAGTCATCCAATGACAGTTGAAGCATCTAAGGTAGATCTACAGCAAGTTGGTTATTGGGAAATTATGTTCCACAAATGGGAATATTCTTGTGCAATCAATTTTTACATTTCATTAAACAACGATGTGCCATTCTAAGTGTGGAGATAGAAAACATGCATTAAAATACAATTTCACTTTTCAATTGAAGAACACTGGTCATGTAAAAAGAAAAAACATCATGGCCATATATTTGGGATTATTAATCAAAATGCAGTTTATTTCAGTTCTAAATGTATAACTTCACATTCTCAGATTTTTGTATAATTAATACATTTGCTGAATTAGCAGAAATTTTTAATAACAAAATAAACAAACTTAAGATCTGAGGAGCCATTTGGATGACGTTAGACTCCACATTTGTGTGTACTTGAATATAAAATGGTTCTACGTATTATCAATAAACTAGAACTGTCTTTCTGTATGGCTGCAATCAGAGTTCACGCTGGTTAAATGGCACATAATGTTATCACATTATAACATTCTTAGCGTCTACAAGGAAATCCTGAAGTTCTGAATAGACCCACACACACCAAATAGTCCAAATGCCCATCAACAGGAAAATGGATGAATTATGTTCAAATAATGGAATTTTCTACAGCAGTGAAAGCCAAACAAACTAGAGCTATCATATTAACTGGAATAAAGAAAAACATGTTTTAAGTTCATTAAGGGAAATTACTAGATGGAATGCACCTATCATAAATGTTTGCTTACAAAGAGTATTGCTAACCCTGTGATTTAAAACTTATAGTTTCCAAGTTGTGATAAACCGACTAGCTCTTCTTGCCTCTGTGTGTATCTATAAATCCTGTAAACATCTAAGAGCAACTTTGAATTATGCTGTTCAGCCTCTGAATCCCATTGAATTATGCTGTTCAGCCTCTGAATCCCTTAAAGACCCTTGGGGTCTTTAAGGGGTTCTGTTTCCTCTGCCAATTTTCCTTCTTTGCCCATAATGTTCATCCAGGTTTCTATCCCTTGCCCTCCCTCAGTAGACAACTCCACTTCGGTGTCTTACCCTTGTCTTGGCCCAATGCCACCCTAAGGATTCATAAATGTCCATCTTCAGACCCCAAGATGCCCACAACTAGGGTGATAGTAAGAACGTGTCTGCCCAGTGTCCTGATTTATGTTGTGTCCCCAGATGATTTCAATGGCACCTCTTCCACCCTGGTCACTCTGGCCACATCCCACTGGACATTCCTACTGAGGATGCCCCCCAACTGCAAACACAACTTCCCCCAAACAAAACTCACTGCCTCCTTCACTACCTAACCCATCCCCATTTCCTCCTATCTTCCTTGTTGGAAAATGATACCTATCATCTAACCAACTGTCCCAAATCGGAAAATTGATTCTCCACCGTTCATTTCTAAGACCCTCAAGTCACCACCGACTGCCATTAATTTCACCTCCTAAGTATCTCTCAGCTCATCCCCTGCCCTCCAAACTAGTGCTTTCATCATCTCTCGCCTAGTTTATTTTAGAAAACTACTATTCGGGACCATCCTGCAAGCAGGATATTAACTCTTATATAACTACTTACTGTTTGCGTTATGAACATCATTAAGTCTGAAAGCAATCATTTTTGACACCTAAACAAATTAACTGACTATCCTCCCCTGATCAGAAGGGGACCCTGACACATTTGGACCTGTTGTGTTAAAAGGGGCACAAATACAAACTCCAAGAACCGAGGGTCACAGGCCCTACACTGGCTGCCGAATTGCTTGGATGTGCAGTTACGGTCTGTTCCTCAGTTTCCCTACCTGTCAAAGGCACGATAATACCTTCCCTACTCCAAAGAGCACGGGGGAGACACAAGCAATAAGCATGATGGAAAACAGAAAGATCCCATAAACAAAATACCCTCATTTTTTAAAAATGAAATTCATTATATTAATGTAAATATTTAATTAGTCCATGATAGTCATGTAATACTTGATATTAAGTTTCCTCCTTATGAGACATATCATTTATTCACCCATTTATTCTGTATATATTTATTCAACTATTTTTTAAAATTATACTTCAGGAGACAAAGACAAGTAAGCCATTTCACCCTGAAGAAAGATGGGAGTCCAGGCGGAAAGGACACGCCGGGAACTGAACTAGCAGAAGGGATCCCGGCAGAGTTGTCAGCGGGGTGACAGCTACCCTGTCTGAGCTCCTCGGTGACAGCCTCCACCCACAGCCCTGCCAGCTCCTGCTCATGAGCCACCATTACCAGCACTTGATAAAGACACAAAGCAACCACTCAGACAAGTTCACAACCTAAGAGAAGAGATGAGAGTGAAGCAGGTGAACAAACATGCAGAGGGAAAGGAACAGCAAACAACACTTGGAAGCTATTCCATAACCGCAGGTTATTTCCTTGAAGTGACCTGTAGGTTTCCTCCCAGCCCTGAGACCCAACACCCTCTACCCTTCCTGGTCCACAGGCAGAATTCGAGCATACACACCTAGTGACCAGGACACACAGAGACAGAAGGGCCCTAGTTACAAAAATGTGAAACATTTTACCGAGTATCAACCAATAATCAATGTTTGCCACAAAATGAGAACAGTAAATATATATTTTTAAATTTATATATATTTTTAAATTTAAAAATATAAATTTTTAAATTTAAATATTTTTAAATTTAAAAATATAAAAATATATTTTTAAATTTAAATGAATCTGTTTCATGATTTGCTCATAATACACGATTCATGATAAAATGAGGCCTATTGATGATTATGTAAGTCTTTATATGCCCATGAACTACTTCTGTCCCCTCATATTTTTATACCAAAGAAGCCTAAGGTTAGAGGAGTATAAATAATATTACTGACAACAGCTGGGACGTCACAAGGGCAGAACTTACACCCACAGGTACTGACTGACCCCAATTTCTCTCCTTTCTGTTTATAAACATACAGAAGAAACTATCAGTCAGGACTGAGCTTGCCCCCGCCCCACGTCCCCAAGCATCACTGCTGCCTCCCCTGCACACGCCCTACAGGGCAGGTGTGCCCTCCTTTCGGCCCTCACCCCGCAGCAGCGGGGGGCTGGACGTCACCATCTAGGGCCCCAGCAGGCAGCCGCCCTGGACCCCATCAGTGCCGCAGTCAAGTCAACACTGGAAGAAGCTGATGGATAACCAGTCATCCCCAAGGAAAACTCCACGTGTCTTTCCAGACAAGACACCAAGGGTGCCCAGTGAATCGCCACAGGGGTAAAGTCCTTACACAAAAAAGAAAATGTTATTAGAGCCGCATTTACTTGAGGACACTCGTGGGCGGCCTCCCGTCTCATCCCTGCTTGCAAGATTCCTAAATCGAGCAGAAATTCAGGCTTTTTTTTTTTTTTAAAAAAAAAGGACTCAACCTTTCCTATTGCTAAACTTTACAATTTTAAAAATTAACTTCTATGTGTTTAGCTAAGCACGAAATTTTTAATTTCCCTGAATCACAAGATTTCAACTTATTTCTTCAAATAAAAGATATTCTTGACTTCATAAGCAAAGGTCATTAATTCTAACTAATTTGAAGAAAGCTTAGTCTACATTAGTAAATAGTTTGAAATATATAATATTTGGGACACTATATTGTTATAATTTTTAACAGTAAATAGGATACTATCTGAGGGACTGCCAATTATAAATTTTCATAGTTGAGTTTTATGGGCAAATAGTTTTCTTGAAGTAGAAGAATTCAGCCTATTCTTTTTTTTTAATTTTTATTTTATATTGCAGTATAGTTGATTAACAATGTGTGTTAGTTTCAAGTGTACAGTAGAGTGATTCAGTTATACATATACATGTATCTATTCTTTTTCAAATTCTTTCCCCATTGAGGTTATCACAGAGTATTGAGCAGAGTTCCCTGTGTTATATAGTAAATTCTTGTCAGTTATCTATTTTAAATATAGCAGTGATACATGTCAATCCCAAACTCCCAATCTATCCTCCCCCCCCTTCCCCCCGGTAACCATAAGTTCATTCTCTAAGTCTGTGAGGCTTAGAGAACTAAGGAGACTAAACAATATGCTACTAAACAACCAATGGATCACTGAAGAAATCAAAAAGGATATAAAAAAATACCTAGACACAAATGAAAACGAAAGCACAATGATCCAAAACCTATGGGATACAGCAAAAGCTGTAAGGGAAGCAAAAGCTAAGAGGGAAGTTTATAGCAATAAAATATTACCTCAGGAAACAAGAAAAATCTCAAATAAACAACCTAACCTTAGGCTTAAAGCAACTACAGAAAGAACAATCAAAACCCAAGGTTAGTAGAAGGACAGAAATCATAAAGATCAGAGCAGAAATAAATGAAATAGAGACAAAGAAAATAATAGAAAAGATCAATGAAACTCAAAAAGCTGGATCCTTGAAAAGATAAACAAAATTGCTAAACCTTTAGCCAGACTCATCAAGACAAAGAGGGCCCCAATCAATAACATTAGAAATGAAAAAGGAGAAGTTACAAAGGACACCACAGAAATACAAAGGATTGTAAGAGACTGCTATAAGCAACTATACACCAGCAAAATGAACAACCTAGAATAAATGGACAAATTCTTAGAAAGGTACAATCTCCCAAGACTGAACCAAGAAGAAATAGAAAATATGAACAGACCAATCACGAGTACTGAAATTGCAACTGTGATTTAGAAACTCCCAACAAACAAAAGTCCAGGACCAGATGCTTCACAGGTGGATTCTATCAAACATTTAAAGAAGAGTTAACACATATCTTCTGAAATTATTCCAAAAAATGGCAGAGTAAGGAACACTCCCAAACTCAATTCTATGAGGCCACCATCACCCTGATACCAAAACCAGACAAAGATACCACAAAGAGTGAAGATTAGAGGCCAATATCATTGATGAACGTAGATGCAAATATCCTCAACAAAATACTAGCAAACTGAATCCAACAATACATTAAAAGAATCATACACCATGATCAAGTGGGATTTATCCCAGAGATGCAGGGTTTTCAGTATCCGTAAATCAGTGTGATACACCACATCAACAAATTGAAGAATAAAAACCATATCATCACCTCAGTAGATGCAAAAAAAGCTTTTGACAAAATTCAACACTCATTTATGATTAAAAACTCTCCAAAAAGTGGGCAGAGAGGGAACATACCTCAACATAATAAAGGCCATACATGATCATACTCAACAGTGAAAAGCTGAAAGCATTTCCTCTAAAATCAGGAACAAGACATGGATGTCGACTCTCGCCACTTTTATTCAACATAGTTTTGGAAGTCCTAGCCATAGCAATCAGTGAAGAAAAAGAAATAAAGGGAATCCAAATTGGAAAAGAAGAAGTAAAACTGTCACTGTTTGCAGATGACATGATACTATACATAAAAAATCATAAATTCAGGCTTTAAATCAACAAAGAATCACAATATGGATTTCCTCTCCCTTGATCCAAAAGGTCACCCTCACAAAGCACACATACAATTAGGACATGCATTTCCCATGGGAAACAGTCCAAACCCCACTCGGGCACCATGGGGACACAGTCACCGGAATGCTGGCCCTGGACTCCTCATCCCCTCCTGCCCCCTGGTGTGCCAAAGACTCCACCTCTCCCAAGCACTTGCTCCTCAAATCCAAAGCATGAAGGGCGTGAGGGTTTATTTTCTTAAGCATAAGAATAACAAAGTGAGAACCTTCACTGCTGCCCGAACATGACAGCATGTGAAGCAGAGTGAACTACCTGAAGCCAGGCAGGGAGTGGCTGCAGGCACCCCGGCACCATTGGTGAATTTGCGGTTTATTTTATTTTAAACTGTCACTGGCAAAAGAAAAGCCCATGGATGTTTGTCTTTCTGTCAAAAGCAGGGAAAACTTCACCACAGGCCACCCCCACGGGCACCTTCCCATACCCTGAAAGTTTCTGCCTCAGAGACAAATGTGGACCCTCGTCCTGCTTAACAAACTGAACTGACAAAGGCTCTGTGAAACCGGGACCTCGGAAACAAAGTAAGCGAAGAAAGGACAAGTCAGCCCTAATTGGGCTCCACAGACCACGAGCTCTCCTGGCTGTGAACCGGGTTCGGAGAGCAGAATCTGGACTCCGCTCCGTAGGAGGACAGATGAAGGTCATGTCCCCTCGTTCTGGGGAGACGGCAGCCTCTCCCTTCCTCAGATTCCAGCAGAAGTGAGACTTCCCTGAAAGGGTTAGAAGTAGTCAACCACGCACACGGAACAGGTAAAGACTTAACCAAGACGTCCATTTGAACATAATACCCAGCAAAAACAAAAGTTAAAGGAATTCACAGAAGTGTCAACTTAATCTGAGTGTGATTCCACTCCTACTATCTGTGTGATATTTAGCAACGTATCTGGTGAGGCAGCTCCTGGAATCACAAGGCACTTCCCAAACTGCAGAATGATAAAGACCAGAGAGAAAAGGGAAGGCTCAACAGGTCAGGAACAGACAAAACCACAGCAAGGCACAGTCTGACCACCCGCCTTCCGGTTGAAGGGAGGGCAGTGCAGCTGCCGTCCGCCAGCGCGCTGCTCATCCTTGGGTCACCCAGGGCCACCTCGAGGTACTCACCTAAAAAGGGCTGAAGGAACCTCCCAGCTCATCTCATCCAGCCGCCACAGCTGACACTGCAGACCCGTGAAGCTCAGAGCTCAGTGTGAACTGGGGCAAACCGAGCCCTGTAACTCATGTGTCCCAACTGCTCACCACCCCCTCCCATCTGTCCTTTCATATCTCATGGTGTTTACTGAAGAAATATGAAAGTCACGAGTTTCCAAATAAAACATTTAGATTCTGAGCAAAAAATGCGAGCTAAAAACATGAAGGTGAATGGTAGGAAACTTTGGAAATTAACCTCAATACAGTTTACTGAATATACAAACTCGAAACATCTTCCAAAAGGAGATCAGATGAATTTAAGTACTTTTTAAATTTCACTGAGAATCTGGAGTGATCTAGTTCCTTCTTCCCTTTTAATACATGAATAATCCAAGAAAAAGTTATTTCATTTCAGGGAAAAGGCTAAAATCATTCTTAAAGTCCCTCCCATAAAACGCTGATTGTTCATCTCTCTCTGTTTTATAATAAAAGGGGTATTCAGCTTTAGGCGTGTACAATACGGTTTTTGTTAAACAGCATTTATGTGAACAGACACAAGGACATCATGAAACACTTGGTCTGAGCTCTTAGAACCCGCAGAACACATTGTAACAGCAAGAGGAAAAGATACGGTGGTGTGGATCACCTAAAGATTCTTTGTCTTCATCCTGCGAAAAAGCCAAGTAAATGCCCCGCCATGTCCACCAAAAACAAAGAAAAGTGTCCCTCAGATGGGCAGTTATTTTTAACTGCTTCCCTCTTATTGCCGTTGACCAATGAAGCCTGCAAGATCATTTCAACACATTCAGCCTTTGATTCCACTGAAATTAGGCTGAAGAGTTTATAAACTTAGAAATGGTTTGCGTATTTTTAGAATCCAAGTGTGGGCTCTGATAGAAAAAACGCCTTTAATTATTATGAATGAGTTCTCTAAACCTTTCCAGAATTTTCTTTTTTTAATTTAACTTTTTATTATAATGAATAAAAGTTATTATTGAATAACCCCCACCACCTTAGTTGAAATAAAAACTAAGGTGTTCCAGTGAAGGGGCAAGATGCAGTCTATGCTCCACTGCAGGCCGCAGGGGGGCCATGGCGCCATCACCACCAGAAGATTGTCTGAGGACACAGTCAGCCTCGGTGCAGGTGCAGGACTAGAGGAGGTTCCTGGAACTGAACGGGGAACCATTTGATCACGTGGAGTAAGCCGTGTGTCCGGGGAGCACAGGCCTGGTGTCCCTCTGGTCCTGCAACTACTCAGCAAAGTCTGAAGAATAAAAACTAGTACAGACTCTGACAGCACACAGGAAAGTGGTTCCCCAACTGAGTCAAGACACAACAGGATCCAGGCTTTGAGCTCCTCCTTGTAGCCCTTCCTACAGCCAAGGTGGGGAATGAACCAAGGTTTTCTAAGGCTCATTAAAATCTCTCTCCAATGTGTGACGACAAACAGCATCTCAGTAACCAGCTTTGCCAAAATTCAGGGTGTGTTTCAGATTAACATGTGAAACAGTGCACTCCTGGAAGCCTCTGCACCCTTCCAGTCTGCTCACATGCCTTGAAATAAAGTCACCACTCCATCTACACTCGCTGTATTTCCTCGCGTGGTTACAAAGGAAAGAAAACCAAAAAGATGGCTTCTTTCAGGCAGTCACCTACTTTAAGTTATAACACTTTGACTGCTTCACAGATAATGAGGCAAAAATCAAAAATAAAACCATATTAAGGCTTATAACACTCAACAATAGTTTAAAGACACACCTGTGCTTCGAAAATCACCATTCCTATTTTAGATGCCAAAATGCTTACGAGAGAGGTAGAAACACCCTCAATATTTTAAAAATCTTACATAGAAATGACCACTTTTATTATTTAAAATTTTTTTTCTTTTAAGAAACAACTCCTTTTATAACTACAATAATTCATGGTTCCAGACAGATGCTGAGGATTGGCTTACTCAATTTCAATTCCATCTGAAGCTGGAAAACTAAAAATAGGTTTTCCAGACACAAGGGTTCCCCATGTGCTCAAACACGCCTGGAATGCAGACGGCAGAGGATTCCTTCCCGCCCACTCTAGCCATTCTCTGCTGAAGCCGCATGGCAGGTGAAAAACAAATCTGAACTTGGGGAGGAGAGACTTTATTCAAAGGGATTATTGCAGTGGGAAGAGGAGACTCCTACAACAGGGGGCAGAGCACTGCGACCCCGAGATCCGCCAGCACCTAAAGGGTGAGGCAGGAAGGGTGTTTCCTTTATAGGGAGGAGTTAGCAAGGCCAGGAAGGACGAGTGTGGGGAATGGGATGGAAAGGGCCTGGTCAGACTCAGGTCAGAGAGGGTTTCACTGAGGCCAGCTGCACTGGGGGACCCTGAGGAGGGGCTCGGGTTCGAGGACCTGGGGATGGAGAGAGCTAACACTTTGCTCTCACTGATCAGTGGTGGGAGCAGCCCAGCTTGTGATTTAGCAGACAAAGGTGGGATCTGGGACGGTGTGCAAGGGCTTGTTCCAGGCTCACAGTGGCGGGGGGGGGGGGTGGACATCGGAGTCTCATCCAGGTCTCATCGGAAGGGCATTCTTTGCGGTAAGTGAAGGGGCAGGGGGACCTCTCAGCCACCCTGCCTGGCAAGACGCAAGGCTCAGGAGTACTCAGGTGTCAGCCGAGGTCTCCACGGCCTGGAGGACAGCCCAACAGTCCTGGCTCCACTCCTTCCACCGAAGCTCCCAGAGGGTTTCTGCACTAACCCGCGGCCCACATGAGTCCTCACAGCACACGCGAGGCAAAGGGCTCAGTTCTGCACAGACACACGACCACAGCAGCCCGGACGCTGCAGCCCGGGTCAGCACACCACTAATCGCTGCCTCTCCATGGGCCCCAGCGGAAACCCCACACAGAGGCTCGCAGAGCTCCTTGGTGGGTGGGACGGGTAAGCAAAGATGACCCCCACCCAAAACAGGCATTCCCTCACTTCCTAAGTGGGGGCACTGCCCGCCTTCCTAAGCCCCCAGTGACAGCAGTGGCGATACAACCCACCAGACGGGCTGCAGGAGAGCTCACTGTGCTCACACTAAGGATGGTTTGCTCAGGGGCAACTGGCCAAGAACTTGCCCCACACCCCACAAAACAAAACAAACAAACCTGCCCCAGGAATGCCCTACCACACCACTGTGCTTGTGAAAACGTCCCATGTTCACAATGAAGTTCCAACATGTCTATCAGTACATGGAATCTATGTGAACGTTATTTATTACAAAGTACACAAAATAGCAGAGTGAGAATGTTCAGCGAAGTATGCAGTTTCACTGTGTCCCAGTCCTCAAACACGGATTAATGCTGATCCACAACGTTTTTCTACCTCTCATATTACTTTCCTTCCTTATTCTCACAAGCAATGCATAGTAATTCCCCAGTGAGATCTGAACAAGTGTTTCCAACACAATGTTATTAACAAGACCAAACTATGTGATCCTAATGTCATTTTTAAAGGCCTAAATAATAGATTCAGAGAAGATAACTATTTCTGTCCAATTTTCTTTTCCACTGTACTTTAAATACCTATTATCTCCTAGAAACCACCTCTCACTATAATTTAAGGCACATTGAAAGGCTGATTCAACCTGGTCATTTCTAAAACATTCAGAGGCAATGAACAGAAGCGCTGTTTTAATTTCCTACTCCTGCTGTAACAAATTATCACAACTTTAGTGGCTTCTGACACCACAAATTTATCTCCTAAGGTTCTGGAGGTCAGAAGTCTTACCGGGCGAACCTTGAGGTGTGGGCAGGTCTGGCTCCTCCTGAGGCTCCGGGGAGAGTCCGTCCCTCATCCTTTTCCAGCTTCTGGAGGCACCGCATCACCACCCCAACCTCTGACCCCATCATATCGCCTTTTCTGACTCTGACCCTCCTCCCTCCCATAAGGACCCTTGTGATGACACTGGTCCACCCCAATAACCCGGATCATCTCGCCATTTTGAGATCCTTAATTTAGTCACATCTGTAAGCTCCCCTCTGCCATGGAAGGTGACACATTCTCACTAGGGATCAGGATGTGGACATCTTTGGGGGGCCATTATTCTGCCAACCACAAATGCTGACAAGTAAAAATTACTTAGAGAGGGCTTCCCTGGTGGCGCAGTGGTTGAGAGTCCGCCTGCCGATGCAGGGGACATGGGTTCGTGCTCCAGTCTGGGAAGATCCCACATGCCGTGGAGCGGCTGGGCCCGTGAGCCATGGCCGCCGGGCCTGCGCGTCCGGAGCCTGTGCTCCACAACGGGAGAGGCCACAACAGTGAGAGGCCCGCGTACCGCAAAAAAAAAAAAAAAAAAAAAAAAAAAAAATTACTTAGAGAATGTCTGTGGTTAATTTTCTATTTAACTCTTAAATTTAGGACCCAAGTATTACATCACACAACAACCATATTAATCACTAACCACAGTCATGGGATGTCAACCAACATGACTTCAAAAAAAATCAGCCAACCAACAAGTACTGAGGGGCCAACATATTTCCAGAGCTGCATGGTGTGATGGAGAATATGTGCATGTTCGCACACACAGACCCACACACACAGGAACACACACACAGACACACATACACAGGAACACACACACAGACACACACACATGCACACAAAAAGACATGCACACAGACACACACATACATGCACACAGACACACACACACACAGAAACCCACAGACCCATGTGCACACCCACAAAAGTTTAAAGTCAAATATAAGGAGCTTTCAACTTTAGTATTCTAACTAAATCTTATTACAATAAAACAGCCTCTTGACTACATAAATTTTTATAGTGTGGGGTTCCATGTTTCTTTTCAAAGTAACTATCCCCCCCCGAAAAAAATATATCTCCATAATTACAGAAATGAATTTCCTCCACAAAAAGGTGCACTAAAGAAAAAAGACAAGAACTATTTAGCTCATTAGGGGAGCTGCCTATGCCTTGGCCAAGCATGATTTACTCCTGGCCATTTAGGGAGCAGCAGCACTAAAATTTGGGGGGAGAGAAAAATGTGAATCTTCACTTGGGATCAGGCCATATATTCCAGGTTTTCTCCTCAAAATGTTGGCTTGCTGCTTCTCCTACACATTCTCAATTCTAGCCTCTTACAAAAACTAGAGTTCAAGGAAGCAGAAAAGGCCATCAATATCTGAAAAATCTTCTAACTACAAGGTGAATCAAAGACCATGAACAATGAGATTGTTTAAGATAACTCGGAAGGTTTAAGCTGCACACCTGAGGCTTACAAAAAACAGCGAGGACTGCCTACACCTGGCGTGGGGCGGGGTCTTCGCTCTCTCCTTCTGGCCGGGACCCTCCTCGTGATGTTCCCTGGGAATCACAACCTCCGCCACTGGTGCATCAGTCATCAGGGCTTCAACGTGGAACATTTTAGATTCAAGCCGTGTTTCCTCTTAAGATGGGGAATTGGATTTGGGGCAGCACAACTGGATTTCTACAACTATCTCAACTACTGGCTTTTGGGGGATCTTAGGAAATCATGAGAATCCCAATCTATTAAAATCACAATAGATTCCAGAATTTCCTGAAACATTCTTTCAATTTGTACTCAGGGATCTGATGAGGTCTAAATTTCCTACCAAAAAACATAAACACCACAGAGAACAAGATCAACTGATACACTGGTCTAAATACAGAAAGTGAATTTATACAAGACTGCTCTTCTCAGCAGAAACTAGAAACCATGAAGCTTCATTACCCCCATTTTGGAATGAACGTGCAGGTTGCACTGAACCAGGCCTCACGTTTCTAAAGTAGAACGTGTGTTTCACTTCCCCGTCCACCTGTTTGGGGGTACTGATCCCCCTCAAAACTACGAACAATAGGTCACTGATACTAGCAGGTCATTTCTCCAGCCACAAAATAACAACGGCTATGCACTAAAAATGCCTTCTCGGGAACTACTCTCATGCTGACACAATGGTAACTAAACGAGGAAGCTGAGGACGCTCTATGAGGCTAGCAAAGGGGAAAGGTCCTCCATCACACCAATCAAAACCCAAGAAAACAGGTGAGTCGCTGGAAGGCGCGGAGCCCACACACAGTCCCTCGCGCCACCCCCCTCCCCAAGAACGCACCATCTACGGGTCTTTCTAGTGGGTCTCTATTTGTGAAACTCCCCCCACCACGAAAAATCAACTCCCCACTTCTGGTCCCCAGGGCACGCTTTGAGGCTGCATCCCGGGACAGGGCTGTCAGGCCCCGAGCTGCCGCAGGGTCTGGGAGGCACGGATGAATGTGGGGTGAAAGTACACGAACAACAACCCCTTCCTTCCCTCTGCTTCACTCTGACTCCTAAGCGTCTCTTCAGAATAAATTCCATTTAAGTAAGGAAGTCAGACCCACTCTATCACAGCCTCAGCATTAAGGACTCGGCCAATGAACCTCACGCCCAGCATCCTCGGGCTCCACCCCTGTCTGGGGGGAGCGGAGGGGACCCCCCGGCAGCCACCACCCTCCACACTTCTCTTCTGGGATCTGGAGTTCTCCTTAATTAGGACGAGGGTCCCACTGCCTAAGGACTCCACCCAAAACCCCTCTTAAAGAACAATGTTTCTGCCATCTCAGAAACCAGACCCACCCTAAAGCCTGGGAGAGGCATGAGGCACATTTGTAGGATCCCTGACCTGTCAATCATGTCAAATCCTCACTGTCTGCTCCATTTGGGGGCGTAAAGCTGAAAGGGCTTTATCACAGGGAGTCAGACTAGAGTCCGAAGAGGTGTTTCTAGCAATTATTGGACAGGCAGCCAGAACGCACCAAAAAAAGCCCAAACCACCACCTTCCATATTCAGGGACATGCCAGGGCCACTAACACACACGCGCGCGCGCGCACACACACACACACACACACACACACACACACACACACACGCTGTGCATGGAGAGATGACAGGCCCAGTGTGGAGCCAAGCACAGAGCAGGCCCTACAATGGCCTCTTTACTCTACATGGGCTCTTCCGCCCCAGGGAAGAGGGCCTCAAGCCTAAGACTTAAAGTTCTGGAACTTGGCTCTGCACCAGGAGGCCTTAAAGATATTAGTGTCAGGGCCAACCCACCTCTTGTAGACGGTCAAGCACGTGCAGGACTCGCAGACACAGCAAGACTTCACCTCTAACCTGTGTGACCATTTTGCCCCTTGAAAGCAGTTAATAATTCACTGAGCTAAGATAAAAACGTAGATGCGATTACTCCAAGGACACGTTCAAGAGCCGCCGGCCACATCAATCCCCTTCTGGTTCAGCTCAGCTTGAAGGTGACATTTCAGGTCACACACCCTGTGGTACCATTTTACAATAATAGTATGGCTGCTGTCTTCAACAGAGACTCAGGTAACCTCTTCTCAGACAAGAATCGCAATCTACAATCCTCAAAAGGGATAAGATTCTTAGCATTCTACAGGATCAGACAAAACCAAACCAAAACCAAACTAGGTTTAGTCAGCCACTGGTGCCATTCTCATTAAGACACAGGAATCTATGGTGATGACAGTGACTCTCATGCAATCCCGTGGGGTGAGTGGTCCAAAGGAAAAGGCTGGGCTCGCAGACACCCCTGCAGGGCGCAAACCCAAATCCTCAGAGTCTCACTGGAACACACACGAATGCTCATCAGCAGATCTGACAGAGGCCTCCCAGATCTCCCTACCACGGCCTGAAAAAGAACCCGTTACATACAAACACAGATCATCTCAAAACGCTATTAACACTGTCTTCAACTCTGCCCATTCAGGACAGACTTTCTGGAGATAAACCTCTCCTCCAACTGCTGCATATTCTCATGTGACACAACACAAAGGGTTCAACATACAGAAGATTTTGGATAAAAACAGAATCGTTTCATTACAGGAACAATTAATGCACTGGCTTCCCCAATGCGCAGCACAACATTGAAAGTATGACTGACTTGTGCCCCTAAAAATCCTAACACATTCGCAGCAGAAAGCCAACTCCTATGTCACGAGCGTAACTCCTCCATCATCATTTTTCTGCCGTTAGAGTAACATAAACAAAGGAATACTGTATCACAAAGGGAAAAGGTAAGGACACATCCAGCTGTTCTGACTCACTGCTCTAAATTTAATGTACAACAGCTAAAAATATCAAGAGACAAATAATGATTAGAACATATTTAACAACCTCTCCCTAACTTCAGGTCTCTGTTCAAGCACTTGACCTTTTCTCTCGTTATACGCACTTTCCAAAAGTAAACTCCAGAATTAACAAGATGACAACTTTTTCTGGTGGTGGAGTCAGGAAGAAATTGGTAGAAGGCTGTTCTCTCAGCTGTCAGGAACTTTTCTTTTGCAAACTACCACAGAGGGAGAAGCATCCCGCGCTCTTTATGTTCACTTCCAGTCCAGCAAGCAATGTTGACTGTAAATACCAGCAGCATATTGTATCAAAGCAGTTTCTTTAAGGAATGAAGCACCATAGGTCTTTTCAAAACTATTTCATACGACCTAATAATTAACTCAATTCAGAAACAACGTAAGTCATCCTTTCATCTTTGAAATAAGAGGATGATTTTTCCCCAAAATAGTTTCCCTTTCTTTCAAATGATTTAGTTTAATCTAAGATTGAGAGTATTTACCAGGATACTCTCAAGTTCCTTGACTTCTTAGAAAATAAAATATCTCCAATACCAAAACCTTAACAGATAATCCCACAGTTTAGCCAGGTCTGAAGACACTTTAAAGGGAGCAAAAATCTACCTGCATATTTGGGGCTGACATGTAGCTCTGTCTGTGCAGTTTCCACCTCATCTGCCCCCGGGTCAGATCCAGCCGGCGCCCAAGTGAAAGACAGAAAGCAAAGTGCGTGTCCTGCAGCTCCCCCCCACCACCTCACTTCCCGTGGAACTCGTGTGCGTGGCGCTCTGAGCTCCTGTGGAGAGCCTAAAACTAACCAGACAGGCTGCCATGCAGGAGGAGGTGGCACAAAGGCCCAGGACCATCCAATGAATGTCAGCTCAATACGTTTTGCCTAGTTTTTAAGCCCTTGGCCAGAATTCCTGAGTCCACTCCCCAGTCTTCCTACTGTCCCACCTCAGGCAGTCTGTCCAACTTATTCGTCCACTACAGCTTTTCCCAGAGGCCCCAGGGCCTGGAATGCCGTCCCTCTCACCAACAATTTCTAATATTTCCCTCCACAAAGTCTTTTTGGATTTAGCACTAGAAAAGCTAACTAAGCATGTCCTTTGACTTCACTTATTCTGGATGAGAAAAGATTTTATGCTTTCTATTCAATGAAAAGAAAGAAAGAAAGAAAAAAGCAAGGCCCCTGAGGGCAGGGACCGTTTCTTATTCATGACTAAATCCCCATCTCCTAGAACAGGGCCTGGTCCCTCCTCACTCAACACACAGTAGTTGAATTAATATGACTGGCATTACGTTGAGAGGTTGAAATAGAAGCATCTCTATGACTTCAACCCCGCTGGATCCTCCAGGTGGCCCACTCAACTGGCATTTGTACTGGAACCACTTGAAACTGGCATCCAAATCCCTGTCCAAGTGATTCATTTATTTTCAGCACTTTTCAGACACAGCTGCCTTTTCTGTATTTTATTATTTTTTAGGGGATCTATTACATCAGTTACAACTAAGAATAAACTAATTCACCCAATTAACTTTTGCAAATAAAATGTCAAATATATGTTAAAAGAAGATGAAAAATCATAGGAAAGTTATGATTTAATCCATGGAGCTTCCCTGGTGGTGCAGGGTTAAGAATCGCCTGCCATTGCAGGGGACACAGGTTCGATCCCTGGTCTGGGAAGATCCCACATGCCGCGGAGCAACTAAGCCCGTGAGCCACAACTACTGAGCCTGTGTGCCACAACTTTTGAGCCCACATGCCACAACTACTGAAGTCCTCATGCCTAGAGCCTGTGTTCTGCAACAAGAGAAGCCACCGCAATGAGAAGCCCGTGTGCCACAACAGAGTTGCCGCTGCTCACCGCAACTAGAGAAAGCCCATGCGCAACAAAGACCCAAATGCAGCCAAAAATAAATAAATAAATAAATTTTAAAAATAAATTAATAAATCCAATACAGCGTGTTTAGCCATATCTTTAAATGAGGATATGAAGATGGAAAGTTCTCCTAGGATGGGGAAACTTCAGTTATTAGATAATCTAAAAACCTCAAGGAGAAAGAATGAAGAAGGATGAGGAAAGACCTCTAGGTAACATTTTTGCTTTGAATTTGATTTCAAAAGGGCAGAGACACCTAAAATGTGAGCTCAGGCAGCACCCTTCTCAGCCTGACTCCTTCACACCAACAGCCCTACGGAGGGACCACGCACATCCTCCATTGAAAGAACCGTGATTTACACGTCTGCTCACTGCTTTAGCACAGGCGCAGCTTCCAGAAACGAAACGGATGCTGGTGCTCCACGGAGCCAGTGTCCACTCTTCCAAGTCAAAAAGGGCCGTTTTAGTTACCGAAAGACATGCTTACGTTCTGGTTTCATACTTAAATAAACTCAGAAGTTTAAAGGACGGCCCTTCTCAGCAGGCATGCACTTGGCGTTGGTTGCCGTAGGGATAAGGTTCAGCCACGTGCTTCCCTCATCTTGCCTAAACCGAAACATCCCACACCTGTGAAATGGGGGTCAAAGGACAGGAGCGCCTGTGGCTTCGGAGGGTCGACAGCAGAATTGTGTGCCGACTGTCTCAGATGTGCAAGAACATTGCTCCTGTTTCTAAGGAAATGGCTGCAAAAATTTATAACAAATGAGTTAAGAGTTCACAGGAGATTTCTAATTCCGTTCCGTAAGAACTTTACAGAGCAGGTGTGCAGGAAATGAAGTACCCCTGCTCTTGGCAAGTCCCTGAGAGGGTGGGGTGGGGGTGGGGCCAGAGCCAGGAAAGGCAGGCAGGGCACCAGCGTCTCCGAGCTGGAAACTGGCACACGCTTGAGCCCCACCCAAATCCAGGGACGCAGAACCTTTGGAGCTGGGCCCGGGGCGATCCTCAAACTCATTCAAGTGTAAGACCGACAAGCATCAGGGCCAATGGATCCCCAGAAGCCAATAACGAGAAAACGACGCCTTTTAACACCTCTCGCCACCGTTCTGCTCCAGCTGAGCCCAGAGTGGACACTCAGTTCCAGAAACCCTCTCCCCGGACAGGGCGCATCCCAGTGTGGGACCTACTGGAAAACCAGCAAGAAACCTTAGCTCCCCTGCCAAGCACAGCTCTGGAAGGCCTCCGGTAAAGGCCGCCATCCATCCCCCAGATGGCCCGCGACTGCCCAGCGCCAACATCTCCACACTTCAGAGTGTCAGGAAAGAGCATCCGTGGGAACCCACAGCCTCCTGACCGGACTCTTCTCCTGGCGAGGCCCACACATCAGTGAGCACAGAGGCCGCCAGCTTATCTTGCGTGGGAGAGGGTTCAAGAAGGGACCCCCCGTGACTTGTTCGAGGTCTGTGCACTCTGCTCCCGTGGGAGGTGTTTACCACTCACTCAGAAGAGATTAAAAACAACCAAAGACGTAATTCCCCTCGGCCTCAGTGTCCACACCTATAAAATGCCAACCCGACTGATAAGATAATGTGGTGTTACTTCCATAAATAATCGCTTGTCCCGGCACTTGAGTTATGTGCCTGCCAGACCTGGAGGGGCCGGCACCAGCGGCCCAGGAACCGACTAGGAGGAAAATTAAGTCACCAAATGGTTCCACGGGTTTACATTCTTGGCAAGGCCGGGCCAGGCAAACACCATGTCAGCATCCACCCTGGATGGCTCTGATTCCAACTCCTTTTAATAATTACTATTGTTTCTAATTCATGATAATTGAAAGGGGAATTTAACAGCAGGTAATTAAAGCCACTGTACCATCTGCTCCTGAATTACCATGCCACACATTTCTAATAAAAGTGGACTTTATACCAGGAACTGTGGCCTGGAAATGGGGGCCAAGAGGCTCTTCCCTGTGGCTCCCGCGTTGCAGCCCCTGGAGGGGAGAGGCCCGGACCACCACTCTGTGATGCGTTGATGTCTGACCTTCACCCATCCAAACCAGTCCCCTGCCCCCCACCTTCCTCCAGCCTAAGAGACTCAGGGATTTTTTTTCTGCATAGATGGCCAGGGAGCCTGGGTTATCCAAACCAGCCACTGCATTCAAACCAGCCCACAGCACTCTGACAGCTGCTGAGGACCAGGAAAGCTAACTCAGCAGCCGTTCCCAGGCTCTCTCGTTTCAGGATGCACGTATGTCTGTATTCACATTAGCAACCACATCTTTTTGCCACACGAATAACACAAACGACGATGTAGCTTCTGCACCTGGCCAGGAATCCATGCTCAGCCCCACCTGTGCCCACAATTCGAGATCACACGACCGGGAACTCTGCTGTTTGCCCTCTGCGTGTATGGTGGGACCTGCCACAGTATTCCCAAGGACTCACTGAGGCGGGGCCTGGCCAGGGAAGCACAGGCACGGCCCGTGGCCCCCACCAGATTCCTGTACCAACTAAGAAAGCAGCCCAGGCAGCAGGCAGCTGCCCTGGCCTGCACGAACCTTGAGGTTCATGGACAACAGAGACCTCAGGACCCCACGTGGCCCTCCTGTCCAGGTGCTCCCACTGGGACGGCCCTGGCCAGCAGAACTTCCATGGAAATGGAAACATCCCAGATCCGCTCGGTCCAAACAGAAGCCAACGCTCATGTGGGGCTGCTAAACACCTGAGAGGCTGCAAGTGTGACTCAAGGACAGAACTTTCAATTAATAAACTTCTTTTCCAAATGTATTTCTTTAATTCATGTGACTAATAGCTGTGGCTACTGGCTACCAGAGTGTACATCACAGCTTGAGGGAGTCAGCGTGCCCACAAGCTCTTACGGTTCTTCAAAGTAATTCAAGAGGTGATCATAAAGAAAATCTCCTCAGTGACCTGGACAACAGAGGCCATGAGAAGAACTCGGTCTCTGGAGCCAGAGAGACCTGCCTTTGCCCCCCAGCATCTGTCTACTCTTCTGAAAGTGGTGATCACACCCACCTGCACAGGTAGCAAGACAGGGAAGATGGGATGGCCCAGCCAGCCAGGTGTCACCCTTTGGAAAGAGGGCCCTCCCACAAAGGAGTAATGAGGAGACACTTCCTACGACACATCTCATGCTCCTCGAGGGGACGTGAGTGGAAATCCTACCGTGGAGGGTGTCAGGTCTGAGCAGCCACTTCTGCCAACGTTCAAGTGACAAAAATAGAAATCGTGTGTACGCCACTTGCTTTGTCTTTCAGGAGAAGTCATTTGCACAGCCGTTAAGAAGATATCAAATGGTGTATGTGTTCGATCTAACCCCACGGACCACACGGTCCCTTCTGCAGGGCCCAGAAACTTGCAGATATTCTCATTGGGGCCGGGTTGTATATAACAGGGAACAGGTTACTGTGCCTGTTAACAGGGTTTTGTCTCCTCGGATACATTCAGCTCATCGAGATTTCACCACTGAGACCTCAAGGTCATTTATAGTCATTTACCTGCAACTACAGAAGGGAAGTAAGGACACTGCATTACCAAACTTCAGTTCTCTAAGACACACCCCCTATCCAACGTATAAATGTTTATAAAATGTCCACTTTCTTGGGATTCTGGAAGAGACGGCTAATGGCAGTTGTCCTGAGCTCTTTCTTCGCTGGAACTCTTGACTCACCTGAAACAATGTCACTGACAGATTTTACCAATGGAGCAAACATCCACTTGGAAGAGTTCCTGGGCTATGGTGTTGAAAATCTCACATTGGATTACAACAGCCTCCAAACAGTAGGAACTGTGGCTCACATCAGATGATCCAAAAGGGCTCTTGGAATGAAACCCTACCAAATGCCACCACATATCCTACTTCCAAACTAATTGCTTTTTGTCTGCCAGTAGGCTGCACTGACCAACTGAGTCAGATTTTATGAGCACATGAGAGGTTCAGGATCTGAGGGAAGAAACTCCTGGTGGAATTCTTGCACACCGAGCGCCCTTTTCTTCCAGAGCCATCCTGAAGACCGCTGAGAAATGGCATAGGGCCCTTCCCCCTCTTCAGTATAACAACTCGGGCTTACGTCCCCCCCACCCCGACTCTGTCTACCCCTCGATTATAGGCTTTTGTGGGAAAAAAATCAGTTCTTTTTACTTTGGGCTCCAAAACAAGTACATAATTTCTAACAATTCTATCAATTAAATTGTCAAGCAGCAGTTTGTAATCTGGACCACAATCTGATGCAAAATTCACAAGTAATTTGGGCTGCAATAACAGCTCCTATTTACATTACAGATGAACACAGATGAACACTTCAACTAATCTGTATATATTGTTTGTGGGACCAATTTCATAAACAAACCAGCTATTCAAGCAAAGAGAGTGCCTTCAGTCAAATGCAAATTAATTTGCTTCCCTTATAAAAGATCTTTTTCTTTGCCAGTATGGATTTTTAAACCTATGGTCATAGGAGGAAATGCCATAAATCTGCATTCCTCCTGCCTAGGTCTGAGTCCTTCCTTCTCAGAAGGCGGCACAGTGAGACTCTCCTAAGCCTCCCATTGGTGAGCCCACCCACCAGAGTGACGCAGCACAGAAAACCACACACGGGACCAAGGGACAGGCCTGGAATCAAGCCTGAGGCACAGAAACAACCTCTCCGAGGTTCCCCACCCATGCGGTGCCCCTCAGGGGATTGATGTGACCACGCACATGAAGGATGCAGTGCTGAGCCGGCCAGAGTGGATACACAGCCAGTGGGATGTCCCTCCTGTGACGCAGCAGTTCACCATGGGGACAGGTCTCGGGAACAGGCGTCCAGGGGCCTGAACAAGGCATCAAATCGATGCCTTCAGGAGCAGCAGGTGGGTAAATGGGAAACTGGAATTTGGGTGCCCTTCTTAGGACACAAATACAAAAGTTCTTTTCCCTCCTTTATTGAGATGTAACTGAGGTGTGAGGCCGTGTCAGTTTAGGGTGACCTCACAATCTGATACATTTAAACAGCATCATGCGTGACACCACAGTTGGGCAGCTGAAGACCTCTACCACCGCACAGTCTCACTTTGTCTTTTTTTGCCATGAGAGCATTTAAGATCTACTCTCTCAGCAACTCTCAAGTACATAATACAGTACTTGAAAGTTGTTAACTATGGTCACTGCATTCCATCCCCAGAATTTACTCATCTTACGATGGAAGTCTGTGCCCTTTGACCAGCATCTCCCGTTTCTCCTCCCTCAGCCTCTGGCACCACCATTCTACTCTCTGCTTCTATGAGTTTGGCATTTTTAAATTCCACATATAAGAGGGATTATGTCTTTTTAAAATTTATTTTCTTCAAGTATAGTTGATTTACAGTGTTAATTTCTGCTGTACAGCAAAGTGACTCGGTTATGCATATATATATTTTTTCATATTCTTTTCCATTATGGTTTATCACAGAATATTGAATATAGTTCCAGGTGCTATAAAGTAGGTCCCTGTTGTTTATCCATCCTATATATAACAGTTCGTACCATGCAGTATTTACCGTTCTCTGACCTATTCCATTTAGCAATATGTCCTTCAGGTTCATCCATGTTGCAAATGGCAGGATTTCCTTCTTTTTATGGTTAAATAAAATATATACCTCACAGTTTCTTTATCCATTCATCCATTGATTTCACACTTAGCTTGCTTCCACGTCTTGACTATTGCAAATAACGTAGCAATGTACACGAGGGTGCACATATCTTTGAGATTTTTATTTCATTTCCTTTGGAAAAATACCCAGAAGCGAAATTGCTAGGTCATATGGTAGCCCTATTTTTATTTTTTTGAGGAACCTTCATACTGTTTTCCATCGTGGCTGCACCAGTTTACATTCCCGGCAACAGTGCACAAGGGTTCCCTTTTCTCCACATCCTCAGCAACCTTGTTAGCTTTTCTTTTTGATGATGGCCATTCCTGCAGGTGTGAGGTGATATCCCACTGTGGTTTGATTTGCATTTCCCCGATGATTAGAAATGTTGAGCATATTTTCATGTACCTGATGGCCATTTGTATGTCTTCTTTGGAAAAATGTTTATTCAGATCCTCTGCTCGTTTTTAAAATGGATTGTTTGTGTTTTCTTTTTCCTTTCATTTTTTTCCTCTTTAGTTGTATGAGTTTCTTATAAAATCCCATGCTGATGAGATAAAACCCAGGACTGACTCTAGGTCTGAAACCCCATGGTTTGCATTTGCCTGCCTGCGTCAGTGAGTGAAAGGATGCAATCACTCCATAAAAGGGCAAATCTCTCATAATCCTGGTTGACATCACAGTATTTATCCCAAAACATAAAGGTATTGGTGAAATACCTCCCGAGGAAATAGATCAAAGTTGACACATTCTTCTTTAATTATTAAAGCCTTAAAATCCATTCAAATTATTTTAGTCTAAATTTCTAGCATAGTACCCACAACATAGCAGGCAGTAATTGAATCTTGGTTCATCTGGCTGGTAGATCTGGACCCAAAGCCCATAAGCCCTCTCAGTTGACATCTGGCCCTGTTCAACCTTGTGCATGGTTCCATTTACCGACATCTACCTTTCTGGGTTCACGCCCTGTGTTCCCAACTTTCCCAACCACGCAGCTAGCTCTCTGAAACAGCTGGGGGCCACTGTGGCTGCCAGAGCTCCTTACAGCAGGCTTTACAGATATGGCAAGATGTCCAGGAACCTTCTACCTCAAGCTGGTATTCTCAGGTAGGTCTGAACCTGACTGGCCTAATCCTACAGCAGTGGTTCTCAAACTTCATCCTGCACAGAACCCCCAAGAAGGCTCAATGAAACACAGATAGGGAGGGTTCCTCCCACCCCAGAGTTTCTGATTCAACAGGGTTAGGGTGGGGTCCAGCATCAGGATTTCTGACAAGTTCCCAGGTGACAGTGACGCTGCTGGTCTCCAAACCACCTTCCTGGGGTATTCCCTCCCTTGGCAGGACATCAAGGAATGAAACTGCGGCTTTAGTTCGGCTACTTCCTGCTCTTTCTCATGCCCTCCTGAGTTTGCACAGGTAGTACCAACTGTGTGATGAGGCTCCCTCACACTTTCCAACAACGAAGTCCCACCTACCTGATCTAACATAGATACTCTCATGATTCGGGTTTGCTACATAGCATGCAGCCACTAAAAGTGACATTTGTTAAGAATGTTTGTTAACATGGAAATTTTTCATGATATGATACTAGTAGAAAAAACAGCAAGTAATAAAGTTTATTATTTAAATTATTATTTCAGAATACAGAAGTACTGGTTTAAATATAGATAGGTGGATGGATGGGTAGTTGGATGGATAAATGGGTGGCTGGATGGATAGGTAGTTGGACGGGTAGCTGGATGGGTGAGTGGATGGATGGATGGGTAGTTGGGTGGGTGGGTGAGTGGGTGGATGGAAGGATGGGTAGTTGGATGGGTAGGTGAGTGGGTGGATGGATGGATAGTTGGGTGGGTGGGTGAGTGGGTGGATGGGTGGGTGAGTGGGTAGATGGATGGATAGTTGGATGGGTGAGGGGATGGAAGGATGGGTAGTTGGATGGGTGGGTGGGTGAGTGGATGGATGGATGGATGGATGGATGGATGGATGGATGGATGGATGGATGGGTGGGTGGGAGGGTGGGTGGGTGAGAGGGTAGATGGGTAGTTGGACGAGTGAGTGGATGGATGGATGGATGGGTGGGTGGTGGGTGGATGGGTAGATAGGTGGATCCTGAGAAATCCCTGGAAGGAGATACAATATTAAAAGAGGTTATTCCTGGCGGTGAGATTATTTGTGTTTTTTGTCAAATAATTTTCAATTAATACTACTTAGTAACAGGAAAAAATCAGTTGTTTTTGGTTTGTTTGAACATGTTTTAGGAAATGTATGCTTTCCTAAAGCTTCTTGATCAGATATTTTTTATTGATTATGCTCGTTCTCATTTATCCCAGAGTCAGTGTGACACAGTGGGAAAGTGTATCTTTTGAGTCCAAAAACCTAGTCCTGCCTTCACATCTGTAAAATGGAGATAGCATCTCCCCTTTCTACTCCAATGGGCCATGAAGACCATATGAAACCACACATGAGGAGCTTCCCGAGGGCTCAAAGCACTAACGTGACATAAAGAAAGAGACAGATTTGGCTCCTCAGCTCCTCTTTGGAAGCTCGGAAGCTTCCCCACTTAATGTGTACCTCACCCAAAAGGCACAGAAAATGCTGTATTAAATTTTAATATAGTTGCATTTCCACAGTATATGAATGCAAAAGGAGTACACCCTTGAGTGATTTGGAATCCACTCCAACCAACACCAGGCAGGCATGCGGTTCCTGCCTGCTAGCAAAGAGCAAAGCAACGCAGCTCTGCACCCAGCCTAGCACAGGACTGCCTTCCAAAGTCAGCCGTAAGCCTTGACAAAGCCCATTTATAAACACTAAATATCCAAGATACATAACTAAGTAACTTACTAATTCAGGAAGGATTTACTGAGCAAACCCTAAGCAAGTGTTCGCCCCAGTGGGCACAAAGAAAATGACAAAATAACGTTAACAGTGCTAAGATGGAGATGCACATGCGTCACCATGACAACACAGAGAGGGAAACAACTGCACTTGAGCCAGAGAGTTGGGTCCCAAGGAGCCCAGAGAACCCTAAGACCCTCCAGCCTCCGATGTTCTCTGGGTGCACTAGGCTGCAACCACCCCCCCGCAGGCCTGATCAGCAGCCCCCACCTTCACCCACTGAGGTTTCTAACTGCACGAACAACACCACTAGGACTCACTGTCTATCTTAAAGCAGACACCCAGGAAAGATCACCTCAAACTGTACTTTTGCTAGATAATCTCCTGCATTTTAGATCCAGGCTCCAGATGACATCTCTGAAAACAAAGATACGTCAACCTAATTTACAGGCGTTTTTTTCAGCTGGCCATTATTTATACTAATAATTACAAAACAACCTGAACTCCACTGCAGCTGGTGGACAACAAGCCTTCTATGATCCACTGGCCCAGCAGCCTGGTGGACCTGCCCGGCATCCCTCCATCTGCCCGTGCTGGTCAGACTGACATGAAGTCCCATGACGATGACTAACAGACAGTCAGTCACACACCAGCTTCAGCCCAGAGGAAACACCATGTAAACAGTTAAATACATCTTAAAAAAAGGCAGCTGGCTGCAGCCAATTCCTGGATTAAATGTGGCTCAGGGGCTTCCCTGGTGGTGCAGTGGTTAAGAATCCGCCTGCCAATGCAGGGGACATGGGTTCGAGCCCTGGTCTGGGAAGATCCCACATGCCACGGAGCTACTAAGCCCGTGCGCCACAACTACTGAGCCTGCACTCTAGAGTCTGCGAGCCACAACTACTGAAGCCCAGGTGCCTAGATCCCATGCTCCGCAACAAGAGAAGCCACCGCAGTGAGAAGCCCGCGCACTGCAATGAAGAGCAGCCCCTGCTCGCCGCAACTAGAGGAAGCCTGCACGTAGCAATGAAGACCCAACACAGCCAAAAATAAAATTAAAAAAAAATGTGGCTCAGAGCGCTTCCCTGGCCGGCGTGGCTCCGTGGGGAAGGAAACGTAGCTGGGCTCCACCTGGACCTGTAGGCTGAGCCACCAGCAGCCGACAAGACAAAGCTTTCCACAGCTTCCGAGGGCTGGCGAAGGACATGGGAGCTATGAACAGGAGGAGGAGGTTCGGGGGGGAATAGGAAAAAGCACTCCTGAATTGACAGAAGATGTGAAGCCGCGCACGGCCTCACACACACCTGCCAGACACCCTGCTGTCTCCATCGGGTCAGGGACATCAGTAGCTCCTAATGTGTCCAAATAAATACAGAGACCACCTTTCCAAATTGCACCGAATTTTTTATTACTTACAAATGGCAAAGAGTTGCCTAAAATCCTCCCCCCAAAATTAAAGTTAACCTGAAATTGTATATAATAAAATTTATTTTTAAATGACAACCCTTCAGCTTAAAAGAATTAAATACTGAAGGATACTGCATTAGACAGCAATAGAATAAAACAGTGAAGATGAATTACCATAGAAGCCCCCAGAAAAGGGCCTCTAAGCAACATGCCAAGATTTCCACAAACTGGACTCGAGAAGAGCTGCATCTAATGAAACACATGATGAGCTGCTGGGTTCATTCCAAACTAACAAACTACTCAAATTGTACTCAAAAGTAAAGCAAGCTGATACACTGTGAATAAATGAAAACAAATAAGGAACCAGGATTTTGATGGGATGCTGCTTCCAAATTTCAATTAACCCTCAATCCTGTCACCATAAACATTCATTAAAAACGGCCATGGGGAGTCCCCTGGTGGCCTAGTGGTTAGGATTCCGGGCTTTCGCTGCTGGGGCCTGGGGTCAATCCCTGATTGGGGAACTGAGATCCTAAGAGCCGCACGGTGTGGCCAAAAAACAAAAATAACGGCCACACTAGTTGAGAACCTGTGACGTGCGTACCTGTGATCTTCACAGCCACCATATGACTGAGGTAGAACTATGACCCCATTTCACAGATAGGAAAACAGAGGTAAGGACAGGTCACGGAACCTGCCACAGCCACACAGCTGGTAAAGAGCAGCCACAACGGCTGCCAGGACCTGGGCCCACGCATCCCTTTAAACCAGCCACCCGCCGCCCCCGACGGAACTCAGTTGTGTCCACTTGCCATCAAGTGCATCCACACAGGGGCTGGAGTGGGTGCGGGGGACACCACCTGACCCGCAGCCCCCGGAGGAACAGTCACAGGGCCACCTCCTCTCTCCACCTCACCTCCGCTTCTGGTCTCTTTCTCCTCCCCGCACACTTCACTTTTCCGCTCCTTTGTACCCAGAGCCCCTGAAGTGGCTCCACCGCTTTAAAGAGTCTCAGCGCTGCCCCCAAAGATGCTCTGGCCTATTTGGGACAGGACAGGAGAGAGGGGGGAGTCCCAGCACAGAACAAGAGCCTGAGACCACCTACTGAGCCCAACTCAGGGGAGAACAGCCAAGGCCACAGACCGTGAGTCGAACTAAAACCTGTTTTTGCTTTTCCGCTAGAACTCCCATTTTAGACCATTCATGAGCCAATCTGTTAATTTCCCCCAATAACCGTTAGCATTTATTCTTTGGCTACAGACACCATTCTCCTATGAGTTACTAATAAGATCAAAAGCCTTTTTTTCCAAAAGCCTTCTATATCATACAAAACTCATCTCTCTGTCCTCCTGTCATTAAGGCAGATCTCATCACGTCACTCGCTGAGGCGGGAGTTCTTCTGGCTCAAGAGGAAACCCGGCAGTGGCTCACGTAACAAGGGCCCTCGCCTCGTGGTACGAGGGAGTGGGCCTCGGGGAGCAGCGCACACAACACCCTCACGGGCCACGCTGTCACCCACCTGCCTTCACGTGGCTTTCCTCCTACACCCCAAGAAGCTGCTTTGCCACTGGGCATCACGGGCGTGTCCCGGGCAAGAAGAGAGGGTGAGAGGGCTGGGGGTTGTTTGGTTTTTTATCCCAAAAGGGACACCCTCCCCAGGAACCTTGCCAACTCCTCATTCCCTAGAACCTGTCTCCCAGCCACTGCTCGTTGCAAAAATGAGTTTTAAGCTGAGCCCACAGCTTCCCCGAACAAAACCAGGGATTTGTTCGTAGGAAGAAGGGAAAATGGGCATCTTCTTGGCGGCCAGCAGCCGAGAAGCCCCTGCGAGGACTCTCATCTTCCCCCCAACCGAGGTCACCGGCTGCCTCCTCTTCCACAGCCCCCGAGGAAGGTGGGTTTGCCTCACCTATCAGCCATGGTCTATGGGAAATCCTTAGCCTCCGTTAAGGCCAGGTGAACAGAGAGTAAGGTCACCAACAAAGATGCCTGCAACGCCAGCCTGGTCCACCCCTGCCGGCACAAACAAGACAGCATCTCTCGGCCACAACCGTTTGCACCTGGCACAGAAGCACCTCCTGGGCAACGCTCGTGTGCACAGATGCACCGCAGGCCGGGCCCACCAGATCCACCTCACTGCCTCATCCCCACCTGACTGGAGCTTTGTTGCACACACAGTTTTTTCCCATGACTTAGGGGTTTACTCAGATACTAACATGCAGAATCTGAAAGGTTGTTAACATCGTCCTCAACCACATTCCAGGCATAGCTCTGAGTGCCTCACGTGTAATAACTTATTGCTACTTAATCAACAAGGAAACCAAGGCACAAAAAGGTTTAGTAACTGCAGGAAATTACACTACTGCTAAGTAGCAGAACTGGGGTTCAAGACAATGTTAACCACATGCCAACCTCGTTCTCTACGCTGAAATAACATCCAGAATTTACAAGATAAAATATCACTACGTAAACAAAGCAAAGGTGGCCTCTAAGTACAGCCCTGGGTGGCTTATTTCTTTACTGCAGGCTGAGACCCATTAGCTCAAAAGTCTGCCGGCACCAAACTCAAACTTTTCACACATCCAATAACGTTTAAATAGCCCAAACAAGCATATTCTAGCCACTGAGAGCCTGCCGCTCTGCCCAGCAGTGGGCTCTGTGCCAGGTGGGGACGGGAGGGAGGTGCAGACGGGGACCACACCCTTCGTCCAGGGCAGGTCCAAACCGGAGGGTCAGACAGGCCACGGCACACAGCCACCCTGCAGGAGCCCTGCAGGGTCGAAAAATGTTACCCAGCAAAAATGGGCGCAGCAGGGACCCTGTCAGAGAAAAGGAAGGGCCTGATTAAAGAGAGGGGAAGGGAGCATCCTGAGTCTCCAAGAACCACCAACAGTTTCCTTCAGCCAAACCTGCAGGGTTCCTCAGCCTCAGGGCTACAGACACCTGGTCACCTGCCATGGGGACGTCCTCTGCAGGGTGTGTAGCAGCTTCCCTCTCTCTCCCCACAGGCGCCAGCGTCACCCCAACCGCAGCCCCAACAATCAAAAATACCTCCAGGGCTTCCCTGGTGGCGCAGTGGTTAAGAATACGCCTGCCAATGCAGGGGGCATGGGTTCAAGCCCTGGTCCGGGAAGATCCCACATGCAAAGAAGCAGCTAAGCCCGTGTGCCACAACTACTGAGCATGCTGCAGAGCCCGCAAGCCACAACTACTGAGCCCACGTGCCACAACTACTGAAGCCTGAGCACCTAGAGCCCATGCTCCACAACAAGTGAAGCCACCACAATTAGAAGCCTGCGCACCACAACGAAGAGTAGCCCCCGCTCCCCGCAACTAAAGAAAGCCTGCACGTGGCAACGAAGACCCAATGCAGCCAAAAATAAATTAATTAAATAAATAAATTTTTAAAAAAGATACCTCCAGAAACATCCCATGTCCCCCGCCCTGGGCGCTGAGGCCAGGAACCACTGGGCCCAGCAGGTGGACAAGGCTGATTCGTGGAGTGTGGGCTTGGAGGGCTCTGAGCAGCTTAAGAGGAAATGTGTTTTTTGTTTCTGTGGGTTTTGCTCCCAGGACTGGCATGATGAGCGCTCTCCTTAGGACAGCAGGTGGAAGACATTACAGAAGAGATGGCCCATCTGGATCCTCATCGCCTGGATCCACGGAGAAGGAGGCAGAGGCTCGACACATGGTGGCAGTGGGGAGCCACCGTGCCTGACCCTCAGGTCTGCGCATGCCAGGGGCCCTCGGTCACCTGGTGTGGGGATTCTTACAGTGACCCTGAGAGGTGGCTGTGACTGTCCCTTTCTCTAGAGGAAGAAATTGGTCCAAAATCAACACAAGGATACGGGTTCATCTCAAAGCCTGGGTCCCTCCTGGGCATCAGGGCCACCCTGGACACAGACCCGCCCCTGGCGCTGCAAGAATGGAGGTGGGGAGCCCAAGATCCAACCCCCCTCCACCTGCCAGAGGCCAGGTCGAGGGTGGCCACCCACACAGACACCGCCAATCAGACACTTCATAGATGGACCTGGGCTTGAAGGACGACGCTAAGGCCTGACTGTGGAAAATAGGTCCACTGTTCCTGTGGATCAGACTCAATGTCGTTGCTGGGCTGCCACCTGCGGGGTCACCAAACGTGAGTCACAGGAGGTGTCCTCAAGGAGGGGCTGAGACCAGAGCGCTTTATGGAAAGCTAACCACCAGTTCTGTGTTAAGTTCGTTCTAACTAGATCTGCACTAAATTCTTCCCAAGTGTTGGTACTCCGAGCTGAGGGCAAGAGACAGGTTCCACGCTGGGAAGTGGACCCTGGCACGTCCTTCTCCAGGGGTGGCATCTGCTCCCCAAGGGGCTGCTGAAGAGCGTTCGCTTTCTCATCCATAAAACAGCAAAGCTGGACCCAGCTGTCCTGTCACTGTAAAAATCTGTGCTGTAAAATCAAAGGTGCTCACAGACTCGGCCCACATCTCTATCCCAAGAAACACAACATGAGGTTAATGAAACCACACAATCAGCACCAATCAGAACGGAACTGACTGCTTTGCTTTTCTGGTGTTTCTCTTTGTTTAAATAATCAAAGATACTTGTACACAAGGAAAAACTGCACTATGGAGCTGAACAAAAAAAAAAACAATTTTCTTTCTAATTAAAGATTTTTAAATTCTCCCATATACTTTCTTTAATAGTTGTAATTATAGCCCTATTTCATGTGAAGCACTTCAACTAAATGAGAGGTTAATTATACAGACTGTGGTAATTATGAAAAGTAAAATAACATATAAAATGTCATAATGAATAATTAATAAGACCTCTTTGATCTGGTTCAGACCAGGGTTGCAGAGCTAACAGGCTCCATCTGCCTCTTTGGTATGGGGACAATCTCACTACATAAATCAAGTATCTGGTACCAAAAGCAGGAGTTCATAATAAGCATTTAACCTTGCCTTAAAAATAAAGGTAAGAAGTTCTGATTTGTTTCATACTTAAACAGATATCCCAACAGTGAGGCATGGTGACTAACGTACCTTGTGGTACAGAACAAAGACAATATATTTGTGGCAGATGTTCTAGGATTCCCTTCTACATCCTGCTAGACTGTGTTATAGGGTCGTCACATGACATGAAAACCTTCAGGAAATAGACAATGTAGTAAACACGAAAGTAGCAGCAAGGAGGGACCTTGCCCTCAAAGAACATTAAGACTTCTTAGTGGGTAAAATAATTAATTCACGTAACTCAAATCAATAATTAAAATTATTTCATATATTATTAATTAAAGTAACAAATTAATTCAAACAATTTACATTATTAAAATTATTTCAATTATGAATTTAATTTAATTTTAAGTAATTAAAATTAATGCAAATTGTTTCAATTATTTAATTAATGTAGTAAAATAAGTCCATTTTTAAAAGTACCATTTTCTTTGGAACTTTCTATTTGTTGCATTTCACATCTTCTAGGGGAAGCACAGTGAGTATTCTGGAATCTTATTTTCCCAGGCTTTTGTCTGTCCCTTGGGGCATTTATAGCTTTGTAGCAATCTCCATTTTAATTTAATCTGCATAAGAATATATCATCAGCAGCGACTCCATTTTGATTCAAGAACAGTGACACCCATGATCACATTTGAAACACAGTTAACTATCAATGTTAATACTGTTTTAATGTGTCACTTTGTGACAACCAGCAGCTACACCAGGAGCAGAACAGTCCACAGAAGGTCCTGAAACACTTTCACAAGAGCCTTCCTTAAGGAGTGGACCTTTAGAGGGAACACTAAGGAGTTTTTCAAACTAATTTTACATTGAGACAAATCTTTATCAAACGTTCGTTCACTCAATGCTAAACACCCCCTTCTCCAGCCACCCCTTAAGAGGCATCTAAAATTCAGGAAAGGAGTAACCTTTTCAATATATACTTCAGTGATGTATTCCGAGGCAGAGGGCTTTTCACCTCCACATCATTAAGTATGGAGTTCGGTGAAGGCATTTTAATATTTTTATACAGGTCCAGGATAGAAAACAAAGCATCACTTCCACTCGAATACTCTACTTAAAATGTAATTTTCCAATAAGTAAACCACCAATATTCCATAACCAACATTCCAAAGGACTTTTGAAACCTTTAGAAACTAGTAAGTAGGATCAAATGTTATTTTTAATTTTGGGGTTGGGGAGAATAGAGAGCACATGAGTAAATTAAAATAATGGAATTAATAAAAGAGATGGTGTAATTCTATAAAGCAACATTGAAGCAGGTTTCAGAAAAGGCAGACTGAGGTCATAAAAACACAGAGAGTCCCTTTTCTATTGAGGTCTGAGATGAGATAAACTATTAAGATGAAGAATGTTATATAGAATGTTGTAACTCTTAGAAAGGTAGTGAGGACCAGTCCACTAACTTCGGCACCACCGGGGGCAGGACCACCCGGGGCAGGACCACCCAGGGCAGGACCAGAGCTCAGCTGGGTGGCTTCTGCCTGGGAGCCGCTCAACCTAGTCACCCATCATCACACTGAACTCGAAATTGTTTTTGCAGAAGCGCCTTCAAGGGGACAAGCACCCAGTCCTTCCATTTCGGTGGAGATGTAGCTGGTGATGGCTCTGTTTTTAAGACACTTTTAATAAAATACTTTATCCTAAAATGACTCTACATTCCTTCGCGTTACTTCAATGTTTGGGCACACGTCACATCCCTGTCCTGGGTGCCTTTTCAAGGGAGACCTGGGTCCATGTGTGCTCTGGGATGCAGACACTGGGCAGGAGGAGGGACACCGGGGGACAGCGTCTCTCTCGACACTTGGTAAAATGAAAAGAGTTGATGTTCTGACTGACAACCATGCCTCTGTCACCACCAGGACATTTTACTGTGACTTACTCATTGGGAGCCCTACCCAAAGCAGGTGGCTGGCACACGGGGAGGGAGCCACAAAGGGTACCTGTGAATCAATGTGAAGAAACGTGTGCAAATCCCCAAAGAGAGGCACATACACAGCTCTTCTCCTTAAACCCTTGTCTCTCTCCTGGCTTCGCCCCTTGTAAGGACGATTCTACGGTCCCAGCAGCCCAACCTCCTCCCAGAAGGTCCCCCCAGATAGTCTCCACTAGCTCAAACTGTCTCGGGTTAGCCTGGCCTGAGTTCCACTGGTGATGAGACTTACATTTATAAACCCTAGTAATCAAAGAACATGAAGCCTTCCCATCTGGGCAGTCTTGTTTTAGTAACCAAATTAGCAGCATTCATTGGCAGAAACACCAACAAAAATATCAGCGTCTACATAATGCCTCCTTCTAGACACTCAGACCTCACACTCACAGCACAGCCAGGGGAATTGCCTTGTCCCCTTCACTTCTAACCTCTCCTGACATCGTATCTCTGAGCTTCACAATGTGTCATTTTCCACCTGCCTGTATGAACCAGCTGCACTAACCAGCCTCTACTCACAGTGGTAGCAGCTCATGAAAATTCAAAGTGACACCAGAGAGTAGGAAGGTCCTAGTTGGAAATGTCCCCCATTCCTTTCTTCCAGGGATGCCAAGTGAGCCTCTTCAGTGGTTGAGGGTGTTGGCACTGAACTAACCTTCGATCTAGCCCAGGCCACTGCTTAATATTCATGTAGAAATGATGAACCACCAAAAACCTAAAGTTCCTTAGGAAAAGATGCTCATGAAACTGTCAACATCCTAAACTCTTCTGAAAGTAGCACAGAAGTATTGCATAAAATGTAAAGCAAGTTTGATCAAAAGTCCGTCCTCAACAATCCACCTACGTAAATCTTTATTTCAAATTGGCCCCAAACTCTTCAAGATTCAAACAGCCTGTGATGATGGTGTCTAGGAGCAATCATAAACACGCAATATTTAAGCAAACTTTCCAGTTTCACTGAATCTAGCTCAGGCATTCACCTTGAGAAGAGTGGTCCCCTTGACGCACAAAACACACAAAGAGGAGTTTACAAACGGTGGTAACAGACACCCCCCTTTCCAACCTGAGAGAAACAGGGAGACGGGGAGAATGTCACAGATTTTTATCATCACTAATGCTGAAGAAACTCACAATATAAATTGCTGAGTGTTCCTGATTTAACGTAATAAAAAGAGGTTACTCTTCACCCTCCCCAAAAAAAAAAAAAAAAACATATACACACACCAGGAGTAGGTCTGACAATTTCCTGGCTGTCTATAAACAGGCTGTTGATATAAAGGAACTACAGCTATGGGACTGATTTTCTACAGGTACAAATCCTGTCCCAAAGGCCCACTTAGGTGGCTAAATGGACTCTGTTCTTCCTGACAGACAGAAAACATCACCAGCGTCAGGGCAGCATGTCTAGGACGGTTGGACCGATGTCCAAGTCGGACACCGAACGAAGACCCAGGGCTCAGGCAGAGGAGAGGGGCCGGTGGTTCATCTCAGACAAAAACAAGCAGCAGCAGAGTGGCAGGGTCACGGTGAATAGGCAGGAGCACTTGTAGCACTGAGTGAGCTGAGCTGGAACGGAGATGTCTGCCCCGTGCATCTCCTGTTCTTCCAAACAGGGAGGAAATGACCGCAGGACACAGGCCTGCCGCTGTCAGGAAAGGCACAGAGACAGACCAAGCAGGATCACGCTCCGCCTCCCTGGAGTCTGGAGCCAAGGCCACCTTGGGGGCTGCACAAACCAGTGGGTCCTGAGAGCCATGCCCAGGAGGGGTTCCGAGCCCCCAGGGAGAGGGGGTCCTGAGCCCCCTGGGGGAGGAGACAGACAGTTCCTTCGGTCACCCGTCCAGGGCACGGTTACAGGGCACCCACTGCAGCCAGTGCTCTAGCTGGGTCACCCCAGCTCTGGCTGACCCTGAGGAAGGCACAGTCCAGTGGGGAGCGAGGCACAGACACCCGCGCCGTGAAGGGCACAGGAAGGGCACACAGAGGGCCACCCTCAGGGGTCGAGCACAGTCGTTTCTCGCCCAGGGTGTAAAGATGACCGTCGACACAGACCAACTCAAACAAGATGTCTGTATCTGAGGGAAACTGTTAATATAGACATTAAAACAGGCAGTGCTTAAATTTTTATAAATTGTTTCTCTAACCAATTCTCCAATTTTTAAGACAATCCACACTAAATAGGTATGTTTAGTATCATTTACACTTTTAACTATGCACAAAATAACTTTATGAGAAAGGAAAACTACGTGGGAAACCCAAAGGGAAGAAATCCTACAATGAATCATGAGAATCACATCACAAACACTTACACAGACATACCCTGTATCTCAATCCAAAAGTGCAGCTTGGTATTTTCTCTTAATTTCCAGATTTCTTATTTTCTCCTACTTTTAAACATACTAAAACACTGAAACGACGCTACAATGAAAGTACCCAAACTTTCTCCACATGGATCCAACAACTGTTAATATTTAGTTATGTTTACTTTGTCATCTACTGACCCACCCACCCACCCGCCATCCAACCAGCATCCCCCTTCCCCCAGGCCCACTGAGGGGTAAGTGGGAGACTTCTAACTGCTCACCCAGACATTTCCTAAGAAGTAGGATACTACACAACCACAAACCAGCATCACACATAAGACAATTAACAATAATTTCATATTATCATTGTCCAGTTTATAATCAAATTAGCTCAATTAACCCAAAAATGTCTCTTACAGCTGTTTCTTCTCCAAACCAATCCAACCCAGGTCACAGCTGCATTTGTTTATTCTCTTTTCACTGGTAACAGTCCCCGCCCCTCCCCGTACCCCACCCCACACTCTCTATTTCCCAAGGTCCTCACTTTTTCACGAGTCCCAGGCAGCTGTCTCGAAGAACGTCACTACTCTAGACGGTCTCTTCCTCAGCAGTCACCACGCTGTTCCTCTCCCCACCCACACCTCCCACTCACAAGAATCCAGGTAAACTCTTCAGAGCAACCTGGCTGACTGGGGTCACGTACTGCCTACCACAGTGCACAATCACGGCCACCCCACCCTGATAAATCACAAATAGCTTTCGAGGGATGCTGGGTGGGTGTCTTGCCTACAAAGTCTGAAAAGCTCAGGCGCGCTTCACGCTGCATCCCACCGGAGACGGGCGCTGCCCTGTCAGGGCACCAGGGCTGCCTGCTCAGTAGTCAGCAGCCTCTTCACCGAGAAGAGCACTTCCCTCTTTTCAGTTAGTTCCCAGCTACCACCCCTATCCACCCCCCCCCACACACACACACACACTTCCAGCATCCAGGGAAGACCCTCACCAGAATCAGCCACCATGCTGGGCTTAAAGATGCTGACTGACCACTTCCATCACTTCCTCCTGGACCAGCCTCAGTAAATAAGAGATCCTTTCCCAGCTCACCCCCTTCCCTTTTGCTTTACATGTGGACTTTTACTTGTTTTTTTCTAACTTGTGAACTTTTATTTCTTCAGTGCCACGTGGTGAGTAATAATCACTGTTTTGACACACAAAATTTGGCGTTGACTTCTGCTCTTGTGTAAGTATTGCTGTGAAAACATAACACGTAATAAGGTGATATTCACATTATTTTTACAAGGCATACTTACAAGGCTTTATGTATCACAAGATGATTTAAGTGATCCTAATCTGCATTTCTCCAGGACTTAGGGCTGTTTTTTCCAGACCCATTTCCTATACCACTAACACGCCAAGGTCCGTGGGGAAGGCATTTATCTGAGTATTTGGTAAACGTTCCCCTCGTGCTATAAAACTCTCCTGAAAAGAGAGCACAGCCAAGGCTGCAGGGCCCCTCACCTGCGTCTGTAGGACACTCAACCACAGATGCTGACATGGAAGAGACACAAGCAGTGTGGGTCTTCATTCTCCACAAGGTTTTCTCCCCCCACAGATATCTGCGAGATTTCCTTCCAACCTTCTCAGTATTCTTCAATGGCTAAGATCACAGATTTCATCCACATGTTTTTTTCTCCAAATACTTCTATATTCCTCATACAATATTACCTTAATTTTCCTCCATGACAAATTACACGATGCCCATCGGAATAAGTGTCAAGTTTCAAAGACGGGGCAAGAACCAGGTCAGATCATACTGTTACGTCAGATTCTAGACGGTTCCCAAACAGGGAAGGAAGTGGCACAGTCCTCCTGGATGTTTGAGGCAACAAGACGTGAGAGCAAAGGCATCACCTGACGAAAAAGGCCAACCAATTCGCAGAAGACAGTGCTTGTGCTTCTGAGACAGCTCAGGATGACGTGGAAAGAAAGAAGCTTCAGACACGTGAACGCAAGCATCTTCCCAAAGGGCCAACGACCAATACCCACCACTTCCATCCAAGACTGCCCAGTGTTCCTTGTTCTGGTAGGTGATTGTAAATTCCAAGATCTCCCGTGTTTTCACTGCTCAGAAGGCCAAAATCACCATTAAATTCGTTTTCTCTCTTTTCCAAAGTTTAACAAGGGAGATTTAACTAAAAGAGATAACTAATCTGGTAGGAAATAACCAAATCTCTTGCCCAAGGACTACCTCCAAAACAGAATGTGAATATCTCCTGACCCTTCCTTCATTCTGAGAAACTGCGGGCACACAGCCCCGACTCACGCAAGAACATGTGTGAGCATCGGGCAAGAAGGGCCTGCCATCACCTGTGTGCCGAGTCTGAGAAAACATTTTCTAGTAAAAATAAAACACAACTACTGTGCCAAAGCATCTTGCTTAATTATCTCTAAACCAAATTCTAAGTGCATTCTTATTCCAGAGATAGAAGTAACTGTTTAAAAATATATATGAACAGTGACTAGGGAACTAGGACAGAAGCATCCAATCCATGATTGATGAATAAATGAATTTCAAAAATGTTGAGAAGAGTACATGCTATTTAGGAAAATGCTATATAATTTGACATCCTAACTATACAGCTGCTCCTTCATACTGAGAGGTTTTGCTTCAGTTAACTGAAGAAAAGGTAAATACTTCTAATGAGAAACCAGAAGTCTTTACAAAGAGTAATATCATAGTGCAATCCAATCGTGCATGGTAATTTAGCCCAAATATTTAAATTCCCAAAGCACAGTTCTTGCAAAACAAGACATTAACATGAATAAATACATCACCTTTAGCAATACAAGAAAACATAAGCTTCTCCTGGGAGGTGACAGGGCTGTACTGCGAGTTCCAGGCAGAGGCTACCTCCCATCATGGTGATAAACGTTCCAGAGCCAGGCAGCCTCTTGCCCACATCTGGACGCTCTGCTAACAGCAGCCGGGGTCCTGGCGCCCCGGACAGCATGCTTCCTGGTCCTCTGCCCTTTGGAGCAGGCAGTGTGCCCACTGTCGACGAGGCTGAGGCCTGATAAGCTGGAATCCTTGTCCAGGCCACACACAGAAGTAGACTCACTAGATCTCATCCTGACGTGGGCAGGAAGCTTGGCTGCCGGGCCGCCGCCCCCTCCATGCCTGAGCCCCCCATCCCATCCCCCACGAACCCACAGGCTCCGCAGCCAGAGGTCTGCCCTCCCCCACAGGGCCCGACCCTGCCTGACTGTTCCCCAGACGGAGGGCCCAGGCCACGTGCAGAGGGCACCCAGGTGACATGGGTGACCGTACCCAGACAGGCTGCCGCCTCCTGCCCAGGCTGCCAGAGGCCTTGCCTGGTCCTCAATTTGCTTCCTGGTCTCCATAGACGGAGAAGTGCATCCACACAGTAGCAAAAAGCAGCCTTTAGAAGTAACGTCCACAGAGACAACACTCCCAGATGCCAGGGTCCCGAGCACTGGTGACAGGACAGCCACAGCTGCAGCTCTGGCCTAGGAGCCTCACCTCGGGAAATCAGCTCGCGGTAAAAAACAACCCTGGCACGCGGCACTGAGAGCCAGGCTGCCCTGAAACGAGCATAGCAGGTGGACCTCAAATTCCATGCTGCCAGGAGGGGCTGGTGGGAAGAGGACAGAGAAACGGCAAGGCCTGCCTCAGACAGCAGCCCCGCCAGCCACAGGCCATGGAGACAGAGATGCCCTGACCCTGAAGGGCCTGTGTCAAGGCAACGGAGAGCACGTGACCAAAAGGGGCCGGGTGCGTGCACATGCATAGCACGTGTGTGAACATGCACTATCACATGATCATATGGCCGCGTTTCTCTTCTGTGACTTTGTTATATCCCAGTTGGCATACTGAGACTTTCTTAAGATATAGATTCTTCTACCCTTCCTATCAAAAAAGGGGGTGTGGGGAATAGATCCAAGATCATCCCCAACAAATTATTGATAGTTGAAGTGAAAAATCTGTTCTAATCTAAAAGGATCTCAAGGTCACACCGCATCCCTCTAGGTCAGACCTGAGACACGCCTTCACCTACCCCACAGCCTGTGTGATCTCAGAGGATTCGCTCCTGAGGATGGTTTACAGGGCAAACCCCTGAGGCCCATTTGTGCTCTGAGGTCACCGGAGCTGGGGCGTTGGGACCTACGGGCAGGCCAACCACACAGTAACTCTAACCAAAGCACAGCCGGGCAACTCAGTCTGTCCTGCTCACTGCGTCACCGTACTTGTGGCTTTTGTTCAGTAATCCAGACCCCAGGACCCTCCTACCAGCTCACGGAAACACCCTTCTCTCCTGCTGGGCTCCCGAGAAAATGTCAGTTGGTCGACACTCGGCGGGCTACGGGTGTAGCCCTGCTAGACCGCTTGTATTCTAACTGACCAGGGTGAATGGTTTCATATCCTGCTCCAATATGCAAAGACAGGAAGTACAGAGCTCACTGTAATTCCAAACAGTGCCTACCAATTTGAAATCTTTTCTAAACACGATGAAAGAAATCATTTTTCTTACCATACCCGTTTTAAGAAAACGTTTCTATTTTTCTGCCGCACAATACTGTAACTAGCTGTTTCAGAACCTGGCCTCTTTATGTTGGAAATTCAGCAGAAGCCTGGTTCTCCGCAGCCAGTAAACCAGAGCTTCTGAACCCTGAGCTTCACTGGAATTGCCCAGAGGGCAAAGGGCGTATCAAAGGCGGGAGGGGGCTCCCTCCCCCGAATCTCTGATTCTGAAAGTCTGGGCAGGACCAGAGAGTTTGCATTTCTAACAAGAGCCCTGGAACCACGGCAGGTGGGCACGTTTACAGGGCAAATGTCCATAGACCACGTCCACCGGGTGCCAATTTACACCAAAGTAAGAAGCAGGTTTCCCTGAACAGGTTGTGTCCCTAACGACATGTCGGAACCAGCTCCTTCTAGAACAGCTTCTCTCTTTGTCCAGAGTAACAGCCTCAGGCCGGCACCGTGGCAGGGTGGGGTCTGCAGGGCCTCCCAAGTCTCCATGAGACAGGACAGTCGCTTCTGCCTTTACTCTAAACCACAGCTGGTGTTCCCCAGAGGCTAATTTAGGAAAGGAACATAATACAGACACGTGTGAACTCCACTTTCCCCACACTCTGCACGGACTCCACGGAGGAAAGTAAAAACAGATCTAACCACCCAACACGGGAGCCCATGGAATAAACCGCCTGCCATCCCACACGACATGTCACAGCAGAGCGCTGAGGTCACGGTCTCAGACCTAATTCACCAGACTCATCATTCTGATCACAGACCATTCGAATTGGAAGGGATGTGTCTTCATCGTGACGCTTCCACCAAGTCCATTTTCATCAATAAATACACATTAGGCACCGATGATGCACAGGGAATCCCTTCTGGCCACCCAGTGCTACCCATTCCATACTGAATTCTGGCCGCTCTGTGATGTTACACGTATCAATACTTTTTACCATTTATCCCCCCAGTTTTCAAAAGAACTCTCATTTGATGCACTTGCTTTATTAAATCTTACTTCATGCTTTTAAGTCAGGGGAAATATAAGAAGTAAAAGGCTCACTTGAGGGTGGAGCAAGGTCACAGAACTGGAGAGAAACGTGCCGAAGCACATGTGTTACTTGAGAGAAACACAAGGAGGACGGGTAACAGGGAAACAGCTGTACCACTCTCTCCACCTGGATCCAACGACTCCAACTCCACTCACAGTGGAGAAGGACAAGCAATTCACACAGTGCGGAGGCACAAGACAGTGCAGGACGCTGTCTAAAAAGATAAAACAATTTAAAAGACTGTGACTATGTAAGCTGACTTGTTATTTATTTTTTTGTTTTGTTTTTGATTTTTTTTTTTTTTTTTTGCAGTACGCGGGCCTCTCACTGCGGGGGCCCCTCCCACTGCAGAGCATAGGCTCCGGACGCACAGGCTCAGTGGCCATGGCTCACGGGCCCAGCCGCTCCGCGGCATGTGGGATCTTCCAGGACAAGGGCACGTGTCCCCTGCATCGGCAGGCGGACTCTCAACCACTGCGCCACCAGGGAAGCCCTGACTTGTTCTTTAAAATGAGAAAAGACACTGTAGTAAAAAGTCCTCGGCACACCCCAGAGGACAAAGGACGTGCCACCCGCAGGGACAGGACGGGGAAACTTGGTCCAGGGAGAGGAGCAGCAGCAGGGGTGCTGGGAAGGCAGGTATCCAGCAGCTTTTCCCCGACGTTCCTAACAACCAGACACTGACAGCGATTCCGTCTTAATTAAGTTACCTGTGTCCTGGGCTCTAAAAAGAGTGAGACTCACTGGTGAAACCCTACTCCTCCAGACAGCGTTCCAGACATGTTAGTGAAGAACACGATCTGCAGACTCACCTCCAGAGGGTGGACCGGAACCGGCTCCTGCCCGGGCATCAGCCACCCCACCCCCGCAGGGGAACCGCACGCAGGACCCCTCGCTTCTGGGAGTCGGGCGGCTCGGTAGAAACGGCATCCAGGCGGCAGCTTCGCTATAAGCTCCGCTGCTTCTCAAAAGTCCTGATGGAGACAGGGAAGTAAACTAACGCGGCCACCGACGCCTCAGACACAGTCAAGCTGCGAAACCCTGCATCGCAAGACCCAGCGTCCGTGGGACAAGGGCCAAATGCACCTGGAAACGTGAGCGACAGTGAAGTGATGGTAGGGACGGACTGACGGCAGAGATGGAGATGGAAGGGCTTCAGGACTGGTGAGAAACACAATCCAGAAAGACGGAGCCGAATGTCACTGTCATCATGAAGACAAAGGGAGAAAAGACTGAAAACAGTCAGGAGGAAAACACGATACAAGAGTCGAGCCGCCTCATATTTCGCCTCCACGACACTGAGTCCCCAGAGAAGTGGCAGACACAGGCTCTGACGGGCGAGGGCTGGCAAAGCGGCCCCGTGTCACCCGAGCTCCCTTCCTGCCACACTGACCCAAGGACACGCTCTCATCAAAATGGAAATCAAAGCTCAGAAATGACTGTGGGGTATCCTTTCCCCGGGGGGACCCCAAACTCAGGAATTAGCTCAGACAGACTCTGACCCCAGGTCGCTCCCCAGCGTGCCTCCTGTCTGTCCCATCCCCACATCCAAGAAGTGTTTAGGAAATTATTTACTCTTTACAAAAATTTATATTTAAGTACATAAGAAAACCAAAAAAATTATAGGGCATGAATGACTTGGTGGGATTACGAGTAATTTTTAAACAAAAACATCTCAATTTTCTACGATAAAACATATACTACTTTTAACAGTAAAAGTGTTTTTTAAGTCATCGTGGACAGCAACATATATGCGATATGATCACCGTACAATAAAAAATAAACAGAAAAAAAATAAAAAATAAAAAAAAAAAAACAGCAAACACCAGGACATCAACATACTGATGTTTCTCTCTCAATGGAGCGAGGGCGGAGGACTGTTTTCCCCTCTATTTTCTTATATTAACAAGTGTGCTACTTTTGAAATGCAAAGTAAAACAAACTCCAGTTTAGGAAACACTGTCAATCAGCACATAAGCCCTCCTCCTTCAAAATGCTATCCCACCTGTCACTCTGATTTCATGTTTTAAATCAACTGGACTTTTTTCCTAGAAAGTAGCACATAGTATAATTATTTTTTAAATTAAAGTGAATTAACGTTCATGCTCACTCAAATACATTCTGGAAAGGGGATGTGTAAAAGCTGGGGTGACACTCGTTTTGTTCTCCAGGAGACACTGGCCCTGTGTGGGCTGGATGCCCATGAGGGAGAGGAGCCCCCGTCTGCACCCTCCCCAGCCCTGACGGGGACCCCGGAACAGAGCAGAACGCCAGCCACCTACAGACACCTGGGAGCCACTCGACCGCTGATAATCGCGACGAACCCAAACCACCCACACCCACCTCTACACCCGGGAGGGATGAGGACCCCCAGCACCAGAAGGCACCAGAGCCCCGAGGAAAGGGTGGTCTGTCCACTCTCTAAGCACACAAAGACATTCTAAGAAGAGACAACCTCGTTACAAAAGAAACAAGTGCAATTTTATCTTTGCTGTTTAATTTTATAATACTTGATTATAACGCACATTAATCTTTATAGTAATTACTAAAATGATTCATGATGCATTTGCCATAGTAAGCCAAGCAACTGAAAAAACCAAAACGCACAAGTAGAATTTTATATGTTTGTAATAGTGTACGTTAGACTATCCAATTATTTTAAATTGGAAATTCAGCTCATTAAATCTGATTCTTGTCTGATTCTCGAGGTGGGCGCAAACACAAGGGAGAAGTTTAAGGTATCTTTTTTTTTTACTTCCGAACTTCCCACAGACCCTCCTGGTTGAGAATTTCCATTGCTGGAATTACATCCTACTCCTTGGGTTGAAAAACCACTTTATTAATGCTTATGAATAATAATATTTGTTTTTCATAAGCAAGCTTGAACATAAGCGATGAGGCCAAAGCTTGAACATAAGCGATGAGGCCAGAGGTGGGGAAGGACAGGAAAAAGGTGAGTAAAAATACTTTTAAATTAAAATACTGGGGCTTCCCTGGTGGCGCAGTGGTTGAGAGTCCGCCTGCCGTTGCAGGGGACACAGGTTCGTGCCCCGGTCCAGGAAGATCCCACATGCCACAGAGCGGCTGGGCCTGTGAGCCATGGCCACTGAGCCTGCGCATCTGGAGCCTGTGCTCCACAACGGGAGAGGCCACAACAGTGAGAGGCCCACGTACCGCAAAAAAAAAAAAAAATTTTAAATACTGCACTTCCAAGTGTGTTACCTTTATTTTTATTAATTTTCAGATAAGTTTATATCTGATAAGGAAATAATTCTTCCTACTGGAAAAGGAGAAAATTAAATAAATGTAATATAATGCAACTCACTTAAAGCAAAACACCAGAGAACCAACTTTTTCTTTTCTCACGTTATCCAATAATTCTCAGATTTAGAGTTTTGTCATGTTAGAGCAAATGCCATGAATTAGAGGGAAATCAGAAGTCAGAGAACACAGCATGTGAGTGTTATTCGAATTCTCCATGAATAATTAAGTCAAAGATCATGTTCAGAGGGCCATAAGATGAAATTAATTTATGTTTAGTTTAAACCAAAATCCCAAATCACTTGCCAAAATGATCCTCTATTTTAAATAAAGAACAGGTTCTTTCTGGCAGAAAATCATTAAACTTTTTATGTGAGGTAAGAGACTGCCCTGCTTACACCGAACACGCTCACGGCCCCCGTAGGTGACCATTTGCCACCAACATTCCAGTGTGGCACTGCCCTGTCACACCCTAGTAACACAGCCACATGGGAGGGGGTGGAGATGGCACCTGTGGTCCCGAGCACGGGTCCACCCCAGCCGTCCAGCAGGGCACACGGTTTCCTCACGGGCAGAGCCCTCACTCTCCATCTGGGAGGGGGCATGCCGCCTCCAGGTCCACCCAGAGGCCCTCCCGCTCGGCACCAGACACTGGGAGCCTTCCCCTCTGCCCCGCCCGGCTCTAGGCCCCAGCCCCCCAAGCACCACCAGCCCCTTTCATCCCAGGCACGCCATCCCCTACTATATCAGGGGCCACATCTGTCTCTCATTTCTATCTCTGGCCCAGCACTCAGCTCAAGGAACTGCACCACAAAACTCTGGAATGACGGAATGATGGACTGAATAAATAAAAATGGTCGGTAAAAAACAGAAGACATGGTAGAATGTATGTGAACATTACAATTATACAATAAGGATCCACATGAAAGGTAGTATGGAAAAGAGTTACATTTTTCTTTAACTGTGTTTCTATGCCTTTCCAATAAAATATATTTTTAAAAAATATTTCCCCAAAAAGGTACATCTTTTATACTATAAGAATATATGCCCCTGAAAGCAACGTGGAACATTTATTTAAATGAATTCACATCCTCAAAGTTTTTCCTTATCCAAAATTCTGGGGGGTTTCCAAATACCATCCTTGGCACAGAAAAAATCTCTCCATTTAAGCATCGTGGGGCGTGTAGCTGCTAGACAAGCAGTACAGCAATCCCCACCCGAGATCTGTCACCACGGTGAAGGGACGAGTGAAAAGTAACTTATGAAGGAAACTACAGAAAGGAAGGAATCTCTAGAACTCAAGGGTACAAAATAAAAGGAAACATTAGGACACTCCTGAGGAACACCATATTAACAGTCCTGAAATACACAATGAACCCTACTTTCCAAGAGCTGGCACTGTAGTAACATGAACAAGACCCCAGAACTGGAATGGGGTGCATCTCAATGACTGCTGCACATCCCCGGGGAACACCCCCCCAGGGAAAGGCCGCAGCCAACCACCCCACTTCCACCGCCGCCCTGGACTGCTCATCTGCCTCCTCACGCAGGGTGAGCCCTGGTGGGGCCCCGGGAGCTGTGGCCCCTCAGCCCAGAGCAGCGCCTCCCCTCGGGAAGCCACACCTGCTGTGCGGGAGGCACACCAGGAGCCCCGGCCACCTCTGCCCAAGACCTGGGACCCCAACCTCTCGTGACCAAGAAACTGTCATCGGTTGAAGCTGCTCCACGCTCACATCCACTCGTCACCACAGCCAGGCCGACCCACCACTCAAATCCCACTTCAATCCCTTGCTTTGAAAAATAAAATCACAGAAAAGTAACAGGTAGGCACTCCTTCGCACCCACTCCCAAACCCCCTCCCCACTTCCAAGCATCTTTATGCACATTTTCCCCACTCACATGAACTCATAAAGATTGCATCTTTTTTTTTTTTTTTAACAGAAATGGGATCATGGGAGATGACCCTTTTTGTCCCGTTTCTCTGCTTTCTTGGGCACTTTTCCCAGCCAGCAAACACAGATCCTGCTCCTTCTTTCTTAGCAGCTCCAGTGCGGTGCAGGCTGCACTGTAATTTCCATCCCGCTAAACTGCGGGTATTTCCCTAGACGCCTCAAACCCTTGCCATGTAACAGGAGGTCATGACTCCGGGGGGCCCCCGCCACAAGCCGGGATAGCCAGACCTCTCTCGGCCAAGCGGGGGCAACCTGGAGGTCCCCCAGAGCCTGGCACAGCCTGGACAGTGAGGAACAAAAAGGCACACATTTGACGTTACGGTCACCACTTCCTCGCCCACAGGGTGCCTTCATCTGTCACTGTGCATCCGTGAGTGGCAGGCGGCGTGGAGCCCGAGGGGGCGGTTGACGTGGGGCAGGAGGAAATCTACCAGCCACCCCGCCTTAACCTCAGGTGGTAAAACGGACAATCACACGTGGGAGGGGGGTCTTCCAGCTGTGGTCACAGTCAGTCACTCACACTCTGGAGCCATGCATTCGTCTGCTAGCACAAACGGTTCATCCTACTCTCCTGCACAGGGTGTGAGCGGAATACCCAAAACCCAGGGCCACGAGACTCAGTACACTGCGGCGGGATGTCTCCCGGCGTGTGGGAGGATGGCCCTGGCATCTCCGTTCAATACTAAGTGTTTCCAGATTCGGGGTGTAAGCACGTCACTGAGAACCATCGTTCATGTTTCCTCCTACTGAAAACCACTCATTTCTGGTTAGAAGACAACATCTGGATGTCTAGAGACTGAAATTTTCCAAGAAAAATGCTGCTAAGACCCAAAATGCCAACAGTCACGCTGGAGGCTGAGGACCGCGCCCGACCCCATGGTTTTGTGGGGCAGCCCTGTAGGGAACACGGCTGATGCACCACGGTTCCTCAGTTTTATGCCACCAGCTTGGCCAGGCTGTGCGGCCACTGGTGGGGCTGGTTACAGTGGGGGTGGGGGCAGGGATGAGGGCAGAGTACTGCCCTGGGGCGGGGTCCCCGTGCGCATGCACGTCAGAGACGCTGGTTCCCCTCCACCTCCGACAGGCGTGACACCACCTCCCTGGGCCTGCAGCATATAAAGAAGGAAAAGAGGCAGAGGCTGCCCTCCGCGACCCCATCCCGCTTCCCACTGCCCGCCCAGCTGTCGGGGCTGGAGGTCAGGAGACACCCTCCCTCAGCCACGACGCAGCCCTGAGTCCCCTCTGGCCATGCCCACACCCTCCCCGGGTACCGCTGGAAAGGGGTACATTTCCTGAGAGAAGGAATGTCCTGCAGAGGACTTGGAAGGACAGGGACTCAGGCTGGACAGTGTTTGTGGAGAAAGAGACACACCTGAGTGCATGTGACTGGCCCACTGCCCTCAGCCACAAACACATACATGCTGGCCGGCCTGGGGGCCTCCACCAGCATCCCCACCGAAATCCCCTAAAACACCCTGATGGCTGAGAAATCCTCAGTGCACTTAGCAAATCAACAATCCCCTTAAAGGCTCACTGATAAGCCTCGGGGTCCTTGGACAGCATCCTCCCCGGCCTGGCCACCCTGTGCACAAACACCGCCTCTCCACGGCCTGAGAACTGCTCCTGGGACGACACTCTCTCCAGGGCGCTGCTGCGGTTGAATCCACAATCTTTCCAGGAACAGTGCGAGAGATCAGTCACCAGACCACTGTGAGCAGGAATCTCCCTACCGACTAGTTAGTTAACAGAAGAGCAAGGTAGCGTGTAAAACACGTGAGGGACGCCGTAATCGAGGAGACAGGAGAGAAGCTACATTAAACCACTGTTTTACTGGGGGGACACTAAGACTGGGGTGTTGAGTCGAGCTTCTGACTGAAGTACATCCTTTTAGCTAAAGGCCTCTGAGAAATTCCACGGAGCCCCAGCCACTCCCTCTCCTGGTCCCTCTTCATTCCAGGCCGGGCAGAAGCAACAGGGCTTCCCACAAAGACAGCTGCACGAAATCCTAAAGAAATCCCCAAATCAGCAAACATGCCCCCGGGGTGGACAGTCGCCCTGGGCCCCCGACAGAGGAGATGGGATTTCCACCTCTAGTGGGTCCAGCTCCTGCACTGCCATCTAAACTGTGTGAGGACAAAAGTCATCGAAAACTCCAGGACATCCTGTGACCTGGAGCATCTCAGTCAGAGAGGACTTGGCAAGGGAGGTGGGCCTTTGAAGGGCAAGTGGAATTTAAGGCAAAGTATATACACTCCTGGTCCTCTGCTTACACTCGGGGTTTATACCCGTCGTGTCACAGCTCTGACTCTGGAGCTTGCTAGAGTGATCATCTGTTATGAATTAAAATGAGAGTCAGCATTCTCTCAGAAATGCTAAGAGTCCTCCACTGGGATGGAGACCATAGGTCTCTAATGGTCAACAGCTGGATGGGGTTCCCAGCAAGGCCAGCAACTCCAAAAGGACATTAAACTGTCCTGTGACTAATTCTTAAGCTTGAGAAACCCAAGTTCTCTTTGTGAAGGACTTCCGAAAGGATGAGACCAGAACAGCTCGGCAGAGAAGGTCCTGGCTCCTCCTGGAAGGGCTCCTGCTGGTGTGTCTGGGCTCGCAGACGCCTGCAGACATGTCTCTCTGGACCGGGTACAACTGCCAGCCACACGTCACACGCTCCTCGGGAAGACCCAGCACTGGCTGTGCCACTCACTCTTCCGCAAGGAGGGGTCTGGCCAGGGTCCCACGAAGGAGGCCCACAGCCGAGGGACAGGCCAGGGATGAGCGCAGCCCCCGCGTGGTGCCCAAAGCAGCCCCAGGGCTGGCGGAGCACAGCACCTCCCCGATGCTGCCTCATCACAGCTGCCTTTCATCACACACTCATTGGTGCTCTCTGACAACTAATGGGTTTCTCTGAAAAGACCGCAGATGGAAGAAGGGAGAAAAGGCATAACAATCAGAAGTCCTTTCCATAGCAGCTGGACACGTAAAACCATCCACAGTACGAAACGTCCAGAGGGCCCTGCATCCTGAGTCCTAGGGGGGTTTTCCCAAGGCATTTCTGCTTTTGTTAAAATGAAACCTCGCTTCATGAAAAGGCTCTGATTTTTCCACATTGTTTGGTATGTATTACACATGGGTCTCTTTTCGAATGAGGAAAGTACTTTAGAGACATAACTGGAATATTAACAACAGCTAAAAGCCACCGAGCAGCTGACATGGGCCAGGCATGATGCACCTGTTTACACAAAACATCCATTTCCTACTACACAGAATGCACAGAGCACCACAGATACTACAAAGCAAACAGAGGCCATCAAACAATCCTGAGGATAAAGGGCCCGAGAAGTAAGAGAAAACCGCCTTTCCACCCTCTCATGGGGCTCAGTCCTGATTCTCGTCATAACGCAAAGAAGAACCATCAAGGGCCCACGGTGGGTGCTCCGCCCGGCCTGCTAAACGCGCTGTCCCACCAGACACCGCCCCAGAGAGAAGCCGGTTACACTTCACGGCAGCTCTTCTCCAAGCTCTTCTCGAGTGCAATACTCCAATGTGATTTTATAAACATCGCGTTTTAAAGTAATAATGTGTATCTGTATGTGAACGCACATTTCACTATAACCAGTGCTATTACCTCTTCTACATAATTAACCATATCTTACAGCCAGGCCTCTCTGGGCTTTTTCTTTTGGAGTCTCTGGTTTCCTATGAAGACAAAAGCGAGGTCCACAGCAGGATCCTGGGACACCGACATCGACACAGAATCATCATCCAGCACACCTGCCCGCCTCACGTCACGGGCATAGCAGGAGGCTCCCCGGACTCCCATCAGGGGACAGCGGGCATGAAGCATACAGCAGACTCCAGGACGGCAGAACTGAGGCGGGGGGATGCCTGGCACCTCAGGCAGAAGGGCACAGAGCTGACCCATCCTAAAGAACCTGGAGCCTTGCTGACACAGTTGCACTCCTGACAGCCGTGGCTTTAAAGAGGGAGGAGTCAGGCTTCCACGTGGTCACATGGAGGGGACTCCACCTCCACTGGTCTTTAAGTGACACATTCAAGTTCATGGAGAAAGTAAAGCGGGTCTGAGAGCAGCTGTCCCAGCTCTGGCCAAAGTCACCAGGAGAAACCGAGCCCTGGTGTCACTAAACCGGCAGGGGGCGGGCGCCTCTCCCACATCCTACAAAAGTCCACATGGCCTCTGTTACAGAAATGCTAACCAATCCCCCCCCCCCATTAACCAAACACCACTATCAACAGGCCCATGTTTGTCTTCTGTCGTGTCCAGGAAATTCTCCACAAAGGTTACAACCAGCAGGTCCTGATGGTATTTGTATTTCAACCGCTGCCCCCATTTAAAGAGTTTACTCCCACGAAGGGCGTAGACAAAGTCTCTATACCTTCAGGCGCTTCTGCCCGACGACCGGAGAGAGGGCTGCAGCATCAGGGGAGAGGCTGTCCAGTGATGCGGCCCCCAGAGAGGGCTTCCCAGTCCCGCGACACGCACAGAATGAGCACACGCACGCTCACACACAAGCACACACACCACACACGCTATACGCAGAAACACATACACATGCATCTGCACACGTTCACGCCTACAGACACATACACACAGAAACACACATGTGCACACAATCATACACACATGCACACACTCAGGGGGCCCGATCATTCACTCCCATCCCCCAAATGCACCTTCTTGAAGCTAATGAGTCCCCTTTACTGCATGTCTCTCACCTGGAATGACACAGCCTCACCGTGCCCCGTGCCCTGCCATGACCTCAAACCTGAACTGAGCTAAGCTGCAGGTTATGATCAGAGGCAGCAGAGATGTGACTTCGGCCTCAGACTGAGTGTGCTCATTCTTGGGCCCCTGGTGACAAGGCCTGTAGGAAGGAGCAGTGGAAGGTGGGGCCACTTACTCTCAGGACTTCCTGGGACCTGACCCACTTACAATGTTTTCTCTGTCGGACTGATTTCCTTCTGACCAAAATCATGAGAGAATTCCTGCCCTTCCTGCTCCTTCTTTCCACGCCCTGTTCACTACCCTTCATCATCTCAGGCATTAAATCACAGTTGTCAAAACTGAAGGCAAAGAAACAGCCTTCAGAAATAACACCACAGCAAAGTGAACCAGAGGGGAAAATGCACAAAACCGAACCCAAGGCCTGGGTCCCTCTCACGCCAGAAACGCACAGATGTGACCGGGAACATTCAGCTCGGAGCCTGGCGTCTACATGAAGATCCCACCTTCCTACCTTCCTATTGACGCAGCTACAGGAAAGGCTCAACGGACAGAGAGAGGAAGCAGGATGACATTTAAAATGCACGTCTGCCTTACAGGGCCACGAGGACAGTGAGGCTCACGCTTGACAGAGAGGAGCTGTAAGGATGCTACAAAGTCCTTAGACCCGGGGAGAAGACCCCATGCGCCAGGTGTCCTGAAAACACTAGAAACAGTCACACGGCCAGGTTCACCACCAGGTGCTCGGAACACGACCCGCGAGGTGTGGCCATGAGTTCCACAGCCAATTTCTAGGAATCTAATTTTAAACACCTCCCAGCGAACATATCACAAAAATACAGTGTTCCAAATGCTGCAACACAAGTGCTAAAAAGCATCCAACCAAAAATAAAAGTGGCATTTTCAGACAAAACCCCAGAATCAGAAGAATGCAAGTTCTATCTTGAATTTCTCCTAAACCTTTTTTCTTCCTTCAGCTATATTCACCCCCAGCTCCCATATAATGATGACGAAAATGATCCGAGTCAGAATATTTAAATAATTTGGCAAAGATCCCACGATCTTCTCTCCCATGAAGACCCACTGTCCACACTGTGAAAATTCCATGTTTCTCCCATCATCCCTCCCCCGACCTCTGACTCCAGTTCTCATCCAGGTGCCGTGTGTGACTGGGCGGGCTCTGCAGATTCCACGACTAACTCCCACTCGTCACTTGTCACCAGAGAGGAAGGGACACACAGGACTGAAGGAGGGCCAGGGGAGCCATGCACCTGCCCCCCACTGGATGTGGTTGCCTCAGAAATGGAACTATACAACTTCGGGACCATGCTCCCAACGGAGACTGAGGGCTCAGGCATCCCAAGGGCGCCAGACCTCAGCACACAGGGTCCCAGAGCATGAGATGCCGCCAGAGGCCCTGGAACCGACCGTGTTCTGTGTAAGGCGGTCACCCCGGGAACCGGGTACAGACAACATCCACAAGGCCGGGGCCGCGCCCTCCATGGACACCCGGCTCCACTGGGCGCCTTCCTGGTGGTCTCGGCCTCTCCCTCCACAGCCCCCCTAGTCTGCAGGCATGTCCTCCCCAGGGAAGTGCTGTCACCCTCAGACCCACCTCCCATCCTGACCGCTCTTCTCGGTACCGATGGCCCAAGGCCTGGCCTCCTGCTCCAGCAGCACTGGGGCACCGTCTCCCCGGGGCTGTGACTGGCTCACCCCGGGGCCATGGCCCCTATTGCTCCCAACTCTCCTTCTAAACGACCAGCCGTACACCCTCCTCAGCCTTCCTGCTTCCCACCTGTGCCCTCCTCCACTCACTACTGACTGCACCCCCACTGGGGGACCACCGACCCTGCCTCCGGCCAAGTGCCTCCCCAGGCCTCGCTCCCCATTTCCAAACTCTTAGCTCACGTGGTGTCCAGAGCATCTCAAAGTCCAGTCTGAAATGAACTGGTCACCCTCCTCCCAGACCTGCTCCTGTTTCCCACAAGTACCACCAACCCCAGCTTCAAACCCCGCTCCCCCTCCCTCTCCTCCTTCCTCCCCCAACTCAGTTGTCAGGCTGTCGGTTCATTTGTTGGCATGCATTCCGCCAGCCAGAGCGTCACCACCCAGGCCGTGCCCCCCTCCTGCACGTGCTGCCCTGTCAGACACACCGCTGGGATCAGCCATGATGCCCCCAGAACCCTTCCTGGCTCGGCAGTAACCCGACAGGTGAGGACTTCACGTTCCGGCCCCAGTGGTGCTCACACACATTTTATCTCCCATGAAGCTGTAAGCATCAGACCTGCGTTCATCTTAGGCCCCAGCTCCTCCTACAAGCTCTGTGTAGAATACCTAAAACTTTCACATTTTAAGTGAACATGTGCTCTTAAAAAAACCTTTCCTGATAATTTGGTGACATTGCAAGACACAATGAACGGCTGCCAAACAAGAGCTCAGGCCCACGAGCGTGAAGGGTCCACCGTGACCGGCGTTGTCCCCCCACGAGCTACGTCCCACCGTCCCCGCCACAGGCTCACGAGGCCACAGCTGCCGAAGCCACCCTGCTCCTGTTCGCCAGCCGAGCGGCCGCAGATCACGAAACAGGTGCATCTGTCCCTACATCTGTCCCTGCCGGTGTACCCGTTACAGGTTACTCCACACCCAAAATAAAATGGGACTCTGAGAAGAACTGGTTCCATGAAAACTAAGTGGAATGTTTTACAAAGATTTGATATAGAAAAACAAAATGTTGCCTTCAAATTAGGTGTGGGTGAAGCAACGATAAAAATATTATAGGAAATAATAAATGTTTTAAATCTGAGACTCTAAACTGAGATTGTCTCTCAAATGTTGGCTTGCTCTCTTTCTGAGAAATTGAAACTCGGCAGTGAGAGGCACCATGTCGCGGCTGTGGTTTGGGCAAGACAGTCGCCCGAAACCAGGGAACCAACTCCGAGGACCCGCCCAACGTCCAGAGATGGGAGCGTCCACGTCTCCACACACTGTCACCAGGAGTCCCGGTTCAGGGCTCCTCAGTGAACTGAATGGAGACTGTGATCCCATCAGAAAAATGGGTTTCTCCTGCCTAGGGAAGATTTTTAAACACCTTGGGCCCTATCAGGATGGACGATGACCACGACTAGGCAGCACTGCCCTCCGGCGGGGCGGGGGGGAACTTGGGGGTGACCCTCTCACTGCCCTGGCATGGGCCGCGTTTCTGCTGTAATTCCACATCCAGCTTAAATAAATTGTGGGAAACTCAGGTATGGTAAAGGAAGGCAACTGAACTGATAAACGAATAGAAAGGCCTGAAGGGTCACCATCCACAGACTGGACCTGGTTTGGGACAGCAAAGGCCAACGGGACCAGGAACACGGTGGGGGGTGGGGGGTGTCACCCTCTACCATAACCGAAAGGTGAGAAGAGTCTTTACAGAGGGATTGGAATCTCCGACCCCAGAACTCCCGCCATGGAACACAGCAGAAATCCCCAGAGCCCTGCATCCTGCACCCTGGGCAACAGGAATGTCAGATGTGCTCCAACACACATAAGGCAAAAGCACAGAAGCACACGCGTCCACTGCCACACAAACACCTCGGGATCCAGGCATCAGACGGGCGACATTCCTGTGAAACAAACCCGTGCCCCAACTGAGGTCTGGACAGTGAGGTGTATGTGTCTGTCTAACCAAACACTGATATTCAACCAGGTCTGTCACACAACTAGATTTTCAAAAACTAGAAACAGCTACTAATCAAGTAATGCAAAGTGCATGTCTCACTGTGCCATCAAAAGCAGCGATTCTCCACAGGGGGCAACGCTGCTGGGCGTGAGGGTGCTGGTGGCATCAGACGGGTAGAAGGCAGTGATGACACTAAGTGTCTTAAGATGCACACAAAGAACTCAACTGTACCGAGGCTGAGAAGCCCGACCCGGAGAATCAAGTTCCTTGCCCCAACTTTACGAGGTGTAACTGACAAATATAATTATCTATATTTAAAGTGTACATGTGATGATTTGTTACACATATACATTGAGGAATAACTACCGAGATCAAGATAATTAACACATCCCTCACCTCACATTGTTAACTCTGGGTGTGTGTGTGTCTGTGGTGAGAAAGTTTAAGATCTCCTCTCAGGAACTTTCAAGTACATGATACCTAATTGTTAAGTACAGTTGACACACTGTACATCAGATCCTTACTCATCTTAAAACTGGAAGTTTGTATCCTTTGACCAGCACCTCCCTATTTCCCCACCCCCAGCAACCACCCATTCCACTTTGTTTCTATAAAATCAGCTTTCATTGGTAAGATCCCACATTATCAATGATACCATGCAACATTTGTTTTTGGCTAATTTCACTTAGCGTAATGCCCATCCATGTTGTCACAGAGAGCAGGATTCTATTCTTTTTATAGCTGAGCAATAGTCCATTGTGTGTGTGTGTGTGTGTGTGTGTGTGTGTGTGTATACACATACACACCACATCTTCTTTATCCATGTATCCGTCATTGGACACTTACGTTGCTTCCATATCTTGACTATTGTAAATAACGCTGCTATGAACATGGCGGTATATACATTTTCAAGTTAGTGCTTTCATTTTCTTCAGATAAATACCCAGAAGTGGAACTGCTGGATGGTATGCTAGTTCTATTTTTAATGTTTTGTGGAACCCTCATACTGTTTTCCATCGTGGCTGCACCAATTTACATTCCCACCAACAGTGTAGGAGGGTTCCCTTTTCTCCACATCCTCACCAACACTTGTTATTTGTTGTCTTTTTGATGATGGCCATTCTGGCAGGTGTGAGGTGATATCTCATTGTGGTTTGATTTGCATTTCCCTGATGATTAGTCATGTTGAGTACCTTTTCATGTACCCATTGGCCCTTTGTATGTTTTCTTTGAAAAAATGTCTATTCAGGTCCTTTGTCCATTTTTTAATTGGATTATTTGCTGTTTTGCTATTGAGTTATATGAGGACAATAGGGAAAAAAACAGTTTCTGCAATAAGTGTTGTTGGGAAAACTGGAAAACCATCAGTTTTCCCAACACCACTTACTGAAGCAGAAGAATGGACTGGACCTCATTTTACACGACTCACAAAAATTAACCTGAAATGGATTAAAGACCTCAAAGTATAAAACTCCTAAAAGAGACAGAGGAAAAAAGATCCTTGACATAGGTCTTGGCAATGATTTCTTGCATAAGACACCAAAAGCACAGGCAACATAAGCAAAAATCAAGTGGGAATACATTAATCTAAAGAGCTTCTGCACAGCAAGGGAAAACCATCAGTGAATTAAAAAGGCAACCTACAGAGTGAGAGAAAATATTTGCAATCCTTTTATCTGATAAGGGGTTAATATCCAAAATAGAAAGGATTAAGTTTTGTGTTTTCAACATAGTTCAATTCTGAGGCATCTTAACATGTAAACTTTCTTCTACCTATTTTTTCTTTAACAAAGTATGGTGCCTTGTAATAGACAAACCTTTATATGACACAACATAAGGACCTAGCAAGTTTATTTTGCTCCAGGAGGGAGAAAGCGAGGACCGCCTTGGGAAAGTCCACTGAACTTCTGTGACTTCTTGACTAGAAATTATCCAGTCGGCAATCCTGAGTGTGGGTCCTAGCCCACCTTCACCCACTGTGAGCCCCGGACAAGATGTTTAACCTCGAACCTTGTTTTTACTGAGAAAGAACAAAAACCTGTTTCATGTGGTTAATGGATTCCCCCCCCACAAAGTAATACAACAATACATGTGAAACACTGTTATAAACTAGACAGCACCAACATCGTTTCACCACTGTTATAGTTCTGGACTAATTAAAATGGCATGGAGACATAAAATGTATTGTTGTTACGTTGAATTGTAAAATTACAGATTTTTAAAAATCTTTGTCCCAATTTTTATAGTGTTACTTACAGATTTTTTAAAATATCAATTTATATTCTAAAATAATATTTGTGATGTGTTAAAACTGTAGTGTATCAAGCATTTTAAACTGTTCCAAATATACATCTAAAAATACATAGGGAACTTTTTAATAAACATTATGGCAGAGGAATTACAACTCCTAATTCAACACATTATAATTCAGAATAGCAGAAAAGTTACACAGTTCTCACAGACTCCTGAAGAAACATATAGTAATAAACTCCAAAAAAGTATGTTAGCAAATTTTTATCACTGTGAAACGCTTTAAATTATCAACTAATAAGAAAATGTCTGTTGAATTATGACTGGCAAATGCCAAAATCATCTTTCCATCTTTCACTCTTTACTCTGGGGCTGGTGAAGACAGATCTGCCTGGGAAGTTGACGTTGAAAAAGTAAACACAGAGCTTTGAAGATTTACGTTTCCTGGATACAACAGAAAATCATTGTAACGTTTCTGTACCAGTGGGTCCTCTCAATCTTTATTTTTGCTTTTTTCTTTTGATGACTTATATAAAGTATACATACATATTTTAACATATTTTAATACATAATGTTACATATCTGTGACCTTTATTTCATTATTAACTTAATTCCAAAGCTAAATGGTACTTTTTTCATGGAAAAAAAAGTGGGAAGGGGATAAATGGTAACTATGTAATCTAGAACAAGATTTTGAATTGTACAAGTCCACTAATGATACCATCTAGTAGGGAAAATATTTTTTAAAGTTCCAGAAAACTTTACAGTATATGAGTAAGCTTTTCAGAAGAAAAACATAACACAGTTGTTCAGAAGATTCTGAGTTTTCCCTAAAAACTCTGTAGAATCTACATCTTGACCCCTGTGTGATAAGGCGTGGGATGATGGCCCACCACCCATGAAACTCTGCCTCTCCCTCAAGGAAGCCCTGAGCAGGCCTCACACCACTTCCCTGGAAAACCGTCAACCACAGGAACCGGGTAAAATGTGTGAGAGTCAAATAAAAACAAGAGCTGAGCTTCTCTCTTACAGGATCTAATGCCAGGAACAGTCCATAAAGCTGACCCTGGACTCAGCATCCCTGGTCCCTGAACACAATCTGCTGGTACAGGTCAGCAGTGGGATGCAAATCCCTCACAGAAGCCGCTTTCCTCCCTCCGCAGAGGCTCGGGCTCCACCTCAGCTTTGACGCAGGGCTTGAACTTTTAAGGACCCGCAGTTACCACCTGAGGCTGGCAGACATCTGGCATCACCGCCCCCATCGCTGCTGTGCATCCCAACTCCAGGCGGGATGCGGGAGGTAAGCCTAGCTCTTAGCATCCTTCCTCCCCTGCATTAATGGGGGGGGGCGGGTAATATGTATTTAAAATAAAAGTTCACATAACACAATTCTGGATTTCATTTTTCTTCAAACCGGCCACCTGTGCACAATTATTCTTTTTGTACCTACTGGGAAAGTTGAAAATAAAGCCTAGGACACAATTACCTACCCCCAAATGCTCCCAGAGTCAAGACTAAACCAGAATTTCCTACCGTCTACTTCTTTTCCTTCCACTCTGATACCCTTGTACCAAGAAATGTACGATAACCTTCAAGTGGGTGGAGAGGCCCCAGGGTCCCACAGGTTGGCCAGCTGCCCTGGACTTGCCTGGAGACCCACACCCCTGCCCCGCCCAAGACCGTCAGTCATTCAGAAGGTGGGAGCTGGGGCAGGGAGTCAGCCTCCCAGGTGACTGCATGCAGTAAACTGCCTGTTTTCCGCAGGAAAGAACCAACAGATGGTAAAACAGAGCCTGGCCGTCCGCGTGCTGGCCACACCTGTGCAAGTTTCAAGGGCAGTGACAGTCGCAAGCTGAACTGGCTTTCCTCGGGTGGCTGCCGGGCTGTGCGAGGGCCGTGGCCTCGGGTGCCAGGACACCGTCTGGCTGCGGTCTGGTCAGGGGGGCTGGGGGAAGGTGCCTAGGCTAAGGCACGTGGTCAGACCCATCATGCTCCCCCAGGCCCACAAGACAAGGGGAAGCCCCCAGCCAGGAACCACCCCTGCGGTCATGTCTGCCTGAGAAGCACTGTGCTCCCCACATTGGAAACAGCCAGGGGGCTCGCTCCCAGGCCACGGGCAAGGGTCCCAAAGGAAAAATGGGGAGGGGGACAGGACACACGCAGAAATAAAAACAATCACTCACATGTGCCTTTGAGAAGCAGGAAAGGTCCCAGTGCCATCATTCCACTAGGCTCAGTGCCCGAGCCCCTGGCCCCAGCCCCACAGCTCAGCCAGAGCAGTCAGGCCGGGAGTAGCCAGGCTGCGAGCAGGGTCGGAATGGCCCACCCCAAACACAGGTGCTCCAGGCACAACGAGGGAAGGGCCGCCCCCCAGCATCCAGCCGCTCCCTCCTCGGCACTCAGAACCCTCCTTGCTGAGACCACTCACTGGATGTCTGAGTGCACACGGCCTCGAAGTAAATCCTTCTCAATTATTTGTCTATCGATACTGAGCTTCCCACTGGCTTCCATCCTATCTCCTGGATTATAAAAACAGCTGTCGCCACTCCCATAGTTCCCAAGAGACCCTCGCTCAATAAATTGCAAATGAAATAAATGCTTAAGGAACAGAACAATTCAAAAGCTCTCATGTGGCAAAAACAATCCCTAACTTTGGAATCAAATGTGATTGAATCAGTTAGATATATGTGTGTATGTTTGCACCTACACACACACGCACACACACACATTCTTCCACCTAAATACACACCAGCAAGGGGGTGGGGCATGTCAGCCACTTAAAAGTCCACTATATTTGGTGTTAAATAGTGAACAACAAATAATATGGAAAAGTTATTCCATCTAAATCCCCAGAGAGTATTTTTATTGTAAAGTAATTTATCCTCTTAAAATAAGCAAGTATCTCCTTTAGGAACTGTAGACACTCTAAGTAAAACACAGAAAACAGTATAAGCACAGCTTTCAAAGTATGACAAAAACCAGATGCTTTTTTCAAAAAGGTCATCAAACATCCAAACCGAACACACCCTAATTTTCAGCTGCTGTTCAGATGAAAGCATCTTTGTGGTCCGCTTGTGAGTGATAATAATACTGTAATCAGTTTTACATTTCATACCCACCTCAATGTGAGGTACTTCCAAACAAAGGCCAGAATTCTCAGGGCCACCACAGGAGCAAAAACAATCCACACTCAAATGACAGGGAAACTATTTATGTGGCAACATGTGATTTCTTATTTATAGAGCTCTGTTAATTATTTTGCATATAAGCAGTGTTGAACCAGGCCTGCAGAGTTTGAGTACACATGGGCTGGGTGGAGTAATTGGTGGGGCAGAGAAAGGTCAGCCCAACCCCACAAAAAACAATTAAAATTTCCACAGACAGTCCACAAAACGGGTGATATTTAGGCAATAGAAAGTTCATTTAGAGGTGTAGAGGTGTCTTGCTCAAAAAAAAAAAAGTCATTTCCACAGGTTATCAAAAATTCACAGCAGTCAGGACCCCACCACACACACACACATCCACCATATATTGAGGGTCTGTGGGTGAAAGACAACAAAACAGAAGAAGGATGGAGGGAGAAGAAAGGAAAGAATGTGAGTGAAAGGGATGACCAGTAGGGACTCAGAATTGAGAACAACGTGAAAAACGGGAATTAAATATACGACTGTATGGTTATCATCTCAGAGAAACCAAGAGTTAGTCTAAGTTACAATGTTATCACTCCGAGCCTACAGCCCATCTTCTGGATCGGATCCATATTATGAAAAAATCAAAAAATAGTTAATTCACAATGCAGTGAAATGATTCAGCCATAGATAACCAAATTACTTATAATCCACTAAAAGTCAAATTGTATCATTTTTAAAGATTGGGCTAGGGCTTCCCTGGTGGCGCAGTGGTTGAGAGTCCGCCTGCTGATGCAGGGGACACGGGTTCGTGCCCCGGTCCGGGAAGATCCCACATGCCGTGGAGCGGCTGGGCCCGTGAGCCATGGCTGCTGAGCCTGCGCATCTGGAGCCTGTGCTCTGCAATGGGAGAGGCCACAACAGTGAGAGGCCCACGTACCACAAAAAAAAAAAAAAAGATTGGGCTATTATGCAGATAACGGGCAGCTTTAGGTTTAAAACAAGCTGGAAATGATCTTGTTTCCCTTAATTCTATCAGCATAGGCCCAGCTAGGCCAAGACTGATGGCTTTCACAGCTAATAGAACAGGTGTGATCATAAATACATGAAAATGATCTGGAGACAGAATAATCCATGTTCTCTGTTTAAGCTAGTCATGGGATTTCCGATAAGTGGGTGAAACATTCACACTTCTTACAAGAAAATCATGGCAAATACATAGTACACAAAACCATCTTTGTTCTGGGATTTATTTATTTAATATAACACAGAATGTATTCAGGGCTTCCCGATACTAGAACATCTACCTTTATTAATGAGGAGCTACCGGTTTTCTGACCAAGTTGTCAGTGTCCAAAAGCACTATTTAAACAGTCCATCTTATAGCAAAAAGGCATGATACATGCACACACATACAAGTACCATCTTGGACACACTTGTATTCAAATTTCTGGTGCAAATGGAAATAATCAGGGAACGGAGAGGGTGTAAACTAGTGAGAATAAAGATGGATGCTCTAGAAAATTCCTGAGACAATATCCCAGGGTGACCATGTCACACAAAAATCTTATCCACTTTATACATGGTCATTCCTGCCAACACTTACCTGGATTAAGATTTTTTTATTTACATAAAAGAAAGGAGACATAGATTTGTCCTAACAAGATCCTTTAATCACTAGATTATTTTACAATTATGAGTAATCACTAAATAGCTTCCACTCAAGGAACAAAAAATAAAATAACAGGGCTTCCTGGTGGCGCAGTGGTTGAGAGTCCACCTGCCGATGCAGGGGACACGGGTTCGTGCCCCGGTCCGGGAAGATCCCACATGTCACGGAGCGGCTGGGCCCGTGAGCCATGGCCGCTGAGCCTGCGTGTCCGGAGCCTGTGCTCAGCAACGGGAAAGGCCACAACAGTGAGAGGCCCGCGTACCGCAGAAAAAAAAAAGGTAATCTATGTAAGATACCTAATGCAGTGCTTAGCACACGTGAACAATCAGTGAGTGGTGGCCTGAGACATGTAAGCGTCCTCCCCCATAAACAGAGATAACAGACTTTGTTCACGCCAAAAAAGACATCAATTTGCAACATCTGATTTAAAAATCCGAGTTATGCACTGTCCGCTCCTACTGACACGACTCCGGTTCTCTGGGGACCAGAGATGAGGGTGGATCACATCCATTAGACGTGGTCTGCATCCCTGCAAGGCCTGGAGAAGGTCAGACAGGCACTCCACTTCGAATAAAAGCACTCTACATAAAAGACCTAAGATTGATTGCCTTGTAAGTGATTGGTGGCGGCTTAACCATGATCGCCATCATCCTGGTTAGTAATAGGGAGCTTTGAGAGAGGTCACTCTTGCAGAGACACTGAAGAGGTTATTCCTGGAACCTCATGTAGAATATTTTTCCCAGAAACAACACAAGAACTAACAGCATCGTCTCTTGACCAAAACGATTAAGATTTCAGATAAGCCATATCATATCCAGCCTCCTGATTCTAAAGGATGCTGTTCCGGGGCTTCCCTGGTGGCGCAGTGGTTAAGAATACGCCTGCCAATGCAGGGGACACGGCTTTGAGCCTTGGTCCGGGAAGATCCCACATGCCGCGGGGCAACTAAGCCCATGCGCCACAACTCTAGAGCCCGCGAGCCACAACTACTGAGCTCTCACACCTCAAGCCCGTGCTCCCCAACAAGAGAAGCCACTGCAATGAGAAGCCCACGCACCGCAACGAAGAGTAGCCCTCACTCGCCACAACTAGAGAAAGCCCGCGCGCAGCAACAAAGACACAACTCAGTCAAAAAAAAAATTTTTTTTCATAAATAAAGGATGTTCATCTTCCATGAGAAACAAAAAAATTTCAAACATACAGAAAACAGAGTTGTACAGAGAACACCCATATATTCATCCCCTAGATGACAGATTCGATCTTAAATGCAAAGTTTAGGGGCAGCCAGCTAAGAAAACGTGCAGCATAAGCCTCCACCCGTTACAACCACATGCGAGGGAAATTCGTCTGATTTCCTCACTGACTTGGAACAGGCTGCTGGGGAGGGCGCTGCCCACGGCCCACACTCCCGAGAGCACCCAAGACTCCACAGAGCTCCTGCTGCTGATCTCACAGGAGAAGACAGGATCCCCATCATGCTTCAAAAGAAAGCAGCTCGGTGGTTCAGTTCACTCGTGATGGTGAAAATGTGTCGGGAAGCCAAGATTCTAGGCTCGTGATGAGTTTCTGATCATTTGAAGTCTCCTCATCTATATAGAGAAGCTAATGTCATTTCCTTAGAAAATATTTTCAAAGGACTAAAAAAAGGTCAATATGAAAGCAGCTAAAAGCTATAAGGCACCATGAGATGTATAAGCTTTATTTCATATCTTTGTTTCAAGGAATGCTAGTGTTCTAAATACTGCTCCCCACCCCACATCATCTTTCAAGAACTAGTGATAGTGATCAAACCTGCCCTATGACCCCAATGACAGTCAGCCTGTGAGCTTTCCATCTGTGGTAGGCACCCCCAACAGCAGATGCCCATCACCCGAGGAATGGCAGCCCATCCAAGGAACCTCTGCCCACGTTCCTTCCCCATGGCTTTGCTCCTCTGTATCCACGGGAGACAGAATATTGTACAACACTTTCAGAAAGCCTGTTTTACTTAGACACTTTCCATAAAGGGCAGATTTCATCCAGAATCCTATTTGTGTCAAATTCAACATGTCATGAAGGAAACAGCAAAATCAAGGCTACTTTCTTCCCCGTGTCCCAGGCCAGATCTTCCTAATACCAGGAAAGAAATTCTAAAATACCAACAGCCATTAGAAAATCCTTTACTGGTATGGTAGCTAAATAATAATTCGCCACCATCTAAAACAGGGAGGCAGAAGTCTACTTCCTTTTCGTATTAATTTATGTACAAGTAACAGAAATTCTCGAAGTCTGAACTCTGATATCAACAGCAAAATAACCCCAAGCGCTATTTCTCATTTGGCCCAGGTCAATGTTGTGCTTGGTGGGGGAAGCCTAGCCCCACCATTTGCAATAAGACTATATTCACTTGAGCTAAAAGCAAAATGAAACAACAAAACCCACCCAGACACCAAGTCTCAGGTTGACAGAATTTCCCTACAGGACAGGCACTGCAACAGTAACTTGTAAGCATGAGGTACATTATAATGTACCTTAGTAACATATAATGTACCTTAGTAACATTAGTAACATAATGTACCTTAGTAACATTATAATGTACCTTAGTAACATTAGTAACAAAGTTTCCACCCTGGCAAGTTGATACACTATTTCCTTGGGTTTAAGTAGGTGGTTGGTTTTTGTTTTTGTTTTTTTTAAGATATTTTTTGATGTGGACCATTTTTAAAGTCTTTATTGAACTTGTTACAACATTGTTTGTTTATGTTTTGGTTTTTGGCCGGGAGGCATGTGGGATCTTAGCTCCCTGACCAGGGATTGAACCCGCACCCCCTGCACTGGAAGGCTAAGTCTTAACCACTGGACCGCCAGGGAAGTCCCTAAATAGGTGTATTTTAATGACTTAAGTTTAATGGAATTGCACCCTTGCTTAAAGAGCTCCTTAAAGACTACTTTATATTACTAAATCTCAACAGCCTTCAAGCATCCATCACGTTCATCAAAACAAGAAAAAACAAAAGATATTTCGAAGCCCAATGATGCTCACTTAAGCTATCCTGAAGTACAGCTCCACCTTAGTACTTGGTGTTACTCTTAAGTTGTTTTTACACGTAACTGAAGCCATAACTTCTGTGATACCATTAAATTCACAGCGGGGGCAGGGGGGGCTTCAAACTATCTCTGGTTTTTATTTTAAAAGAAGCAGCTTATGAAAGTCGATAAGAAAAAGATCCCACTCACTCACAAACCCACACGGCACTCAACTGACATAACTGCCAGGGTGATCGTAAACGATAAAAGCCCAGGATCTGTTACAGGTGTTGGGCGGGGGGCACAGAGCCCCGGGTCCACTGCCACGGTGAGCCCTGGCTCTGACCTGGCCTCTCAGAGCTGCCCAGCCTCACGCAATCCCACCTATGTGGCCTGTTGGGTAGCATCCACGTGCACTTGTCTCAGGACAGGGCACGGGGGCATGACGAGAGGGGTGCCAGCTCAGTCCCTCTCCACACACGCTGAGGGCAGGGGGACACACACCTCCAGGAGGACACTTCCCACAGCCACAGCGGTGGAGCTCTGTGTTTCATCCTGGGGGCACTGTGGTGAGGGGACTGCAGGAGATGGTCAGGCCCTTCCTCCACGAAGCTCTGGAACAACTCTGATTGGAGGTCCACACATGGTCCTGAGATTCGATGATTACAGCCTAAAAGGACGTCCTTCCGGACACACCTGCACTTGAATCTGACCTAGGACACTTTTCCCCAACTATTCTCTTGAAAAGTAAAGGGGCCGAAAAAGGGATTCCAGGAATATTGACACAAAGAGTCCACCAGAAAGGAAGTTTTATCTTAAAAAAAAAAAAAAAGAGGCATTGCAGCTCTGAAGCTATCCTAGCACAGGGTAAGTGCCCAGATAGCATCTATTAAGAGGTGCACCCTCCAAGCACAGGAAAGTGAAAGTGCTTTCCCGCACCCAGGCCTATGCCGCCTCTCCACTGCTTTGCTCCGAAGGACACTGTAACTCAAATCACCTGGATAAACTGGGGAGGCGGCGGGAGGGCAGGGAACTCTGTCCCAGTGACAGCACCTCAGAGGGAAACTGCAGGGCTGGATATTTATGGAGCAGATACTGTGACTCTGCCTCGCTGACCCCCACCACCATCCCAAAGGCAGAGTTCCTAACCCTATCTGACAGCCGAGGACACCAGAACTGGGAGAGCCTGGTGGCTTATCCGGGGTGATGCCACGACTGCAGAGCCCCGGACAGGCCCTCCCAACGTAGGAAAATCCATAGAAAGACTTCTCAGTGGACACTCACATGAGAATCTCAAGATCTTCACACAAATCTCCAAACAGGATTTAGAAAAAGACCCAAAGAGGTTCAAGAAGCACAGAAGAAGGTCACGCACAAGTTAAACACGGATTTTTGTGCTTTCAGTGCCCACTGCACCAAATCCAGCCCCTCAGACCGATGGCTCCAGAGTGAACCTGTCCTTCCTAAAGCAACTGGCCAACTCCAGATTTCACCCCTTCCTGTCCCCTGACAGCATCAGGCTCTGTGACTGCTCTTATCCTTCTGTGAAGGTTTATAAGCTATATTTTGTCAGGTATTGTGACACTGACATAACTGGATGTGCTCTATTTGCAATAAAGCATGTAATCTCCATTTATCTACTTTATTCATAAAGACCCAGAATCTCCTGATAAGGTTAATTAGTAACAACACAGTTTACATTTCTGTTTTCATTTCAGGTAAACTGGCCAGGAAGCGCTTCCTTAGACAGCTGGTCAGCTAGACCCACGCCACCTGCATCTTCACAGGGACATGACTCTGGGCTTGGCCAGGAAGGGGACAGGGCTCGATGTGGAGGTCTGTGTTCTTCCCGAGAGTGAAGCGGTCCGGACATGTGGCTCTGCCGACTCGAGGGAGTGGCAGGAACAAAGCCAGGACGGCGGATTAAGACCTGCCGCGTGGAAACTGAGATGTGTGAGCCTCTCCCCACTAAAGCTTAACATGTTTTATAAACTCCTGACACATGGCAAGCTGCACTGGTAAGACACATGGTCAGAACACGAGAGACTCACTTTTCTGGTTTTAATTAGACACTCAGGACCGAGTGTCCAGCAGGGAACTGCCTTCCTCCTTGGCCAGAGGCTCAGACCTGAGGCTGGTGGGTGTGAAGCCGCCCACAACGAAGAGGGGACATATTTACATATGAGTTTTTTAACTTCATAATTTTAAAATGTTAGAGTATTCCTCTAATTAAAAAAATAGAATATGTGACTTGACTAACCAGATAATTCAGTAAAAAAAAAAAATTAATTGTGCATAATTGCGGACAAATATCTAAGGAATTGCTCTCGCTGGTGCCGACAGAACTAGTTTGGATCTGACCCGCAGTCTTCAATCTTTTCATGAGGACACAGAAAGTTTCCAACTTAATAAGCAAAAAAAAAAAAATATTTAAAACCGGCAGCCCAGAAGAAAAAGATCTATTTAACCCACTATCAATCACAGAATCTCTCAGTCCTCACTATCTTCGGTCATTTTTTCCCGGATTTTTTGAACCTACTGCACGAAGCATTTGGTAAAGAACCACCTCAATTTGTGATTCTCAGCACAGAGAGCACATTTCATTCTCCACAATATTCAACAGCAACAGAATTAAAGAGCAACCTCCCCAGTCCCCCACCCCACAAAAGAAGGCTGCTTGTCATGTTGACTTTTACAGCTCAATATCTTAGCCTTTCCCACTTTATTTGTCTTAAGGGCTTATGAACATTAACACCCTGCTGGGTCCTGAAGAAAGTGCCATATACGTACAAACCTGACGCCTATGTTCTTCCCCCGCCAGCTGGGGTTCTCAATTAGATCCTCCCCTTTGAGGGCGCTATTTATTATCAAGAACAAACGGAGGCAACTGCTTCTTTTGAGACATGACAAGGTTTTGACCCTCTCAGCAGAACACAGCACTGGCAATGACAGTAGGTAACTTTCGTAGGGCACACAAAAAGCTCATGAAAGAAGGAAAATGAACATGGGCAACCTTGAAAGTAGAGGCATACAGACGGAGAGACCGGAGAACAGGAACAGTAAACAGTGGCCAGAGCCCCTCGCATCCCCTGAGGTGCCTTCCGTGTACCAGGATAAACAATGATGTGCGAAACCAAGCCAATAACTGCAGGTGAGCATTTGCTTTTAGTCAGGTACCTGAGTAATTATGAGAATCTTAATATGACTAGGATTTGAACTGGTGAGTCAGTCTATATACATGACATCAAAATGAAGATTATCCAATACATTCTCTTTGCAATTCAGAAGAACGCTACAACTCATCCCATAAATCACTGCTTTAAGAGAAAAAAATCAGCTCTAAAAAAAGAGACAACCCATGTGAAAAAGGCTGGGAGGAGGAAGGCAAAAAGTGACTCATATCATCCAACAGCTTGTAGCCTCCAAACCATAACAAGAATATAAAGCCAGTGGGCCCAGAATGAAACAAAATAGAGTCGTTGTTACAGCTGTGACCTCACAGCATTCAGCTCTGAGCATGACTACAGCACCACAAAGATCTTTTGAGCATTGGGAGCAACCTTACACATCAGTGCCTCTAATGTGTGCCTTTAATTTCCTGGCTAAATTTGACATCTATATTTATTCATCAAGAAAAGAACATTCAAATTTAACTATTTTCATAACTCTGAATAACTCTTAAAATTCAAGTCCACACATTTCACATCCCACACATATCAATGCTGCCATTTTGTACATATTTTTAATTCAGATAACAATCTTTTAGATTTATCAAGCCAAGTAGTCTATTTCATTCACCACAATACGTACAGCTACTGGGGGCAGCTTTGAGACGATGTGACAGAGCGAACAGGTTTTCTTAACAATGGTGAGGTCTGATCCCCGGTGGAGTGGCTCAGCTATTCCCTGAATCTACTGACCCCTTCCCTCCTCCCCTCCCAATGACAACAAATTATCAACAAGACTCTAGAAGAAAGTATTTTTTCACACATTTGCTTTCCAGAGTCCACTATTTCCTTTCAATGAGAACATTTGGGTTGCATGAGAGACAGCAGGTCTCCTCTCCCGGACCCTGGAAGGTGGTCCCAGGCTTCAGTTTGGGCGGCCACCTCTGCAGCCACAGGGACCTCCAAGAAAAGCACAGGGGCTGATGGAGACAGAACTGACGTTCTAGAGCTAAGCGTATCTGCTATATTGTGCTGGAAACCCTGAAAATGCCACACACACCCAAATCTACAAACCTTCCAACCAAGATTTTACTCTGGTGACAGGATTATGCCAGCTGCATGTGAATTGCTCACCTGCAATTTAAAAAATCACTGGTTCCTTGATCAACACAAAGAACGACAGCATGCACCTCCTTCCTTGAGTAGTTTCACACTTACTAGAAAATGTTACGTTGGACTCGATTACAGAACATAACTAATAGTTGCAGTAATTCTGTACCTTACAAACTGAGTAACTCCCATAAGCAAGAGTTAGGAAGTTAGTAAACACACTCACAATTCAAAAGCCACAAGTAGAAAGCTAACGGGCTTCTCTTCTGCAAACACCGAACAGTTTTCACAGGCTACATACATCACGAGGCAATTTCCCAAAGTCTTACCAAAATAAGAATTCAACCACTCCTGAAACAGTGGGATGATATCGTCTACAGGTGCAAGTCCAGGGTGTGTACAGCCCAGGACACAAGCCGTCAGTTAACACAGAAACTTATTGCTGAAGTTCAATCAACAACTGATTTTTTTTTAAATAAGACATGAGTCTGTCTTTATTGAGAAATTTTGTTTCCTCTCTGCTTTGCCAGTGTTTCCATTTAAAGTTTTTCCTTAAGCCAAATAATGTCTATTTACATATTAATGAAACTACTTGGGGGCCCTCTGAAAGCCAAATAGAAAAATGCATGATTCCAAAAGGCAAGAATGAAGGGAAGGGAAGGGAAGAAAAAAATGATTCAGGGAAAAGTGTGTGAAGAAAAGAGCCACCGCTACCCCACCTGGCACCCAGCAACCAGCCAGCTCACTGGCTTCCTCTCCATTTCACGTTGAGTCCCAAGAATTCACCAGACCGACAACCCCTGGCTCCACACCAAAGACTTTACCCGGACCCGTGGATTGGAGGCCATTACTGCCCACAGGAGGGGCAGCCACCACATCTCCCCACAGAAATCTCCTGTTCTTTGCTGGCACCAGATCTGCAGGGAGAGCAGCCCAGTTTTCCCCCAAGAGGGAAGCATTGGGTAGCAACAGACAGTGGAAAGAAAAGAGGAGGCAACCAGCAGGGCAGGAAAGTGAAAATCTGACTTCTGCAGCCAAGAAGTCAATCTGCAACCCTCTACCAAACAGTGACCCATAAAATAAAATAACCTAAGTGTCTGTAGCAGCACGAGCAGACAGTGCAAACCAAAACTGGACTGGCATCTACTAATCTAGATAAGATATACAACCATTAACAGCTGGCAGGCCATATAGGAACTTTGAAAGAGGAGTCTACTCTTTTTTCAACCTACATTATGTGCTTAAAATGGAATTGTTTTCCCATGCTCCTTTGTAGGAAGTGAGCACTGGAACGTCCACACGTTTCCACAGTATGTTCTGATATTTTAATAAAACGATGAAGACTAATTTAAAGAATTCTCTCCACATGAATCCTGATTGAAGATAAAATATGAAAGCAATATGCTTAAATAACTGGGCATTAAAAGCCGTTTTAACTTTTCACTTTGAAAGTGGCTATGTTGGGGGATTTTAAGTTCTAAAATGTAAAGAGGCACAGATTTCTGATCCCTCCATTCTTTGGTTGCTATTAAGCAATACTGGAAAACAAGTTGATTCATCTAATTTAAGACAGTAAAACGACTCTACGTAGTCACAAGACACAAAATTCCAAATGACCTTAAAGAGAGACCCAATCGACTCAGCATGGACAAAGCAAGTCAAAGATGACACAGCTAAAGCGGGGAGATGTGGGCTGAGGCTGGGTGGCCAAAGCAACAACCCTCTGACTCTTACTCTTGGGTGAGGCAGCCAGGCCTAGCAGAGTTTAGAGAGAGAGAAAAACAATAATGTGATTCCCATATGCAAACACACACCCCTTTCTCTGCCCAGACACTCAATAAGAAACTCATTAAACCCTTTTTAAAAATCTGTAGGGACACAAGAAATTCACAGAGAACTAGGCTAAGCACACCTTGGTCTAAAGTGGTTTGCCATCCCCTGGACAACAGGGACACATTCTAGGAGTGACTGATGGTGACAGGTGAGTGCAATCTAGCAGGTGAGTGTCCACGTCCACAAGCAGGCACTCCCACCAGGGACCACGCACTGTCCCAGATGTGCAGAAGCAAATGTGAGCCCATCCCAGACCGATGGGGGAGGTGGAGGGCTCCTGGTGAGTTCAGACAGCTTCCCGCTTTGCCAACACAGGTAGGGTACTGACACTTAACACCAGTATAATACAGACATAGCAGAAGTGCTTGTCTGGAGAGAATGCATGAATGATACGGTGTTGTAAATAACACAACTGTGGTGCACAGCTACGGGGGCCTGTAAAGTGAGGGAGAAAAACCCATGTGAACATTGACAAAATCAAAGAACTTGGGCAAATATTTTCCAATGGGCACTTCATCCCTCCAAGCAATCTGTCCACACTGCACACCTTATCCACCAGTGTAAACCTAAGTACTGTTCGCCCAGCTGGGCACTGCACTGAGGTACCACCAACACCCTCATCATCTACAAATCTTCAGAACAGTGTCTGTTGAGCACAGAGTCCAGGAAACGGTCTCCTCCTATGGGACAGTTGAGCATTACAGAACCCTGCAGAACCCCAAATGTGAAACAGAAACATCTCCAGTCTGTGACATCTGAAAAGACACTTCACCCCAGGCCCCCACCTGTACCCCCTTCTTCGCCCTGAAAGTGTTAAAAAGGAAACCATACGGTCAACACCAGCTTCTCCCTGCTGATGAAAACTGACACGAATGAATTTACTTTCTGGCTGCCAGCCCCACAAAACCGTTACACACACACACATACAAGTTCACCACTAAACTGCTCCAAATATAAATCCGAGACAAGCCGGCCTATCCCCACCCCACAGTGTATTAGTGGCCTTCCCAGGGTGAGCTGGGTGAATTCTAAATCTATATTAAACATTCAACATTTCGGAACTTCAGTGGGTTGTTTTTTTTTAAGACATAGCAAAATCCGATGTGAAACTTATGACAGCTGAGCACATGATCCCACCATTAAGAGCAAATAAGAAACCGTATATAACACTCCATGAAATCACTGTGGCAAATCTGTCACAAATTCTAAGTATGGGACGATGGGAACGCGCCACAGACCCTGGCCTGAGGGAGGAGGCTTTCCAATTTCACCCAACCTTCGCATCCCAGCGGACGGGAACAATAGTAGTACTATCCCGGTCCAGCCAGGATGCCTCGGACACCGGCGGTCAAACCTCAAGTCCAAAGACAAGTTTCCCATTAGAACGAGGCCCGCGGAGCCTCAGGCCGCGCAACGCGGAACCGCCCCCGGCCCGGCCGCGGTGGGCAGCGCTCGGACGCGCACCAAGGACACGGCCCCGTCCGCCAGGCCGCGCGCGAGGCCGCCCCGGCCCCGCGGCCCGTCCTGCGTCCCGGCTGCGCCCCGGGCCCCGCGGCCCCGTCCTGCGCCCCGGCTGCGCCCCCGGCCCCGCGGCCCCGTCCTGCGCCCCGGCTGCGCCCCCGGCCCCGCGGCCCCGTCCGGCTCCCCAGGGCCCCGGCGCCGGGGCCGCGGCCGACGACGCGGAGCCGCAGGGCGGGGGCCGCGCTCGCACCGCGCCGAGACCCCCGTCCGCCCGCCCGCGCCCCGGCCCCCGTGACAGCGCGGCCGGCTGAGCGCGGGGCCTGTTACCTTCCGACAGCTCCAGCTCCAGCTCGGCCAGCCGGGCCCGCACCTCCAGGGGCAGCGCCATGCCTTCCAGGCTGCGGTCCGCCATGCTCGCGACGCCCCCGCCCCAGCCGGCCTCCCTTTGTTCCAGGCCGCGGTCTCGCCGCTCCTCGCGCCCCGCGGACCCGCACCGAGCGGCGGCAGGCCGGGCGGCGGCGCAGCGCGCTCCTCCCCGGTGCCTCCTCCGCGCGGCCCCGGCACGAAGGCCTCGCGCCCGCGCCCGCGCCCCCGTCCTGCCCGGAGCGCGCCCACCGCCGCTCCACCGGGCGGCTCCGCGGCGCGCGCGTGACGGCGAAGAGCGCGCACGGGGCGGGGGCGGCGGGGGCACGCGCTCCGGGGCTGGGCCGGGCGGGGACGCGCACCGGGGACGGAGGGCGGGCCGGCGCAGCGCGCGCTCCCGGGGGCGCGGGGCTCGCACACCGGCCCAGCGGGGCCTCCCCCACCCCGGCACGGCCCTCGCCTACCCAGGCCTAAGGCAGAAAAATACCTGCTGGAGCCCCCGGCCTCGGCGTTCCGGGTCTTTGCGGGCTGAATTTTTTTTTTTTTTAATAAATACGTTGTGTGTTGGGGGCGGGAGGTGTAAAAGACAGCGTGGGCTGTGGAAAGAGGAGTAGGCTGGAAGTTCCTAATTCGCGTTGATTTAGGACCTGCCAGCCTGGCCCGGAGGCTACAATCAGTGCCTCTCCCTCGGCTCCGTCTCCCCACCATGAAGGCGGCTAGAGAAGAGATGGGTCACCGAATCTCCACGTTCCCGGTCAGCCCGAGCACGCTCGCCCTGATACCCCGGCCCGTCCTCAGCCCGGGGCTCCGTGTCCTCAGCAGGTCTTCCCGCGCCCTCGCCCGAGGGCCCTACGGCTCGTCCTCCGCGCTTCTCTCTTACGCCCCCACCGCACCGGTGTCATCTCTGGGGGCATCACCAAACCTGGGCCTCCAGTCCTGACCGTTTGGGGAGGCTAGCTCACCCCTCCGACTGTCCAACTGAATAACGTCACCCAGATGCCCCCAAACCCCGAACTGCACAAACCAGCCCCTCCTCCTGGCTTCTAATAACTTCCACCATTTTCTTAATGATCCAGGCTGGGGAGAGTCCCGGGAGTGTTTGTCTGTCTTCCTCAGTCTTCACACACCCTCTGCTTCCCTGTCCCCTCAAGGCTCTCGCGTGTCATTTTCATTCCGGACCCACTCCTCCCAGTTCAGCCCCTATCGCAGACCTCCTGGTGGCCCCACCACCACCATCTGCTTGACCCTGTGGCAGGAGGGGCCGAAGGTGGCTCCGGAAACACAGTGGCATTTATTCCCCTTTCAAAAATAGGCAATTTAATACTTCCTGCATTGTCTACTGAATACAAGTCCACCCTCTTAATGGGAGACTCCAGACCCTCCACCACTTGGCCCCTATCTGCAGTCACACCATGCACCCCCCACAAGCTGGTTCCTGAAGACCTAGTGGCCTTCACCCTGGGTGCCCCCCTTCTCTGCCCACACGTTCCCACAGCGTCCCTAACATCAACTCCAGAAAAATCTCTCCTCCCCCTTACTGTGCTCCCACTATCTTATCTACTTGTTTCTGCCCTTATATCCTTGGCCTTTATCTTTCTCATTAGTCTGAGTGACAGCTCTGGGGACAACGACCAAGCCTTCTTCCTCAGTGACCACTAGAGAGCTGTGGGCATTTCTTACATAGGTCTCACTGATCTAATACAGATCAATGATGAGCTTAAAACGGGCGAACCCCAAACACCTCTACTTTATGGTCTTGGACGTAAAGCCAGTGGACGTGGGGGGCCACACAGGTATGCTCCACCACAGTCTCTCCCCCTTTCAGGATAAACAGACCACTGAGGCAGAGAGCCCTCGAGAGGCTCTGGGGCTACAGGTGAAGGCCTTAGAGAAATAAAATGCAGCAGAACCAGGATTCAAACCCCAGTCTCCAGAGCAAATCTCTGCGCTCATTTCTTCACAGCAAAGTGGGCCTGTGCATTCCACACATCGAGTGTGTCAAGTCAGTCTAGGTCCAGATGGTATCAGAATAAAATTATGTATTCTGCTTTAATTCGTGGGTGGGTCTTGATCATCCATGTCTGATGCTGTAACTGAGGTTAGTTCCAAAGAAAACCACTATGTTACACTAAACACATCAAATGTCAACTTGGATTCCAAGCAGATGCGTCTTCATTGGGGCAGGTCTCTGTATGACTACTAAGTACACTTGGGAGAGTGTTCGTGGCATTTCCAATGTCCTGAGACACATCTTTATCTGGAAGTCCTTCCACGTCTTCAAAACACGTTATGTCTGAAATCAAACTCCACTTGCCTCCCACCCTTACTGTGTTCTTACTCGAGAGCAGCCCCCATTTCTCCTGGTTTCTGTGCTTTGAGTCATGCCCGTTGTCAAGCTTCAGTAACATCCACCCCACAGGCCCACTGCCACTGCCTAATTCAGGCACTCAGAGTCCCTACCCTGTTTTTCCCCTTCTGATCTTCCTACTGTGGCTGCCATGGGTTACAGTCCCCTTGCTCTACCATCTACGATGGTTCTCTGCCTACAAACCAAAGAACTCCTTGATCTGACACTGAAGGCTTCACAGACACAAAGTTTCCTTCCCTACTTTCTATCCTGCGCTCCCTGCATGCACCTGTGGTCACCTGAGGGGTTCTCACTTGCCTGTGGGGCATCTCCCCTTCTTGTATCTCTTTTGCTGACGTGTGCCTCTCCTCTTCCTATTCCCCCACCCAAGTCATGGCCACACGTCGGATTTCACCCATCCAAGTCCAGGGTCAAATGCCACCTCTTCCATGAAGCCTTCCTTCCTAATCTCCCACCTGGAACTACACACCTCTCTTCCCACCTGGTCTTCCTGGTGCTTGTATTTAACATGTGCATCTTACTGGGCAGCTAGTCCACCTGTGATTCCCCCGCTATGTTGAATGATGTATAAACAGCACACTGTTTCTCAAAGTACAATCCAGCCTTGGAAAAGGGGAAAGACTATTTCCCTTCATCTCCTTCTGCTCCAGTCCTGGCCAGTCTCAATGAAAGTGGCGCTTAGTGAAAACCCAGTTATGCTTTGTGTGTTTCCATGTATAAAAACCTGGTTCAAGTGGATGTCAAGGTGGGCATAACAATACCCAACAGAGGTTTATTAGAATGAATTGAATACCTGCTAAGGGCTATTTGCTTCCAAAGCTCTCCGAAAGCCCTGAAATTCCATCCTCAGAGCTACACCTGTGAACTATGGTCACTTATCTTCAGAAAGCCACTGTGACATCTCATGACTGCTACTTGGGAAGAGCTAGGCATCATTAGCACTTATCAACACACTAGCATGGTTTAATTTGCGAAATAAGCCAGCTTTTACATAACAAATCCCAGAGGGTCTGAGACATGTACAAAACCTGTAGGTGTCTAGGAGAGAAAAGCTGGAGAGGTAGCCAGCCCGAGGCCTCAGGACTGGAGGGACGCTGACACGGGACACGTGAGCTACCTCTGCTCCTCCACGGTTTTGAGTTCCACAGAGGGGCAGGGACAGAACAGTAATTGAGTAATTAACCCCGTGACAGCCAGCACTGGGGGGCCTCTGTCGCTGTCTTGACTGTCTGCTGTGGGGGATTTGTTACCCCTCTGCCAACCTGCAGTACCTCACCTCTATTTTGTTCTGTCTCAAGCGAATTCTGAATGAAAACTTCATTACTCACATGTATTGGGGCTCTAGACTTGAGAAAACCTGGTTGGGGTGGAAGAGGGTAGTAAAGGGGTGCTGATTAATCAGGTAAGTCGCCGGTGATGCCCCGAAGCCTTGTTGCTGATGAGAGTTGATCCTCTCACTCCTAGTCAGATTCCTGCAGAATTTGTTCATGCCGTGCTCTCTCCTACGGATCCCAGTTCCGAGAAATTTTTACCTTTTCCGAAGTGAGCAGGAAGAGCTGGTTGTCAAATACTCTGTTCGGATTCTCCGAGCACATCATAAATCCAGGGAGTGGGGGCTCACGCCCCTGTTACAACAGAACCTTCTTAAACTGGAATTTCCCTACAGAACTATGCCTGGCCATTCATGTTTTAGTTCTGTTTCATTTCGGTCTTACCATATTATCAGGAATTCAGCTTGGGTAGAGTGTTAGGTTTAAAGAAAGAGCAAAAGTGAGCAATGTGACACAGAAAGTTTGGGTTTAATGAATTAGTACTTAGAAAGCAGCGTGAACCCTTGAATGAAACTACTCTATGCATGAAAGAGATCGTTAACATTTTTGTGACATTTTTTCACATCACTATAGAATTAACTAAACAATGTGTATGTGACTGAATTCACTGAACCACACATGTGTTTGCATTTCTGTTATGACTACTGTCTTCCTCTAGAAGTAAGAGCTATCCAACCTATTCACCTAAGAACAAGTGTACCCACAAAAGAGGAGTAAGAAGTAATCCCACAGAGGGCGTCCCTAGTGGTGCAGTGCTTAAGAATCTGCCTGCCAATGCAGGGGACATGGGTTCAAGACCTGGTCCGGGAAGATCCCACATGCCGAGGAGCAACTAAGCCCATGCACCACAACCACTGAGCCCGCGCTCTAGAGCCCATGAGCCACAACTACTGAAGCCTACGCTCCTAGAGCCCGTGCTCTGCAACAAGAGAAGCCACCACAGTGAGAAGCCTGCACACCGCAACAAAGAGTAGCCCCTACTCGCCGCAACTAGAGGAAGCCCACATGCAGCAACAAAGACCCAATGCAGCCAAAAATAAAACAAATAAATTTATATATATAAAAAGACAGAATCCCACGGCAAAATTAGTCTAATTTTCCAGACCATAACTGGAAGTGCTGAGAATTCAACTGTGAGTCAAAGGTGTCTTGATGGAAAAACAAGTGTGTGAAATTTATCTTGGACAAATAGTCTGAGTGTCTCCTTGTATATGTAATTACAAATCAATACACAATTATCAATAATGTAATTACTTCTGATCATTTTAGTGAATTCTAATCACTCATGCTAATGGTGATGTGAATAGCACAAAACAACCAATTAGCCAAAAATTACTCCTGTTTGGTCTTAGATTGCATCATATTTTTACAGTATATTTCCTTTGCCAAGTATGATTGACTACACTCTGGCTTAATTAAGGTAATGTTAAAATTAATTGTCATTCCCAGAACTCATATCAATTAATGGCTGAGACAAGTGACACATAGGTTTTTAAAAAACATTTTACCAAATATTCTAAGATATAAGACTTTATTGGATGTTAAAACATACGCTTCTGAAGTAGAAAAGAAGGGAGTGGTTGAGGACTAAAATTTTGCCATCAAAAGTCCACAAAGTGGAATAGCATCATAAAAGAAAGTTATAAAATTGACCTCATCCCTTCAAAATGGAAACATATATCAATACATAGAGAGAGAGAGTCAGGCACATTCCTGAAGGGCATCTGTTCTGCCAAGAAAAACTCCACCACAAGGTTCATAAGTGGAGCCTAAAAAATTTAATTGTGTAAAACGCAGAATCTTGTTGTGAAGTTAATTAAAAGCAGTGCTTTGCAGTCAGTCTGTATGAGCTCACGCACACACTCAATGAAAGTAAATAAAAATAAAGATTGAGCCGTTGACACTGCCCACCACTGACCACAAGCTGGTCTGAGAAGGTCCCAACCACTCCAGGGCCTCGGCATGCCAGCCAGCACCCTCCCCCGAATCAGAAGATAAACCTCGTGCTTTGACTGTGGGACAGGGCAGAACAGGAGAGGATGGACCAGCACAGCACAGCCAGATCCCAGTTACCGGGAGGTTTTACCTTAGTCGGGACTGGGGCTTCAGCTCCTTGCAATGCTCACAGTTGTGTAAATGGACCGGGTGATGCAGGGTGGGTTCCTAAGAAGCAGAGCCTGAGACGAGAGTTCAGGGCACATGCTTTATTGAGGGCATCCTCTTAAAAATGGAGCCTTTTGGAAGTGAGCACATCAGGGCAGGAGGGAAAGAGCAGGGCCTCAGTGGCCCGGTCCACAGATGGATGGGGCAGGGACACCACAGAACTGGTGGCCAGCCTTTGTACAGCTGTGTCACTCAGTCGCTGGTCCCCACTGGGGACCCACCAACAGTTTATCCCATCAGGAAAGTGAGTAGCTGTGATCCATTAGCACAAACACTTACAGCCCCAAAGGGCTGGCGCACCCAGCCTGTAAAGGGCTCCAGGTCGGCACCGTGTCCCCTCCTGCACATCTGTGGGGCAGACATTTGGGTTACCACTGATTCAGCCATAGTGGCTACATCCACCCTGAAGCTGGTCTGGGAGGACAGATGATAGAAAGTCAAGAACCTGGAGAATCTCAGGGGGAAAATTGGACTTGGGCGATTGGGTTTATTCTGTATGTTAATATTCTTTGGGTTTTTTTTTTTTTAATAAGACAATGAATCATTCAAAATGACTGTATTTGCTTTGCATGGGGTCATGAAGGATTTCAGACGATGCCCGTCATTCATGGAAAGTTTTACAAAGCGACGGGCATGAAACCCCTGCCGGGCACCATGTACGATGCTGCTCGTACTTCCAGGAACTTACTGTCCGGCCGGCTCGGGGCCAAGTGAGACACAGGTGTGAACGGAGCAGGCGGGAGCTGTCTCCACAGGCCGTCCTGGTCTGGAGCACCTGACAGAGTTTATGAAGTATCCCATATCTTCCATAGATCTGATTCCCAAGCACCTTGCCCAGCTGTACCTCGAGTTCCCTCAGCCTTCAAAGCACAGGCAGGCCTCTCGCCGGCAGCTGCATGTCCAGCTGCCCCAATTCCCTCCCCAGATGTTGTGCAGCTGGCATTTCCCCACCTCGTTGACCTCGGGTGGAGGGGAACGGGACCCTGGGGTGTCACGCACTCTGGACAGGTTCCTGAGATCTGTCTCCTTCGAGTCTCTCTCGGCCCGCCACCCTGGCCCCAGCTGGGAGCCCCTCAGAGACCCCAGTTCCCGACGCGTGAACAGGGAAAGCCTCACCGCTCAGCCCTCACACAATAAGCAGCATGGAGGCTTCAGCCCTCTTGAGAATCTAAGTTCTAGACCAAATGTTTGCCCCCAGCCACCGCCAAACACCCAGGCTGGCAGGGGCAGGGACAGGGGCTGGAGTGGCTCTCTCACCCACCTGACTTCCCAAACCTGTGGTCCCTCGTAGCATCCTCTCTATGCAAGCAGGCATCCTCCCCAAGGGCTCCACAAATTCTCACAGTGGTTTCAGACCTTGGGAAGAAGAGGATGTGGGTGCAAGTCACAGTAGAACAAAGAAGAATTTAATGAGTGCCACATGGGCAGTGTGTTTCTGAAGAAGGTAAAGAATGAGGAAGTTAATTTAGAAAAATTCACTAAATCTTCAGGTGAGGCTTTGATCTCTAACTGTGGAAGCTGTGTCTAACAAGAGCTGCTCTGCTCTCGTTCAGATGCAACGCGGTCTTTTCTCTCTGACCCCGATTCCCCACACAACTAGAGGAAAATCCTCTTAAGCACAAGAAAGACTGAAGATGGAAAGAGAAAGATAATGAGCAGAGGAAGAGTACGAGAAAGAGACGGAGGCTGCAAGCAAGGAAGGAGAAAGGTGCACACACAGACAAGTTAACGTTTCAAGGAACATACATTCAAGGAAGAAGAACTGTGTTAAAACAGGAAAGAGGACTCATGGAACAAAACACAAATACAGGCAAATGAAAACTAGTAATTTTTAAGATATAATAAACCAGATACAAATTTTAAAAATAGGGAAGCAAAATGGTACTTTGAAATGTTGTTGTGGAAATTAGACCTTGGATTCCTAGGGCTGCTGTAACAACATGGCACAAACTGGGAGGCTTTAAGCCAGAGAAACATGCTGTCTCCACATTTGGAGGCTGTAAGTCTGAAATCAGGGTGTCGGCTGGGGACGCACCCGTCCTTGCCTCTTCCTGGTGCCTGGCGGTTCTTGGCTTGTCCTACATCACTGCAGGCTCTGATTCCGTTGTCACACTGGCCTCTGTACATTATCTTCCGTCTGTGTCTGTCTCCAAATTTCCCACTTAATAAGGACACCAGTCACTAGATCAGGGCCACCCTCGTGACCTCACCTTCACTTGGTTGACTCTGCAAAGAACTTATTTCCAAATGAAGCCACGTTCTGAGGAACTGGGGGCCAGGACGTCAACATACCTTCTTTTGAGGGACACAACTCAACTGAACATAATAGCTGTTGATACGGGAATAAAAACAATCTAGATAAAAACTTACCAAGAAATCGAACACCAAGAAATTACAAAGGACTAAGTACTAAAGAGAAAATTATGAAACGAACAGATCAGAATCATGAACTGGGATTGAAGCAGCAGAAGAAATCATTAGTCGCACGGATATATATACAACTTCAAATATTTTTTGGATAACAAAAAATACTAAACTAAAACAAAAGCAATAAAAGATGATTATGAAAGAGATTAGCTTTATGTCTCGCACAAGAGAAATGGGTAGCACTCAGTAATTGACTCAGTTGACTGATAAGCTATTTTTCTTTGTCACCTAAAATAGTTTCATTTTAATATCAGCATGTTTCAAATCACATTAGTAGATGGACACCTGTTCTGATAGGGCCTCTGATTCTATAATCTTTTAGGAGACCAAATATTCACTTTTATTATAATAACACTGTTGCTGGTGAATGTGTCTTACACCTGCCGGCAAACGGGCTCCCCAGTACTGGGCCCTGGAAATGTCCTCCTATAGCCCCCTGGGGCTGGCAGTCTCCTCCTGCAGGCAGAGTCCGCCCTTGCTGACCAGCGTGCAATGTGTGTCCTCCACACAGAGCTCACAGAAGCCAGCATCCGGGCTGTGCTGTGTCTTCTTCGTTCTCACCAGTCAGGTAAGATACTTCGCTCTCTGGCGCAGTGTGTGCATGCATGTGTGCACATGGGTGTCCACCTGTGTGTGTTTCTGTTTATAAATACAGGAAGCCTAGGAATGTTACACGAACAGAGCCACGCCACATGGAGGAAACACAAGATTTGTGGAGAGGTCTTCCCTGCAAAAAAGTTAAAAATGGAATTGATAGATTAATTGCTGTGGTTGATCTTGCATAAAATTTTAGTGAGAGAGGGCTTCCCTGGTGGCGCAGTGGTTGAGAGTCCGCCTGCCGATGCAGGGGACGTGGGTTCGTGACCCGGTCGGGGAAGATCTCACATGCCGCGGAGCCGCTGGACCCGTGAGCAATGGCCGCTGAGCCTGTGCGTCCGGAGCCTGTGCTCCGCAACGGGAGAGGCCACCACAGTGAGAGGCCCGCGTACAGAAAAATTTTAGTGAGAGGCTATTGTAAGGGATGGGGAAAATTACCAGTGATTACTCCAAAAAGCTAATCTGATAGAAGAAATAAGGCAGTTATTCTTAGGAAAAACAAAAAGAAAGGATCCAGGTTCACAGTACACCGTAAGGATGAATTGTGAGCAATATCTGCTTATAATAGAATGTTAGGGCGGTTGGACTTGATCAATCATTTTGCAATTAGTTTTCTGTCTTTCATTCCTTTGTTCCTCCTTTCCTGATTTATTTTGGATTAACAAAGTATTTTCTTAGTATTCCGTTTGAACTCCTTCACAGACACTTTCCTGTACATCTTTTCATTGTTTTGTGTATTGTTGCCATATACACACATTACATATACATATACTACAAATGCCACAAAGCAGTGGGACAATATTTGCTTTGCCAGTTATATGTCTTTTTTCTTTTTTTTTTCGGTACGTGGGCCTCTCACTGTTGTGGCCTCTCCCGTTGCGGAGCACAGGCTCCGGACGCACAGGCTCAGCGGCCATGGCTCACGGGCCCAGCCGCTCCGCGGCATGTGGGATCTTCCTGGACCGGGGCACGAACCCGTGTCCCCTGCATCGGCAGGCGGACTCTCAACCACCTCGCCACCAGGGAAGCCCCTATATGTCTTCTTAAGAGAAGAAAATTAAAAGGTGTGTAGTCTTTTCTATTTACCAGTTTTGATGCTCTTTATTCTTGCAGATCTGAATTTCTATCTAGGGTCATGAAGAACTTCCTTTAGAATTCCTATAGTGTGATAATGCTGGCAACAAATTATCTTCACTGCATCTTCCATTTTGAATGATGTTCGAAAACCTGCTGGAGTTAGAATCTTGGGTTGACAGCTTTTTTCTTTTGGCATTTCACAATCTTGTTCTATCGTCTTCTGGCCTCCACTGCTTCCCATGAGAAATCAGCCATAGTTCCTATCATCACTCCCTTGTATATAATTGTCATTTTCCTCTGTCTGCTTTCAAGATCTTTATCTTTGGTTTCAACATTTTGACCGTAATGTGCCTTGTTTTCCTTGTATTCATCCTGCATAGAGTTTGCTGAGTTTTTTGACCTCTAAGTTTATACATTTCACACAATTTGGGTGATTCTCAGCTATTCTTCCAACATATTGTTCCTGCTCCTTCTTGCTGTCCTGTTCTCCTGGGTTCCTCTGCACTTATGCTGTATGGATTGATATGGTCCTGCAGGTCAGTGTGACTCTGTCCATGTTTCTTTTTTTTTCCCCCAATATTTTTTCTTTCTGTTTTTCAGACCGAGCTGCTCATTGACACTTCCTTGTAACTCCTGCAGTCCACTGTTAAGCTCATCTTATTACTTTTTCATTTCATATATTGCACTTTTCTAATTTCCCTCTGATTCTTTTTTTTTTACAATTTACTTTTCTCTATTGTGAGTCCCCATTTGTTCACTAATCATTGCCATTTATTCAAACAGCTGTTAGAAACGTGTACATTTGTGTTCGCTGCTTGAAAGTTCTAGCTTGCTAATTCCAACATCTGGGAAACCAAGAATGAGTTTCCAAAAACTGCATATTCTCTTAGCTATGGGTCCTATTTTCCCATTTCTTTGCATATGCAATAATTTTTTTATTGTATGCTGGACATTTTGTATGACGTGTTGGAGAGAGAGAAAGTCATGTCTTCTTCCTTTATAGGTGTTCAGTTTATTCAGGCAGACAGTGAAATCATTGGTACCTACTTATGGTCTTGTCAGCCTTGGTTTTATTCTTTCTTGGAGTGGGCCTACTTTGGTTTAGAACTCATGTTTAGGAAGTATCCCATACTGTAGAGTGTGAAGCTTACTCTTACATTTTGGCCTTTCCGGAATCTCAGTTCTGTTCCAAACTTTTCAAGGACGTCTCTCCACTGCCTCGGCTGGTGTGTGAATGTCTCCCAGAACCGCGTGCTGTCTGCTGTCACTGTTTTGCTCTCAGCCTGCAGCTGATCTCTATTAAGCCTCATGGATTTTCGCCTTTTGCCTGTGCACCCCAGTCTTAAGCTAAGGACTCACAAAGAATCCCCATGCAGACTTCTTGGAGCACTTCTCTGTGAAGCATTCATTCCTCAGAAACCCTGCCAGACAGATTCCAACCACTTCAAAGATCTGAACTTCAGCATCTTCCTGCTCAGTTCAGAGAGACCACCTCCAGGTTGATGGGTACAACAGTCATGGGGCAACATTGTGCTCTCCTCAGGGGTGTCTCTTCTCCTGTGATGCTCATTTTTCAAAGCCTGAAAAGAATCATACCATGTACTGTCCAGTACTGTAGTTGTTGGCAATGGAGAGCACTTACTCTCTCATGGCTGGTGGTAGAAGTCTCTGAAAACTATTTCATAAGCATGATAATGTAAAGAGTAGCCCAAATTGGAGAAAAATGAGGACCTCTGGGGGATGTCTCCAAGAAAAAAAATGAAACTAATAGAATGAACACACTGAGAGGAGTTTGGAGTTGAATTATTTTGGTGATGAATGATATTTACATAGTCATAATAAGGTAAATTCTGGATATTGACATAAATGAAAAACAATATAGTTGGGGAGGAAGAAAATAAGAAACGTGTGTGTGAGCCTAGAGAGAAAACGGTAGATAAGAAATCCATGTCCACATCTTATCATGTAGACAGCCAATAAATAATGTCTAAAGATGAAAATTAAAGATACAGAACTGTAAGCTTATATTTAGAAATATAGAGGTAAACACCAAAAGAAACACCAGAAAACCTGACCGTGCTTACCTCTAGGTAGTAAGATGGGCTAGGTCTGACCACTGTTATTTTTCATTAGAAGCCTAAATATACAAGGATATACTTTTATTGTGAAAGATAACACATACAGGAATGTGCATAAATGTTTCAGCATTTGACAAATATGTAGAAAGCCAACTAACTCTCAACTATGTCAGAAAATTAATTTTCATTGGAAGTCTAATTTTTCTAATTTTAAACATTTCTATTGCAAACTATAATATGCAAAAGGTGCATAACAAACAGTTATAAGGCCAAGTAACTATGAACCAAGTCAAGGAACTGAACATTATTTATAGCCCAAAGGTCCTTTCTGACTACAATACACTCATTCCCACCAAGGCAGACCATCCTCCTATCTCTTATGGTAATTCTAGCCTTGCTTTTCTTAAGCATCCTTGAATGCATCCTTATAAAATATATTTTAATTTTGCTTACTTTTGAACTTTATATAATTAGCATTATACAGTAAGTATAATTTTTGTTTTATTTTTGATTCATTCAGCTTTAGGTTTATAGATTCATTCATATTGTTTCATGTAACCTACTTCTTTTTTGGTTCTAAGTAAATATTTTCTGAATGACTATATCCAAAAGTTTATTGATCCATTCTACCATTCCACTGTTGACGGACATTTGAGTTATTTCCAGACTTGGGTTATTATGGGGAAAATACAATATTATAATTTAGTATTCTATGATTATATCTCATATATATCTGATACATTCTCATATATGATATCTTGGTGAACATAAGTGAAACTTTTCCCCCCACTGCTCTGAATTGCTCCCTATGCCGAATATGACTACGCACATACAGGCTGTATGTTTCACTTGTCTGTTTGTCTATTTCTGCACCAATACAGCATGGTATTGATTAACATAGCTTTACAATACCTGAACACTTGACAAACTGAGGTTTTTCATTCCCTCTTTGACCTCTTCCCTCCCATCCTTCCTTCTCCTCCTTCTTCTTCACTGCCTCAGCTATTTTTCTCCCTGGAATTGTTTCACATTTTGAATTATGTTGTCACATGTCATTTTCCCAAAATACCTATTGGGATTTGGAGTGGGAGTGCACTGAATACAGAGATCAATTCAGAGATGAATAACCTCTGCATTTTGAATCTTCCATTCTGTAAACATGGCCTATTTCTCCATTTACACACAATGTCTTTCAGTAAAGTTGTATAATTTTCCTCATAAAAGTCTTTCACATCATTCTTTTATATTTATCCTAGTTGCTATTTTTGGATGCTCTATAAGTAGTATATTTTAAAATTAACATTTTCTATTTGTTGCTCTTATATAGAAATATAATGGAATTTATATATTGATTTCATTTTTTGGTGACCTTGCCATAAACTTTCTTACTAGTTCTAATATTTTATATGTAAAATGTTTTATTTAATACATATAGAATCATTTTATCTGAAAACAATTATAGCTTGGTTTCTGCTTTTCTAAAGTTACTAGTCTTGATTTTTTTTCTTGTCATATTGTACATCCAGGACCTCCTGTTCAGTATTGAGCAACGGTGACAACAGTGGTGATAGGAGGTGTCCTTTTCTTGTTCATCATCTCAAACGGAAATTTTTCACACTTTTTAAAAACGTATTTGTTAAATATGGTGTTTATTGTAGATTTTTGCACCTTCTTTTTATCTGATTAAGAAAGCCCTAGTTTACTCAGTTTTTAATCTGATACTGAATTTTATCAAGTGTTTTTCTTGCACCTACTGGGATGATCATATAATTTTTCCTGTATTAGCTAGCTAATATGGAAAATAATTAACTGATTTTTTAAAAATGTTAAACCAACCTTGCATTCCTTGAATGAATCTGACTTAGTCAAAATGTATTATCCTTTTTACTGATGAATTCGTTTTATGTAAAACTCATCAATATTTTCCCCAAAATAATCTGAAATTGAGAGTAATACATCGGCAATTTTCCTTCCTTTTCTCAAACAGAGGCTGATTAAAGTTCTTAACCTCCTCAGGGGTTGTGTAGGGGGCTAGGGCAGCTGCAGGTAATCATTTATTTCCTGGGAGATGGAGGAGTAGAGGGCAGGTCCCTGCAACCCCAGTATTCTTCCAGCCTAATCAGTGGGTTTCTGAGATCTATGTCAGTGTCTTTGACAGCCCAAAATCAAAATTTTCTCCACTGATATTGAAGCCAAAATTTGACAAAGACCAGAAACAAAGGTGAAGGGGGAAAGATAAAAGACAAAAGGGGGAGCGGGCACTTCCCCGGTGGTCCAGTGGCTGGGACTTGACCTTCCAATGCAGGGGGTGAGGGTTCGATACCTGGTTGGGGAGCTAGGATCCCACATGCCTCACGGCCGAAAAACCAAAACATAAAAAAAAGAAGCAATATTGTAACAAATTCAATAAAGACTTTAAAAATGGTCTACATCAAAATATTTTTAAAAATAAAGGAAAAATATGACCCCCCCCCAGCACACACATATAAAACAACATCAGGGGCTGAGGCTTGTGTGCAAGTCTGATGTGGCCACTCATGAACTTCACAATCATGGGACCTGTGTTTACACAACTGATTTTATTTGAATCTCATTATCATATTGTGATGGGGCTTTACTACATTCTGAAAAATTTTACATCTATGTCCATGAGTGAAATTAGCCTGGCAATATTTCTGACCTATTTGTCCTTGGTCTCAAGTTTTGCTCTATCATAAAATAAGTGTTTCTTCTTCTTTTGTTGTCTGGAGGTGTGTGGTAAGAATGAAACTGTTTCTTCCTTGAATGTCTGGAATAACTACCTAGTGAAGCCAGCTGGCCTGGGGCTTTCCTTTCAGGTTACACACGTACTACTGATTTAATTCTTTAAAGATTTGGGACTGTTGCAGTTTTCTGTTTCTTCTCCAGTCAGTCTTGGTATCCTTCCCCTAAAATTCATCTTCTTCATCTATATTTTCAAATGTATTGGTATAAAGTTGATAATAATATCTCCTTTCTAAGATGTCCGGCATCTGTAGTTATATTCTCTTTCTTACTCCAGTATTGTTTATTTGTACCTTCTCTATTTTTGATCAATTTCACAAGCGGTTTTATCAACTTTATTGGTTTTATGAAAGAACTAACTTTTAGCCATCTAGAGCCTTCCTATTGTATGTTTGTTTTTGTTTCATTTAATTACTGCTTCTATCTTTATTGTTTACTTTATTCTTCCTTTTTTGGTGTTAATTTTGTAGTTGCTTTAAAAATTTTTTTTGATGCATACTAACCTCATTAATTTTCAACCTGTCTTCCTTTCTAACATGTGGATACAAACCTATAAATTTTTCTCTATTTGACTTCATCTATAATTGTAATATGTAGCATTTTCATTATTCAGTTCAAAATTTAATTTTCATTGTAATTTCTTACTTGACATATGACTTTAGAATGTTGTTCCTCATTCCCAATGACATGCGAATTTCTACCTACTCTTTGTTATTGATTTCTCCCTAATGTTATGACCAGAAAATATTTGAAGATTCTTTCAATCCTTTGAAATGTTTTAATTCTTGCCTTTTTTCATTATTTGTAAATTATTTGTGTGTGTTTTTAAATAATATGAGGGGGTTTGTGGTTGGTTATAATGTTTAACAGATGCCATAAATCTAGTTTGTTAATTACATTGTTCAGTCTTTTGTATCTTAACCAACAGGTTATTTATTTATTTATTTGGTCTCATTATATCTATCAATCCCTAAGAAGAATAAATTTTCCCTCTATAATTGTGAATTTGTCTATTTCTCCTTATAGCTCTATTAAATTTTTGCTTTATATATTTTTATGAGGTACCTACAAATTTAGATAATCCTATCTAACTTTTTATCATCATGAAGTATCCTTCTTTATCTCTCACAATGCTTTTTGCCTGATACAATCTATTTTGTCTGGTATTAATCTATTTATACCAAATATCTTTGCAAATACAAATGACATATTTTCCCATCCTTTTACTATTATTCTCCCTTTGTTCTCATGATATACAGAGTTCAATTTTTTAAAATCCAGTATAGCACTAGTTGTCTTTTTTTAAGCCATAGAATTGAATTATGTTTAATGTGATTATTAAGATAATATTTTAAAATCTGCCATCTTATTTTGTGATTTCTACTTGTTCCACGTCTTCTATTTTTTTCCTCTCCTTTTCTGTAGTGTTTTGATTGGCTAAGAATTCCTTCTTATTCAATTTTTCCCTCTATTAGTTTGGAAGTTATGCATTCTAATTATCTTACTCTAGAAATTATAGCACCAATGATTAGATTATCAAAAAAAATAAAATAAAATCTTTATTATTTTCTTGGATAATACAAGGATTTTAGAACACTTTAACTCCATTTATACCCCATAATTTATCTCTCCTTTTTAGGCCCCACTAAATATTATTATTAACATTGCATTCAGTCAATGTTCATTTACATTTACCTGTTTGTTCATTTCTCTCTTTGTTATTCTATTTTTGTATCTCAGAACTTGCGTTTGGGATCACTTATCTTCTCCCTATAGTGAGGAATTCATTGGTGATTATTTCAGCTTTTACTTCTGATAATGCCTTTACTCCACTCTCATTCATGAAATACAGAGTCACTAAATATAGAATTCTAGGTTGGCAGTTGAAGATATCAGTAAACTGTTTTCTGCTTTCAAGGTTGCAATTGAGAATCCAGATGTGAGTAACTGTCAATCATTTGAAGGTGATCTGTCCATTTTCTTTAGCTGATTTGAAAATTTTCTCTTTGTCTTATAAGATACCCATTGAGTTTTAAATTTTGGTTATTGTATTTATTTCTGGAAGTTCTATTTTCATAGTTTCATGGTTCCTGGATATATTTCCAGTTTTCATTTTATTTCTTTAAACATGATATATTTAGTTGTTTCAAAATGTGTGTTTGATAATTTCATTCTTTGACATCTGTACAGTTATGTTTCTGTTATTTTTGTGTTCTCCTAATTCTCATTCATGTTGTCTCCCTACCAACCTCCACCACTTTCACTTTGGTGCCTTGTTATCTCTGACTTCCTGCTTGTCACTGTCCTTGAAAATTACTTGAACTTGTTGGTTACCCAAAGTCTCGGATGGATATGCCCTCCTTCGGAGAGAATTTGTATTCCTTTCTAAAAATGTTAGGGCATACTAACAGGTGCAAACATCTCAAACCAATTCCATAGCTTGATCTTCCTTGGCCTCTGAGTTCTAGATTGTGTGTACCCAGGTGCAAATCTTTGTAAGAGTTGATCTGTGGTCCCAAAATCTCTGGAACTTTTTCTTTCTTTTTTTTCTCCTGTTCTGTTTTTTTTTTCCCAAGGCAGCTTTCTTTAAAATCTCCCATGGTTGGGGTAGAGGGTGGATTTAGGTATGATTCACCCTTACTCTGAGTGTGATTCCCTTTCCAGGAACCAGCTTAATGTCAGGACTGCCTCCTTTAAGACCTCGGATACTGGGATTGACTTCTGTTCCTCTTCTCTTTTTATTTTTTAATTTAATTTAATTTCTTTATTTATTTTTAGCTGCGTTGGGTCTTTGTTGCTGCGCGTGGGCTTTCTCCACTTGCGGCAAGCAGGGGCTAGTCTTCATTGCCACGGGCTTCTCATTGCAGTGGCTTCTCTTGTTGTGGAGCATAGGCTCTAGGTGCATGGGCTTCAGTAGCTGTGGTATGCGGGCTCAGTAGTTGTGGTGCATGGGCTTAGTTGCTTCGCAACATGTGGGACCTTCTTAGACCAGGGCTTGAACCCGTGTCCCCTGCATTGGCAGGTGGATTCCTAACCACTGTGCCACCAGGGAAGCCCCTGTTCCTCTTCTCTTTTGTGGATGTAGAGCCAAAACTCTCCGGTCCTGTAGGAAATGCCCTCAGGGCATGAACATGTTTGATGAGCATGTATACTCTCACGTACAGTATATTTGTATGCTTATAACTCTCTTTGCAGACTCTCATACAATAATTTGGAGTTCCTACTGTCTTTTCAGATTTCTGATACTTTTAAAGTTATTTTTTATTATATAAAGCTATGTTATATAATACTTTTCATTGTCTTTAGATGGAGAGTTAATCTGACTAATCCAGTCTGCTGTTTCTGGAAATCAGAAACCACTATTTAACTTCAAAATATTTTTACATATTACTTTTATTAAAATAAAAGTAAAGTAAAAGAAAAACATAAACAGACATCAAAAATGTGGGGACTGCAGAAAAACAGCTATGTACGAGATGGACACAGAGCAGAGAGTGACTCAGTCTAGAGTTTGAGGTAAGGTTTCACACAGAAGAGACTTCAGCTGAGTCTTGAACAATTAGAAGAAAAGTTCGGACAAAGACAAAAATGTGGGCACATCAGGAAATGTAAGCAGCAAGAACAAAAGCAAGAGGAGTGAGAGAGCACGGCGTGTTCAGGGAAGTGTCACGGTGTGGCTGTCACCATGCAGCCAACAGCCCAGAGGGCAAGATGCCCACACCGCAGCACTGGTGCCCTTCCAACCTCACTCTCTCCTTCATCCTATTAAAGTCACTTCCTCCTTACCTCTGACTGACCTGACTCTTGACTTTATTTCCCAGTTTCAGCCCTGCCCCTACTCATCAGATTTGATGGGAGAAGTCATTTTCCTGCACCAATCCTGAACCTCTCATGATTTTCACTCACCTTCTGGCTCTTTCTGGTCCTGATTCCCTTAGTTGGTTTTCAAACTAAATTTAAAGCCCTGATGCCAACCATACTGCATCACTATGGCCCCTCCTGTGACAACTAGTGGTGCTAATCGCCAAGATCCAGAGAAAGGAGGAGAAGCAGTTTGTGAGAGAAGATGATAAGTTAAATATGAAGCACGTAGAGTTTGAGAAACTGAAATTTTCAGTAGGTTCTTGGATACCTAAGTCCAGCGCTAGAAGGGTACGTAGAACTAGAGATAAAGATTTAAGAGTAATTAGTACCTACGTGGTAATTGAAACCTTGGGAAAGGATGAGGTTGGTCTGCTAAATCAGGTAGAGTGAGATCAATGATCCAGGAATGAACCTGGAGGCCAACACTCAATGTGTGGTGAGAAGAAGAGGAAAGAAAACCACATGTTCGACACCGCAGAAGGTCTGCATTACCACTTCTGTTTGCTCTGGATTATGGACTGTGGGAGTTAATGCAGGTTCTTAAAATGCCTAACTTATTCCAGGAGAAAAGGTTGAGGTCTGCAAGAACCCAGTTCAACAGCTATTAAAATATATTCTTCTCTTTGAATAAACGCTGTTAGAAAAGTGAAAAGTATTGTTTAATAGGCCTCCAGATCCTAGTTGGCATTTTTTACTACTCTATTTTTAAATAGTTCATGGAATGAGGATAATACAAGTTTAGACAGAACAGTCACTAAGTTGGATTTCACTAAACCTCTTCAGCTGCCGCACAGCATCTTCACATTGAACGTGGAAATGTGAACCTCTGTGCAATCAGAGACTCCAGCCGGAAGGACCCTTAGGGTTTTTCTTTTTTCTTTTAGTATTTTTGATGAGGACCATTTTTTTTTAAGTCTTTACTGAATTTATTACAATTCTGTTTTATATTTTGGTGTTTTGGCCGCAAGGCATGTGGGATCTTAGCTCCCCAACCAGGGATCGAACCCGCACCCCCTGCATTGGAAGGCGAAGTCTTAACTACTGGACCACCAGGGAAGTCCCGTGGCTGCAATGGTAAACTGTAAAGCTTCAAGAGAGGCTGGTCCTCTCCATCCAGGCCATTGTCTCCTAACAGCTGCATGTAACAGATCACTCATCAAGTTTGTGGAGAAAACTTATACAATATCGTTTCTCTGCAGGGAAACCTCACATACGTGCGACAGCTCAAAGTCCGCTGAAGACAAGAGATCTGAATGGACTGAATCCACCACCCAAGAAACTGTTTGCAGCTCCAGCCCAGCCAAGAAAACACCTACCAAGCAAAGGAAACAATCCCATGGAGAAAAATGCCAGAATTTTGACCTGCGCAACTTCCTTTCCACACGACCAGGATACAATCCCAAACCACCCAGCCCATGATGAACAAGGGACAAGAAATCCATTGAGTCTGACTCCAGGTTTGGTTCCAGATGTTGGAATTTACATTCCAGCCTTCTGCTTGGTGGGCTTACCTGTCCCCCAGCACCACTGACACAGCAACCTTCCCACCTCATTCTGCAACTCTACCTACATTCTAGAGGCAACTTATCCAGTTACACTAAAAGAATAAAATGAACGAAAACCTGTTGGAAGTGTTATTGAGTCTACTTGGAAACACTCATCAATTTGGGAAGACTTTTTTTTTTTATAACTTTATTTATTTTATTTTATTTATTTATTTTTGGCTGCGTTGGGTCTTCGTTGCTGTGCGGGCTTTTCTCTTGTTGTTGCGAGTGGGGGCTACTCTTCATTGCGGTGCGCGGGCTTCTCATTGCAGTGGCTTCTCTTGTTACGGAGCACGGGCTCTAGGTGCACAGGCTTCAGTAGTTGTGGCTCGCGGGCTCTAGAGCGCAGGCTCGGTAGTTGTGGTGCGTGGGCTTAGTTGCTCCGCGGCATGTGGGATCTTCCCAGATCAGGGCTCAAACCCGTGCCCCCTGCATTGGCAGGCAGATTCTTAACCACTGTGCCACCAGGGAAGCCCAGGAAGACTTTATATCACAGTGTTGCATCTACCAATTCATGGGCCTCCCTAGCTTGCCATTTGTTTAGGCTCTTTCAGTGTCTCACAATGAAGTTTTATAATTTTGCCTGAAGAGGTCTTTTGTTAGATTTCTGAGAGTTTGACACTTTTTGATGCTACTTTAATGGTATATTTTACAAATGTTTATTTTTTGTTTCTTTCTTGACTGTAGGAATACAATGCATAGACATTTCACCAAAGAAGACATACAGATGGCCAAGAGGCACATGAAAAGATGCTCAACATCACTAATTATTAAAGACATGCAAATCAAAATGACAATGAGGTATCACCTCACACCAGTCAGAATGACCATCATCAAAAAATCTACAAACAATAAATGCTGGAGAGGGTGTGGAGAAAAGAGAACCCTCTAGCACTGTTGGTGGGAATGTAAATTGATACAGCCACTATGTAAAACAGTATGGAGGTTCCTTAAAAAACTAAAAATAGAACTACCATATGACCCAGCAATCCCACTACTGGGTATATACCCTGAGAAAACCATAATTCAAAAGGACACATGTACCCCAATGTTCACTGCAGCACTATTTACAGTTGCCAGGATGTGGAAACAACCTAAATGTCCAATGACAGATGAATGGATAAAGAAGATGTGGTACATATATATAATGGAATATTACTCAGCCATAAAAAGGAATGAAATTGGGTCATTTGTAGAGATGTGGATGGACCTAGAGTCTGTCATACAGAGTGAAGTAAGCCAAAAAGAGAAAAACAAATATCATATATAAACACACATTTGTGGAATCTAGAAAAATGGTACAGATGAACTTATTTTCAGGGCAGGAATAGAGATGTAGATATAGAGAATGGACATGTGGACACAGGGAGGGGAAGGGGAGGGTGGGACGAATTGGGAGATCAGGATTGACATATATACACTACCATGTGTAAAACAGGTAGTTAGGGAGAACATGCTATAAAGCACAGGAAGCTCACCTTGGTGCTCGGTGATGACCTCGATGGGTGGGATGGAGGTAGGTCCAAGAGGGAGGGGACATATGTATACATATAGCTGATTCACTTCATTGTACAGTAGAAACTAACACAACATTGTAAAGCAATTATACTCCAATAAAACAAATTAATGCAAAAAACTGAAACAGGGCTTCCCTGGTGGCACAGTGGTTAAGAATCCGCCTGTCAATGCAGGGGACACGGGTTCAAGCCCTGGTCTGGGAAGATGCCGCAAAGCAACTAAGCCCATGTGCCACAACTACTGAGTCTGCGCGCTAGAGCCTGTGCTCTGCAACAATAGAAGCCACCACAATGAGAAGCCTGCACACTGCAACGAAGAGTAGCCCCTGCTTGTGCGACTAGAGAAAGCCCATGCACAGAAGCAAAGACCCAACGCAGCCAAAAATAATAAATAAATAAAATAAATAAATTTATTTTTAAAGAACTCAGAAAAATTTTTCAAAAATAAAAAGGGGAGAAAAAGAAATACAATGCAATACAATATGCAATTTTTAGTATATTAAACAGTGCAAAGCTCACTTATTAATTCTAGTAACTTATCTATAGATTTACTTTGGTTTCTCTATGTGCACATTCGTCTGTGAGTAATAATAATTTTATTTATTCCTTCACAGTCTTTATAACTTTAACTATTTTAGTCCTTATTACTCTGGAGGAGCCATCCAACACAGAGTTGGATAGAAGTGGTGTTAGCTGACAGCTCTGTCCTCTGCAAATTCTCTGCATTTCACCATTGAGTACGGTGTTTGCTGCAGGTCTATCCTTTATCAGATTAAGGGAGTCCCTGTCTATTTTTAGTTTGCTAAGTAAGAGGTGTGCTTTTTTTTTTTTTTTGCAGTACGCGGGCCTCTCACTGTTGTGGCCTCTCCTGTTGCGGAGCACAGGCTCCGGATGCGCAGGCTCAGTGGCCATGGCTCACGGGCCCAGCCACTCCACGGCATGTAGGATCTTCCTGGACTGGGGCACGAACCCGTGTCTCCTGCATCGGCAGGCGGACTCTCAACCACTGCGCCACCAGGGAAGCCCAAGGTGTGCTTTGTTTTAAATTATGAATGCATACTGAACTCCATCCAATGCATTTTATAAGTCTACTTAGGTAAGCATATTATTTTTCTCATTTAACATGTCAATACATTGAATTTTACTGATTGATTTTCTAATGATAATCTATTTCTAAAACACATCCACCTTGACAATGAGGTATTTTTCCTTCTCCTTTTACTGATTTCAGTTTGCTAATATTTTGTCTAGGATTTCTGCATCCATGTTCATCGTGTGATTTTCCTTTCTGGTGATGTCCTTATCTGGTTTTCGTATCAAGGTTCTGCCAGTCTCATACAACAAGTTGGGATGTGTTTCTTTCTTTCCTGTTTTCTGAAATCACTTATGTAAGACCAGTGTTACTCCTGAAAGGCCTCTGAGACCTCACCAGGATCACCACCTGCCGGCACTCCACCGAGCATGTCCTGAGGCCGGCTCTCAGGGAGGACCCGTCTTCCGGTCCCTCTCTACTCCATGCAGTGCCAGGGCACCTCTCTGGGCGTCCCCAGGGCTTCAGCAGGCGAGGGGCCTGTCTTCACACGGTGTGGCCCTCACAAGCCTTCCCACCACGGGGGACGCTGCACTCGCTGCTTGGGGACAGGACAGCTGTGTCGTGCTGGCTTCCTTGTGCCTCTCTGTCTCCACCCTGTCACTGACCCCAGAGGTCCCCCTGCTTCAGATGTTTAGTGCTTTCGTGGCATTTTCTTTCCCTAAGTGCAGTTTTCTCGTGTCATTGCACTTCGGCAGGATGGTCTAGCCTACTGACATCACAGACACCAGCACGTCAGACACTCTTGTTGGCCACGTCAGATGACACGTCCGCAAAGCCAAGCCATCTGCTTTCACCACTGACGCGACGGAGGTGGGTGGGAACTTTCTTCCTTTTCTACAGAAAAGCATCAGCAGTGCCTTAGAGGGAGGTGCGGCTTCACAATCAATCACAAATTCCAGTCAGATGGGCCCCAGCTGCGAAACTAACACAAGCTCAGCCTTAAACATTTTTTGAGTGAGCACACGTCTTGGTGTCCTTTTTAAATGACTAAAAATGGAAACAGTTTTTTATCTCTCTGATCTGAGGAAAGTCTTATAATGAATGTCTTCAAGATGCACATCTAAGAGTAATAGAATAGGAATCAGGAACACTGTTGAATAAATCAGAAGCACCAACAAAATCTATGATTGTATGTATGCTTACGTGCTTGCAAGAAGAAAGAAAAAATCCAGCTATGCTTGGCTTTCAACAATATGCCAGTAAATTTTATCTCTTTCCAATTTCTAGGGTTTGGTGTCTGTAAATATACACAATTTTCAATGTTCTTTGAATAAAGAAAGACAATCTGATGATGTTTCTGAATCTCTGTTGCTTTTTGCTGTGGGAACACTGCATAGATCAACAAGAATAGGTATCATTTTTTTTTTACCACTACAAAGGAATACAGACTTTCCTCAGTCTGGATCCAAAGTCATTATCACTTTTTAAAAAGGAGAGAGAGAGAGAGGAAAGAGATTCTCTAAAGTATATGCAGCGGATTTTGTAAATCAAAATCCTACTCCTGTTAAATGTGGGTGCAGAGTAGGTGGACAGGCAGGTTGTCTGGGTGTGTAAACTGCTCACACAGACATTCTCCTACGGGGATTACCTCACAGCAGGTGATGTTTGCAGAGAACATTGCCCCATTTGGTGGGTGCTTATTGTAAATGAGCTTAAGGACAGAGTGTCCAGGAAAAAGGCAGCTTGTAAACATTAAGGACTTGGTATCATGGAAAAGAACCTTTCAGAAGGTGAATTGCTGTTTTGCTATCCTCAGGTCTACAGGGAAGAGGCCGGTGACCGTCGGAGCATGTTGGCTACACTCACCTGGGCAGGAGAGTGCCCTGTTCCCCCAGCACCAGCAAGGGCGGCTTGCCGTGAGTGATGGGCTGAGTTACACGATTGAAGGGGCAGCCGCAAGGAGGAGGGTTAGAGCGCAGCAGTTCCAACAGGAGGCACCCACGCCCAGGGACCCTGTCGTCCACTAGCCAGTGGTCCTGCCTAGAAGATGAGTTTCAGTTTCTAAACTTCCCAGTAAGTCGACGGGCTAGATTCCAGAGCATCTGACAGCTTTGACATTCACCGTAACTGTTAATTCCGCTTCCAGAAGCTGTTGCAAAGATCAGTTCACATGCCCTGGTTTTCTGGTAGATACTTGGGGAGCAAAGGACAAATGGACCAATGAGTAGGAATGAAATTTGGAATTTACCTTTTCTTTTGTCAGTGATGAGCAGACATGCAGGTCTACGTGGAGAAGCTATGAAGTTGCTCAGAGGATAATGCCTGGTGGCTCAAGAAGACATGGGCTCGACTGTCTCTCTGTCCACTGCACAAGTATCCACAGCCACTGAAAGAGATGATCTTTACTGATAAACTTAGGGAGTCTTGAACTAATTCTATAAATTTCTACTCAAAGATCATAATCATTTTTATACTAAAAATAAAAAAGGAAAAAGCCTTTCTAGTGTGATCAGAAGTGCATTCTTTTAAATATTTCATTCTCGGTACCACTTAAGCGATGAAATGGCATTTTGTGTAAATAAAAAGAGACAGAGGGGCTTCCCTGGTGGCGCAGTGGTTGAGAATCCGCCTGCCAATGCAGGGGACACGGGTTCGAGCCCTGGTCCAGGAAGATCCCACAGGCCGCTGAGCAACTGCGCCCATGTGCCACAACTACTGAGCTTGCGCTCTAGAGCCTGCGTGCCACAACTACTGAAGCCCACGTGCCTAGAGCCCATGCTCTGCAACAAGAGAAGGCACTGCAACGAGAAGCCCGCACCACAACAAAGAGTAGCCCACACTTGCTGCGACTAGAGAAAGCCCACATGCAGCAACGAACACTCAACGCAGCCAAAAATAAAATAAATAAATAAATTTAAAAGAAAAGAGAGACAGAGATAGAAATACAGAGAATGTTAAAGTATAGCCCGATTAGTACCTACATGCAAATTAGAGGAATATACCTGAGTCCCTGTCTGCTGTTGCACAGAAACTACCCCTTCACCCCAGAGCTGAGCAGCCTCTTTCTTTGCCCCGATTCCATGACCAGTAATTTGGACATCAGGCAGAGATGTGGCTGCATGGTCTTTGTTCCTGGCTGGAAGTTGGCTCTGGCTGTCGGGGGGACCACGTGTCTCTAGAAGGCCAGCCTGGGCTTCTTCCCACATGTCTGAACTCCAGAAGTCCAAGATGGAGCATGAGCTCCTGGGAGTATGAGGCTCCCAGGACCCTGCTAGGGACATTGTGTCCACCGTCTGGAAAGAGAGACAGAGAGGGAGAAAGTAAGGGACACAGGTGGAGGGAGGAAGAGAGGGAGATGGAGAGAGGAGGAGCCCAGGAGAGGGAGGGGGAGCAGAGGGCAGAGCCCAGGGGATGCGGTACCTAGGGCTCCAAGTCTCCAAGGAGCTGGGACGTGCCCCAGACCGGAGGTGGCTTCCACTTCCATCCCAGGACCTCAGAGCTCTTCAGAGAGAATCCACATCATCCGCCATTAAACGGAAAAAGAGGAGACAAACAGGGACATGGCAACTTCCCCAAAGTTGAAAACCTTGTTGGCACTCAGACCCAGAACAGAACGAGGATCCCAGATTTTAGGTCACTGTTGTCACTTTCTCTCTTAATATCCACAGACCAACAAAAGGAGGGCTCTGGGGTTCTGATGGGAAGGGGAGACCAGAGTGAGTCCTTCCAAATAAGATTGAATTGTACATTCAGAGTCTAAACGCCATGTGCATGAACCATAGGTTTTAAGTGAATACTTTTAAATTAAGCTTTTTAGAAAAAATTTTCAAAGTACCTGAAATACACCAGGGTTTCAATATTCCACTAAGGATACTCTAGCATTGTGGTTGGACTGTGTGATTTATAAACAGTAATTAACACAAAGTCACTTTGACGCCTTTGTTATAATTGACATTCACTCATTCATCCAGCTTCCCCACCACCTATTGTGTGCCAGGCACCGTGCTAGGCTCTGAGGAGATGCATTTGGGGATTAGGCCCTACTAGATACCTGTTAAGGAAACAATTTTAAATGAGAGCTAGCCTAAGACAGAAAATAGTTATGGTATTTTATGTAAAAACAAATTGGTAAAATAATAGCTAATGTAACTTCATTTTTGTAAAACAAACAAAGTGTGTGTGTGTGTGTGTGTTTGTGTGTGTGTGTTTAAATAGTAGCCACCTACTTGGGTGTATGGTATCTACTACTTTTATAATTTGTAAGTTTCTTATGCTCTAAAAAGTCTATACCTCAAGGAACTCGAAAAAGAAGAACAAATTGAGCCCAATGTTAGCAGAAAGAAAGAAATTATAAAGATTAGAGCAAAAATAAATAAAGTAGAGAACAGGAAACAATAGAAAAGGTCAACAAAACTAAGAGGTGGATCTTTGGAAAGATAAACAAAGTTTACAAACTTTTAGCTACACTACCAAGGAAAAAGAGAGAGGACCCAAATCAACAAAATTATAAATGAAAGAGGAGAGATTACAACTGATAACACAGAAATACAAAGGATCATAAGAGGCTACTATGAACAACTGCATGCCAACAGATTGGACAACCTAGAAGAAATGGATAAATTCTTAGAAACATAAAACCTAGCAAGACTGAATCAGAAAGAAGCAGAAAATCTGAACAGATCAATAAGGACTAAGAACACTGAATCAGTAATAAAAAATCTCCCAACAAAGTAAAGCTCAGGACGAGATGGCTTCACTGATGAAGCTTATCAAACATTTAGAAGAGAGTTAATGTCAATACTTCTCAAATTCTTCCCAAAAATTGAAGAGGAAGAACATTCCCAAACTCATTTTACTAGGCCAGCATTACCCCAATACCCAAGCCAGAAAAGGATACCATAGACTAATATCCCTGATGAATATAGATACAAAAATTCTCAACAAAATACTAGCAACTGAAATTCAGCAGCACACTAAAAGGATCATTCACCATGATCAAATGGGATTTATCCCTGAGATGCAAGGGGGTTCGATATATGCAAATCAATAAATGTGATACACCAATTAATAGAATGAAATACAAACATCACATGATCATCTCAGTTGATGCAGGAAAAGCACTTGACAAAATTCAATATCCATTCATGATAAAAACTCTCAACAAATTAGTTACAAAAGGAAAGTACCCCATCATAATAAAGTCCAGATATGCCAGGCCCACAGCTAATATTATACTCGAAGATGAAAAACTGAAACCTTTTCCACTAAGAAAAGGGTACCCACTCTCACCACCCTTATTCAACATAGTAATGAAAGTCCTAGCCAGAACAACAAGGCAAGAAAAAGAAATAAAAGGCATCTAAACTGGAAAGGAAGAAGTTAAATGGTCTCAGTTTGCAAATGACATGATTTTATATAGAGAAAATCCTAAAGATTCCACCAAAAAAACTGTTAGATATAATTAATGAATTCAGTAAGACTGCAAGATATAAAACTAACATACAAAAATCAGTAGCATTTCTATATACCGATAACAAATTATCTGAAAAAGAAATAAAACAATCCCATTTAGAATAGTATCAAAAACAATAAAACACTTATGAATAAATTTAACCAAGAAGGTGAAATATCTCTATACTGGAAACGACAAGACACTGATGAAGGAAATTGAAAAATGCACAAATAAATGGAAAGATATTTCATGTTCACAGATTGGAAGTATTAATATTGTTAAAATACTTGTATTAACCAAAGCCATCCATAGATTTGATGCAATCCTGATCAAAATTCTGATGGCATTTTCTTTCTGTATTACTTTGTCTACTTAATAGACAATTTAAACTAAATAATTGATAACGTATGAGGTTTTTTTTTAACTTTTGAATTTTATTTATTTTTTTATACAGCAGGTTCTTATTAATTATCCATTTTATACATATTAGTATATATATGTCAATCCCAATCTCCCAATTCATCACACCACCACCACCCCCGCCACTTTCCCCCCCTTGGTGTCCATACATTTGTTCTCTACATCTGTGTCACTATTTCTGCCCTTCAAACAAGTTCATCTGTACCAATTTTCTAGGTTCCACATATATGCATTAATATATGATATTTGTTTTTCTTTCTGACTTACTTCACTCTGTATGACAGTCTCTAGATCCATCCATGACTCTACAAATGACCCAATTTCATTCCTTTTTATGGCTGAGTAATATTCCATTGTGTATATGTACCACATCTTCTTTATCCATTCGTCTGTCAATGGGCATTTAGATGCTTCCATGACCTGGCTATTGTAAAGAGTGCTGCAATGAACATTGGGGTGCATGTGTCTTTTTGAATTATGGTTTTCTCTGGGTATATACCCAGTAGTGGGATTGCTGGGTCATATGGTAATTCTATTTTTAGTTTTTTAAGGAACCTCCATACTGTTCTACATAGTGGCTGTATCAATTCCCACCAACAGTGCTAGAGGGTTCTCTTTTCTCCACACACTCTCCAGCATTAGTTGTTTGTAGATTTTTTGATGATGGTCATTCTGACTGGTGTGAGGTGATACCTCATTGTAGTTTTGATTTGCGTTTCTCTAATAATTAGTGATGTTGAGTATCTTTTCTTGTGCTTCTTGGCCATCTATATGTCTTCTTTGGAGAAATGTCTATTTAGTTCTTCTGCCCATTTTTGGATTGGGTTGTTTGTTTTTTAATATTGAGCTGCATGAGCTGTTTATATATTTTGGAAATTAATCCTTTGTCCGTTGATTCATTTGCAAATATTTTCTCACACTCAGAGGGTTGTCTTTTCATCTTGTTTGTAGTTTCCTTTGCATGCAAAAGCTTTTAAGTTTCATTATGTCCCATTTGTTTATTTTTGTTTTTATTTCCATTACTCTAGGAGGTGGGTCAAAAAAGATCTTGCTGCAATTTACATCAAAGAGTGTTCTTCCTATGTTTTCCTTTAAGAGTTTTATAGTATCCGGTCTTACATTTAGGTCTCTAATCCATTTTGAGTTTATTTTTGTGTATGGTGTTAGGGAGTGTTCTAATTTCATTCTTTTACATGTAGCTGCCCAGTTTTGCCAGCACCACTTATTGAAGAGACTGTTTTTTCTCCATTGTATATCCTTGCCTCCTTTGTCATAGATTAGTTGACCATAGGTGCGTGGGTTTATCTCTGGGCTTTCTATCCTGTTCCATGGATCTATATTTCTGTTTTTGTGCCAGTACCATATTGCCTTGATTACTGTAGCTTTGTAGTATAGTCTGAAGTCAGGGAGTCTGATTCTCCAGCTCCGTTTTTTTCCCTCAAGACTGCTTTGACTATTCGGGGTCTTTTGTGTCTCCAAACAAATTTTAAGATTTTTTGATCTAGTCCTGTAAAAAATGCCATTGATAATTTGATAAGAGATTGCATTGAATCAGTAGATTGCTTTGAGTAGTATAGTCATTTTCACAATATTGATTCTTCCAATCCAAGAACATGGTATATCTCTCCATCTGTTTCTATAAACTTTAATTTCTTTCATCAGTGTCTTATAGCTTTATACATACAGGTCTTTTGTCTCCATAGGTAGGTTTTTTCCTAGGTATTTTATTCTTTCTGTTGCAATGGTAAATGGGAGTGTTTCCTTAATTTCTCTTTCAGATTTTTCATCATTAGTGTATAGCAATGCAAGAGATTTCTGTGCATTAATTTTGTATCCTGCAACTTTACCAAATTCATTGATTAGCTCTAGTAGTTTTCTGGTAGCATCTTTAGGATTCTCTATGTATAGTATCATGTCACCTGCAAACAGTGACAGTTTTACTTCCTCTTTTCCAATTTGTATTCCTTTTATTTCTTTTTCTTCTCTGATTGCTGTGGCTAGGACTTCCAAAACTATGTTGAATAATAGTGGTGAGATTGGACATCCTTGTCTTGTTCCTGATCTTAGAGGAAATGCTTTCAGTTTTTCACCATTGAGAATGATGTTTGCTGTGCATTTGTCATATATGGCCTTTATTATGCTGAGGTAGGTTCCCTCTATGCCCACTTTCTGGAGAGTTTTTATCATAAATGGGTGTTGAATTTTGTCAAAAGCTTTTTCTGCATCTATTGAGATGATCATATGGTTTTTATTCTTCAGTTTGTTAATATGGTGTATCACATTGATTGATTTGCATATATTGAAGAATCCTTGCATCCCTGGGATAAATCCCACTTGATCGTAGTGTATGATCCTTTTAATGTGTTGTTGGATTCTGTTTGCTAGTATTTTGTTGAGGATTTTTGCATCTATATTCATCAGTGATATTGGTCTGTAATTTTCTTTTTTTGTAGTATCTTTGTCTGGTTTTGGTATCAGGCGATGGTGGCCTCATAGAATGAGTTTGAGAGTGTTCCTTCCTCTGCAATATTTTGGAAGAGTTTGAGAAGGATGGGTGTTAGCTCTTCTCTAAATATTTGATAGAATTCACCTGTAAAGCCGTCTGGTCCTGGACTTTTGTTTGTTGGAAGATTTTTTTGTTTTGTTTTGTTTTGTGGTACGTGGGCCTCTCACTGTTGTGGCCTTTCCCGTTGCGGAGCACAGGCTCCGGACATGCAGGCTCAGTGGCCATGGCTCACAGGCCTAGCCGCTCTGTGGCATGTGGGATCTTCCTGGACTGGGGCATGAACGTGTGTCCCCTGCATTGGCAGGTGGACTCTCAACCACTGCGCCACCAGGGAAGCCCTGTTGGAAGATTTTTAATCACAGTTTCAATTTCATTACTTGTGATTGGTCTGTTCATATTTTCTATTTCTTCCTGGTTCAGTCTTGGAAGGTTATACCTTTCTAAGAATTTGTCTGTTTCTTCCAGGTTGTCCATCTTATTGGCATAGAGTTGCTTGTAGTAGTCTCTTAGGGTGCTTTGTATTTCTGCAGTGTCTGTTGTAATGTCACGTTTTTCATATCTAATTTTATTGATTTGAGTCCTCTCCCTCTTTTTCTTGATGAGTCTGGCTAATGGTTTATCGATTTTATTTATCTTCTCAAAGAACCAGCTTTTGGATTTATTGATCTTAGCTATTGTTTTCTTTGTTTCTATTCCATTTATTTCTGCTCTGATCTTTATGATTTCTTTCCTTCTGCTAACTTTGGGTTTTGTTTGTTCTTCTTTCTCTAGTTCCTTTAGGTGTAAGGTTGGATTGTTTATTTGAGATTTTTCTTGTTTTTTGAGGTAGGCTTGTATTGCTATAAACCTCCCTCTTACAACTGCTTTTGCTGCAGCCCATAGGTTTTGGATCGTCATGTTTTCATTGTCATTTGTCTCTAGGTATTTTCTGATTTTCTCTTTGATTTCTTCAGCAATCTCTTGGTTATTTAGTAACATATTGTTTAGGCTCCATGTGTTTGTGTTTTTCACGTATTTTCCCTATAATTGATATCTAATCTCATAGCACTGTGGTCAGAAAAGATGCTTGATATGATTTCAATTTTCTTAAATTTAGTGAGGCTTGATTTGTGACCCAAGATGTGATTCATCCTGGAGAATGTTCTGTGTGCACTTGAGAAAAAAGTGTAATCTGCTGTTTTTGGATGGAATGTCCGATAAATATCAATTAAGTCTATCTGGTCTACTGTGTCATTTAAAGCTTGTGTTTACTTACTAATTTTCTGTTTGGATGATCTGTCCATTGGTGTAAGTGAGGTGTTAAAGTCCCCCACTATTATTGTGTTACTGTCGATTTCCTCTTTTACAGCTGTTATCAGTTGCTTTATGTATTGAGGTGCTCCTATGTTGGGTGCAGATATATTTATAATTGTTACATATTCTTCTTGGATTGATCCCTTGATCATTATGTAGTGTCCTTCCTTGTCTCTTGTAACATTCTTTTTTTTTTTTTTTTTTTGCAGTACACGGGCCTCTCGCTGTTGTGGCGTCTCCCATTGCGGAGCACAGGCTCCGGACATGCAGGCTCAGTGGCCATGGCTCACGGGCCTAGCCACTCCATGGCATGTGGGATCTTCCCCAACCGGAGCAAGAACCTGTGTCCCCTGCATCGGCAGGAGGAGTCTCAACCACTGCACCACCAGGGAAGCCCTCTTGTAACATTCTTTATCTTAAACTCTATTTATCTGATACGAGTATTGCTACTCCAGCTTTCTTTTGATTTCCATTTGCATGGAATATCTTCTTCCATCCCCTCACTTTCAGTCTGTATGTGTCCCTAGGTCTGAAGTGGTTCTCTTGTAGACAGCATATATATGGGTCTTGTTTTTGTATCCATTCAGCAAGCCTGTGTCTTTTGGCTGGAGCATTTAATCCACTCACATTAAGGTAATTATCAATATGTATTTTCGTATTACCATTTTCTTAATTATTTTTTTGTTTGTTTGTTCGTTTGTTTTTTTGCGGTACGCGGCCCTCTCACTGTTGTGGCCTCTCCTGCTGCGGAGCACTGGCTCCGGATGCGCAGGCCCAGCAGCCATGGCTCATGGGCCTATTTGCTCCGCGGCATGTGGGATCCTCCCAGACCGGGGCACAAACCCGTGTCCCCTGCATCGGCAGGCGGACTCTCAACCACTGCACCACCAGGGAAGCCCAATGGGTTTGCTTTTGTAGGTCCTTTTCTTGTCTTGTGTTTCCCACTTAGAGAAGTTCCTTTAGCATTTGTTGTAGAGCTGGTTTGGTGGTGCTGAATTCTCTTAGCTTTTGCTTGTCTCTAAAGCTTTTGATTTCTCCGTCGAATCTGAATGCAATCCTTGCTGGGTAGTGTAATCTTGGTTGTAGGTTGTTCCCTTTCATCACTTTAAATATATCATGCCACTCCCTTCTGGCTTGTAGAGTTTCTGCTGAGAAATCAGCTGTTAACTTTATGGGAGTTCTGTTGTATGTTACTTGTTTTTTTTCCCTTGTTGCTTTCAGTAATTTTTCTTTGTCTTTAATTTTTGTCAATTTGATTACTATGCCTGTGGGTGTGTTTCTCCTTGGGTTTATCCTGCCTGGGACTCTCTGTGCTTCCTGGACTTGGGTGGCTATTTCCTTTCCCATGTTATGGAAGTTTTCGATTATAATCTCTTCAAATTTTCTCGGATACTTTCTCTCTCTCTTCTCCTTCTGGGACCCCTATAATGTGAATGTTGTTGTGTTTAATGTTGTCCCAGAGGTCTCTTAGACTGTCTTCATTTCTTTTCTTTCTTCTTTCTTTATTCTGTTCCACGGCAGTGAATTCCACCATTCTGTCTTCCAGGTCACTTATCCATTCTTCTGCCTCAGTTATTCTGCTATTGATTCCTTCTAGTGTATTTTTCATTTCAGTTATTGTATTGTTCATCTCTGTTTGTTTGTTCTTTAATTCTTCTAGGTCTTTTTAAAACATTTCTTGCATCTTTTTGATCTTTGCCTCCATTTTCTTTCCGAGGTCCTGGATCATCTTCACTATCATTATTCTGAATTCTTTTTCTGGAAGGTTTCCTATCTCCACTTCATTTAGTTGTTTTCTGGGGTTTTATCTTGTTCCTTCATCTGGTACATAGCACTCTGCCTTTTCATCTTGTCTATCTTTCTGTGAATGTGGTTTTTGTTCCACAGGCTGCAGGATTGTAGTTCTTCTTGCTTCTGCTCTTTGCCCTCTGGTCTCAATGGCATTTTTTACAGAAGTATAAAGTACAATCCTAAAACTTATATGGAATCACAAAAGACCTTGAATAACCAAAGCCATCCAGGGAAAGAAGAACAAAGCAAGAGGCATCACTCTTCCTGTATGCAAACTATAGTAATCAAAACAGTATGATACTGGCATAAAAACAGATACATAGATTAAGGGAACAGAATAGCCCAGAAATAAACCCACACATATATGCTCAACTAATATTTAAAAAGGAAGCAAACAATACTCAATGGAGAAAAGACAGTCTCTTCAGTAATGCTGCTGAGGAAAATGAATATTCACATGCAAAAGAATGAAACTAGACCCCTATCTTACACCATTCACAAAAATTAACTCAAAAGGGATTAAAGACTTAAAAATAAGACCTCAAACCATAAAACTGCTAGAAGAAAACAGGAAAAAGCTCCTTGACCTGGGTCTTGGCAATGATTTTTTAGATGTGATACCTAAAGCACAAGCAACAAAAACAAAACATAAAGTGGGAGTACAACACACTAAAAGCTTTTGCACATTAAAGGAAACCATCACCAAAATAAAAAGGCAACCTAGGGAATGGGAGAAAATATTTGCAAATCATATATCTAATAAGGGGTTAATATCCAAAATATATAAAAACTCATACAACTCAAAAGCAAAAAAAACCAAATAATCCAATTTTTAAATGTGCAAAGGACCTGAATAGACATTTTTCCAAAGAAGACATTCAGATGACTAACAGGCACATGAAAAGATGCTCAACATCGCTAATCATCAGGGAAATGCAAATCAAAATCACAATAAGCTATCACCTCACACCTGTCAGAATGGCCATCATTAAAGACAAGAGATAAAAAGTGCTGGTGAGGATGCAGAGAAAAGGGAACCCTTGTGACTGTTTGTGGGAATGTAAATTGGTGCTGCCACTATGGAAAACAGTATGCAGGTTCCTCAAAAATTTAAAAATAGAACTACCATATAATCCAGTAATTCTACTTCTGGGTATTTATCCAAAGGAAACTAAACCACAATGTTGAAGAGATACCTGCACCCCCATGTTCATATTATTCACAATAGCCAAGATATGGAAACGAGAAGATGTGGTATATATATAAAGGGGGATACGGTTCGGTCATAAGAAGGAGTGGAATGAAATCTTGCCATTTGCAACAACACAGATGGACATTGAAGATATTATGGTAAGTGAAATAAGTTAGACAGAGAAAGACAAATACTGTATGATCTCACTTATATGTGTAATTAAATAAAAACCCCAAACTCACAGAAAAAGAGATCAGATCTGTGGTTACCAGAGGTGGAGGGTAAGGGAGGGGGATTTGGAAGAAGGTTGTCAAAAGGTACAAACTTCCAGCTATAAGATAAATAAATACTAGGGATGTAAGGTACAACATGATTAATATAATTAACACTGCAGTATGTTATAATGGAAGTCGTTGAGAGTAGATTCTAAAAGTTCTCATCACAAAGAAAAAAATTGTGTAATTATACGAGATAATGGATGTTAACTAAATTAACTGTGATAATCATTTTGCAATATATGTACGTCAAGTCATTATGCTGTACACCTTAAACTTAGACAGTGCTGTATATCTATTATATTTCAGTAAGATTGAAAAAAACTAAAATTAAAAATAAACTGAAAAAATCTAATAGATATCTTTCCCACTTGTTTGGAAATATAATAGTAATACATGGTCATTATAAAAATGCTAATTGTACATACAGATAAAGTCACTCCCCTAAATGCAACTTCTCAGAAATTATAAATTTTTTCCTGTCCATTTCTCTTTCTATGCTTTTACATTTATAATTTTCCATATGTTATTATACTTATTGCTTGGTAACATTTTTTTTTGGCCTAAGATATTATAAACATTTTCCACACCAATTTATATAAATCTACTTCATTCTTTTGAATAGCTACATAATATTCTCTTAATAAGACATGTCCTACTTTATTTAACCATTCCCTACTGATAGAATTTAGAATATTTAAACAATTTTTGTATAATAAATAATACCTTCATGGACATCCTCTTGCAAGGCTTTCAGTTCATCTGTTTTTTTCCCAGAAATATAATTGCTGGGTTGAGGATTATGCATTTTAAAATCTTGATATATTAAGCCTACTATTTCCTGATTCAGTTATCTCATTCCCCAATAATGCTACATAACAAATAACCACAAACCTTACATTTAAAGATCTAATAAGCACCTCCTGCTCATGTGATCACCTCTTGCTTCGCTGGTCTTGGCTGGCTCGCCTGCGTGTCTGCAGACAGGTTGGGTGGCCCTGGCTGGGATGCCACATACTCTGCTCTGCTCACACGTATCTTGCCCTCCAACAGGGTAGCCAGGGCACATTCTCCTGGTGCAAAGAGAGAGGTGCAAAGAGAGAGGCCAACTCCAGTCACACGCCTTTTCAGTCCCTGCATTCTGCAATCACCCCGTGGGCTGCTGAAAGTCTCACAGCTGAGCCTGGACCCAAATGGGCGAGTACCATGAAGCCAGGAGGAAAGGGGCATCAGTTTACGGAGGGTGTAGAACTGAGGACACCTGAGCTATTGCGCCTCCAAGCAGGGTGTTCGTCCACAGTCCTTCCAATATCAGATAAGAACTTTTGTTACACCTATATCAGATAAGAACCTTTGTTTTACCAAAGGCTTACTAACATTGGATATTATCAATTTTGAAACTTTATGCTATCTGGTAGGCAAAAAAATTATATTAATCATGGCTTTCATTTTTATTTCCTGCACTGCTAGTGAGGTGTATCTTATTTCCATGTGTATACTGGCTATTTGTATTTCTTCTGTGAATTGCCTCTTCGTATAGTTTTTCTATTTCTCTCTTGGTTTCTTTTTAAGATAATGTTTAAATATTTTTTCAAACAAGCAAGGTCTCAATTTTCCTTCCCTAGACTGCTCTTTTATTCATAAAGGTGAAATGGAGGATAAAACAACTTTGCAGGTAATTCAACCAAATAAAATCTGTACTTTGCGCTCAATTATCTGGATATTCCAAGGGCAAATTTTGATATGAATTATCTCTATAATTTCTTGAGTTCTCTGCTTTACTTTGCAGTTTAACCAGGAAAAATTAGATTCTTTCCACTGTACTTTGAAGAATTTAAAAATGAAATATGGCTCCACTTTGTCCTTAACAAAACAACAATCTAACACTAGAAATCAATTCCACCTTTCTATTTTCAGTAGTAGGTGGTGTTCAGTAGTAGGTGTTTTTTTTTTTTTTTTTTTTTTGCGGTACGTGGGCGTCTCACTGTTGTGGCCTCTCCCACTGCGGAGCACAGGCTCCGGACGCGCAGGCTCAGCGGCCATGGCTCACGGGCCCAGCCGCTCCGCGGCATGTGGGATCTTCCCGGACCGGGGCACGAACCCGTGTCCCCTGCATCGGCAGGCGGACTCTCAACCACTGCGCCACCAGGGAAGCCCCAGTAGGTGTTTTTAACAAAGCCTTTCTTACTGTTTTTACCTAAAATCTTCTAAAGCTTTGAATTGGGCATATTCTTTTGGGCCATTTTGGTTGAACTAGTGAGTCAACTTGTGGAAGAAAAGATGGGTCTAAATTCAGCTGTGTTCCACCTCCTCCAAACCATTATCTCATCTCCTTGGGGGTCAGGCATGACCCTGGGAGAGGTCAGGAGTTGGGGGTGGTAGCAGTGGGATACCAGTCAAGGGTAAAAAGCAAAAAGACAGATTATTCCAATAAGAAGAGAAATAAAAATAATAAAGATACAATCCTTATTTACAGAAGCTAAAATTTTCCCTATGGAAATAAAAAAGAAATAAAATTTAAATTAAATTTTTGGAAAAGTGGCTGCATGTAAATTTAATTTTTAAATTTCAATAGCACGCCTATATACACTAACAGCAATGACTAATTAGAAAGAGAGAATGCACGCACATGCTACCATTCTTGACAGGATCTAAAAATATAAATATATTTTAAAAGTTTAAAGAAAAAGGTGAAGAGTATATGTGACAGAAACTACACAGTATTTTTATGAGATAAGGAAGGCCTTCTGGGAATTCTCTGGTGGTCCAGTGGTTAGGACTCCACGCTCTCACTGCTGAGGGCCCAGGTTCAATCCCTGGTTGGGGAAATAAGTTCCCACAAGCCATGTGGTTCAGCCACAAAAAAAAAAAGGAAGGACTCCTGTTTTTAATAATGACTAATAATAATACTAATAGTGATAATAACTACTGGACCACATGCTCGCAGGAAACAACTATAACATTCAGATATCAGCTGCCTGAAGGACCAGAGAAGCATGTAGGTTCTGCCGGAGTCCACATACATTTGTATGAGTCAGTGCCTGTCTCTGTAGCTTTTTGGCAGGACCAGACACAATGAGCACTGTGCCCAGGGCCCTGAGGGTGCTGGTGGGAAAACCCTACTCTTTAGTCTTGGAGAACTAGACAGCAGAATCCAGGGACACTGTGACCTCCTGAGGGAGAGAGAGAGAGAATCCAAGAAGGGAAATCCAGAGAGGGGATCCCCAAATCCTATCTATCTGTCTCTGAACTACACATGTGTTGGACAGACTCTGAGAATACCTGCTCAAGAGAGAAGATCTGAGCTGAGGCTGGTTCTGAAGCCCAACAAGATAATTGTCTTCTAAAACCAAGAAACAACACTCCCCAGAAGAAATGAACAGAATCCTGAGTCTTCCCAGCTTAATGTTTTGAATGTCCAGGATTTCCAAAATTACCATATAGACAAACGAAAAACCCAGGGAAATGGAACTCACCCTCCAGAGAAAAGAAAATAAATTGACATAAAGACTAAGATGACTTGGATTCGGAACTAACAGGAAAGATTTTAAAGTGGATATTATATCTAACCTTAGTGAGATAAAATATGTTCACAGAGAAATAGAAATGAGCAAAAAAGAACCAAAAGAAAATTTCTAGAACTGAAAAAACTTAATATCTCAAAAAATTCACTGGATGGACTTAAAAGCCAAATGGAGATGACAGAAGAATAACTAAACCTAGTCAATAAATAGAAATGACACAGTGAGAAGAACCAAGAGCATACGGGTTGATAAAGAAGATGGAATCTTGAGGGACCTATTAGGGAAGATCAAACAATCTTAACGTATGAATAACTGAAGACCTAGAAGGAGAGGAGAAAGAATGGGACAGAAAAAGTGTTTGAAGAAATAATGGCTGAACGTTTCCATCTTATAAAAGACATAGCTTTGTAGATTTAAGACATTCAATAAAAACCAAGCTGGACAAATATGAAGAGGCACATCACAGTCAAATTACTGAAGCTAAATGTGGAGACTAAATAGTGAAACTAAGGAGAAACGCAATGTGTTAAATATGGGGATGATAATTCAATTATTGGATGATGTTTCATCAGATATGAATGAGGCTGGAGAAAAGGAAGCTGTTGACCCAGAATTCTCCAGTGAAAATAACCTTCAAAAATCAAGGCAAAGTTAAGTTTGTTTTTGCAAAAAGGCAGCTGGGAACTTCTGATTTCCAATTCTGCTTCAAATTTGCCATACTGTCTTAACAAAAAGTATAAAACTGAACAGAATAAAAAATCAACAACTCTTCTTGGATCCATAAGAGAGGGAATAACACAGGGCAAACCGCTGCCCCCAAGATGGGAGAGACTGACAGACACTGAATACAAAAGATTGCAACTTACTGGAGCAGGAACCCAGGGGCAGACACCATGTAGGGACCACTGCTGGGTAGGAAAGCCTAAATGCAATTGATGGATTGCTGGAGGCTCTGTCGGGACAACTCTGAGAGCTAAAAACTCCAGGAGATCCAATCATAGGGGCTCCATAATTCATGAAATCTACCTCCAAGAGCACTACCAGGTTCCCACAGTGAATACGGAGCAGAGGAAAGTCCCCTCAGGTCTCCAGCAGAGAAAGAGGAAAAGAACCATTTTTAAAAACTCTAGAGGGAATTCCCTGGTGGTCCAGTGGTTAAGATGCCTCGCTTCCAATTGAGGGGGTGCAAGTTCGATCCCTGGTTTTGGAACCAAGATCCCGCATGTTGTGCAGTGCAGCCAAAATACAAACTAACAAAAAAAATCATTATATTGTACACATGAAACTAATATAATGTTACATGTCAATTATACCTCAATAAAATAAAATAAGAAATAAAAGTGATCTGCAAGCTTTTAAAAAATTTTTTTAAATAAAAACACTCTATAGCACTCTGTTCCTCTTAACAAGGCCTGCCTCAAGGGAGACTAGCTAACCTGAGCCTAACCTGCTGGCGTTATCAGAGCCTAACTGGCCCAGGGGGCAGGAAAACCCACTCCAGTCTACACTACCCATCCTGTGCCTCCTAAGGGAGGACAAAACTTAGACGCACTTGTCCAGAGGAACAGGCTTCACTAAAGGACCTAGACCCAATGATAGGACTATCAAACACTTCCTCTCCCTCCACACCTCACCATCACATCACTAGTGACCTATTTATAGTAGTTCCTCTTGCTCAGGACATTACGTCCAAATACCAAGAAAAAACCACAAGGCATACCAAAAGGCGCGCACGCGCACACACACACACACACACACACACACACACAATTTGAAGAGATAGAGGAAGCATCAGAACCAGACATGGCAGAATGCTGTAACTATCAGACTGGGAATTTAAAACAACTATGATTAGTATGCTAAGTGCTCTAATGGATAAAGTAGACAGCATGCAAGAACAGATGGGCAATATAAGCAGAGAGATGTAAATCCTAAGAAAGAACAAAGAAGAAATGCTAGAGATCAAAAACACTGTAACAGAAATGAAGAATGCCTTTGATAGTCTCATTAGTGTGTGTGTGTGTGTGTGTGTGTGTGTATGTGTGATGTAAAAATCCTCAATAAAATTTTAGCAAGTTGAATCAAAAAATCTATTTAAACTATTTACACCATAACCAAGTGGGATTTATCTCAGGTATGCAAGGCTGGTTCAGCATTCAAAAATCAATTAATGTAATCCATCACATGAATAGTTTAAAAAAGAAAAATCATTGATCAGATCAATAGGTACAGAAAAAGAATTTGACACAATCCAACACCCATTCATGATAAAAACTCTCAGTAAACTAGAAATAGAGGGAAACTTTCTTAACTTGATAAAGACTATCTACCAAAGACCTATAGCTAACATCATACTTAATGGTGAGAAACTTGAAGCTTTCCCACTAAGATCAGGTACAAAACAGGACCTCCCCCCTGTCATCGCCACTCCTTTGCCACCTCATAGAAAGCAAATGTAATAAATCAAAAAGAGAAAATAAAAGGTATACAGATTAAGAAGGAAGAAACAAAACTGTCTTTGTTTGCAGATGGCATGATTGTCTATGTAGAAAATCCAAAATAATCAACAAAAATCTCCTGGAACTAATAAATGATTATAGCAAGGTTGTAGGATACAAGGTTAATATACAAAAGTCAGTTGCTTACCTATGTACCAACAATGAAAAAGTGGAAATTGAAATTTAAACAATAATATCATTTACATTAGTACCACCAAAACTGAAATACTTCGGTATAAATATAACAAGAATTTTGCATGAAGAAAACTATAAAACTCTGATGAACTAAATCAAAGAAGAACTAAATAGATATTCCATATTCATGGACAGGAAGATTCAATATTGTCAAGATGTCTGTCCTTCCCAACTTGATCTACAGATTCAATCAATCCCAATCAAAATACCAGCAAGTTATTTTGTGTATATCAACAAACTGATTCTAAATTGTACCTGAAGTGGCAAAAAGACCCAGAAAGGCCAACACAATATTGAAGAAGAAGAAAAAGGTTATAGGGCTGATGTTACCAGACCTCAAGACTACAAAACAGTGTGTATTGGTGAAGGAACAGACAAATTGATCAGTGGAACAGAACAGAGAGCCCAGAAGTAGACCCACATAAATATAGTCAACTGACGTTTGACAAAGGAGCAAGGCAATGCAATGCAGTGAACACAGCATCTTCAACAAATGGTGCTAAAACAACTGGACATACACATGCAACGAAATTTAATCCAGACACAGATCTTACACCTTTCATAAAAAAATAACTCAGAAAGGATCATAGACTTAAATGCAAATGGTAAAACTATAAAATTCCTAGAAGGTAACATATAAGAAAACCTAGAAGACCTTGGGTATGGTGATGAATTTTTTTAAAAAATAAATTTATTTATTTTATTTATTTATTTTTGGCTGCACTGGGTCTTCGTTGCTGTGCGCAGGCTTTCCCTAGTTGTGGCAAGTTGGGGCTACTCTTCGTTGTGGTGTGCAGGCTTCTCATTGCCGTGGCTTCTCTTGTTGAGGAGCATGGGCCCTAGGCGTGTGGGCTTCAGTAGTTGTGGCACGTGGGCTCAGTAGTTGTGGTGCCTGGGCTCTAGAGTGCAGGCTCAGTAGTTGTGGCGCACAGACTTAGTTGCTCTGCGGCATGTGGGATCTTTCCGGACCAGGGCTCAAACCCGCGTCCCCTGCACTGGCAGGCAGATTCTTAACCACAGCGCCACCTGGGAAGCATGGTGATGCCTTTGTTGATACAACACCAGCAAAACATGATCCATCAAAGAAAGAATTGATAAGCTGGACTTCACTGAAATTAAAAACATCTGCTTTGTGAAAGACAATGTCAAGAAAATTAGAAGACAAGCCACAGACTGGGAGAAAATATTTGTGAAAGATGCATCTAATAAAAGAGTGTTATCCAAAACATACAAGAACACTTAAAACTTAACAGTAAGAAAGCAAACAACCTGATTAAAAAATGGGGCAAAGACCTGGACACCTCACCAAAGAAGATACACAGATGGCAAATAAGCACATGAAAATATGCTCCACATCATATGTCATCAGAGAAATGGAAATTAAAACAACAATGATATAACACTATATACCTATTAGAATGGCCAAAATCCAGAACACTGACAACACCAAATGCTGACTAGTATGTGGAGCAACACAAGCCCTCACTCACTGCTGGTGGGAATGCAAAATGGTGCAGCCTCTTTGGAAGACAACTTGGCAGTTTCTTACAAAACTAAACGTACTCTTACCATACAATCCAGCAATTGTGCTCCTTGGTATTTATCCAAATGAGTCGAAAACTTATGTCCTCACAAAAACCTGCACATGGATTTATAGCAGCTTTATTCATAGTTGACAAAACTCATATAGGCACTTTGGAAGACAATGTGGCAGTTTCTTAAAAAACTGAACATACTCTCTTTGGTGGAGCTTATGGTGGACTCTGGGAGGGCTTACACCAAGGAGTACTTCCAAGAACTTCTGTTGCCAGGTTCCTTGTCCTCATGGTAAGGCACAACCATCCCCACCTCTGCAGGAGACCCTCCAACACTAGCAGTGGGGTGATCACCTGGTCAAACAGATATCTCTCCAATGCACGAGACCAGACTGCTGCAGAAGTCTATTGTTGCCTTTCTTTGACTTCTTTGAGTGTGAGCATGGGAGATGCTCTTCTATCAGCCTGGGCCCTGGTTAGTCAACAGGCACTAGACCCCTCCACCAGGAAGTCTACACAACCCACTGAACCAAACTTAGCCACTGGGGACAGACACCAAGAACAGCGGGAACTATGAACCTGCAGCCTGCAAAGAGGAGACCCCAAACACAGTAAGATAAGCAAAATGAGAAGACAGAAAAACACACAGCAGATGAAGGAGCAAGATAAAAACCCACCAGACCTAACAAATGAGGAGGAAATAGGCAGTCTACCTGAAAAAGAATTCAGAATAATGATAGTAAAGATGATCCAAAATCTTGGAAATAGAATAGACAAAATGCAAGAAACATTTAACAAGGACCTAGAAGAACTAAAGATGAAACAAACAATGATGAACAACACAATAAATGAAATTAAAAACACTCTAGATGGGATCAGTAGCAGAATAACTGAGGCAGAAGAATGGATAACTGACCTGGAAGATAAAATAGTGGAAATAACTACTGCAGAGCAGAATAAAGAAAAAAGAATGAAAAGAACTGAGGACAGTCTCAGAGACCTATGGGACAACATTAAACACACCAACATTCAAATTATAGGTGTTCCAAAGAAGAAGAGAAAAAGAAAGGGACTGAGAAAATATTTGAAGAGATTATAGTTGAAAACTTCCCTAATATGGGAAAGGAAACAGTTAATCAAGTCCAGGAAGCACAGAGAGTCCCATACAGGATAAATCCAAGGAGAAACATGCCAAGACACATACTAATCAAACTATCAAAATTTAAATACAAAGAAAACATATTAAAAGCAGCAAGGGAAAAACAACAAATAACACACAAGGGAATCCCCATAAGGTTAACCGCTGATCTTTCAGCAGAAACTCTGCAAGCCAGAAGGGACTGGCAGGTCATATTTAAAGTGATGAAGGAGAAAAACCTGCAACCAAGATTACTCTACCCAGCAAGGATCTCATTCAGATTTGATGGAGAAATTAAAACCTTTACAGACAAGCAAAAGCTGATAGAGTTCAGCACCACCAAACCAGCTTTACAACAAACGCTAAAAGAAATTCTCTAGGCAAGAAACACAAGAGCAGGAAAAGAACTACAATAACGAACCCAAAACAATTAAGAAAATGGGATTAGGAACATACATATCAATAATTACCTTAAATGTAAATGGACTAAATGCTCCCACCAAAATATACAGATTGGCTGAATGTATACAAAAACAAGACCCATATATATGCTGTCTACAAGAGAGCCACTTCAGACCTAGAGACACATACAGACTGAAAGTAAGGGGATGGAAAAAGATATACCATGCAAATGGAAACCAAAAGAAAGCTGGAGTAGCAATTCTCATATCAGACAAAATAGACTTTAAAATAAAGACTATTAGAAGAGACAAAGAAGGACACTACATAATGATCAAGGGATCGATCCAAGAAGAAGATATAACAATTGTAAATATTTATGCACCCAACACAGGAGCACCTCAACACATAAGGCAAATACTAACAGCCATAAAAGGAGAAATTGACAGTAACACATTCATAGTAGGGGACTTTAACACCCCACTTTCACCAATGGACAGATCATCCAAAATGAAAATAAATAAGGAAACACAAGCTTTAAATGATACATTAAACAAGATGGACTTAATTGATCTTTATAGGACATTCCATCCAAAAACAACAGAATACACATTTTTCTCAAGTGCTCATGGAACATTCTCCAGGATAGATCATATCCTGGGTCACACATCAAGCCTTGGTAAATTTAAGAAAATTGAAATTATATCAAGTATCTTTTTTGACAACAATGCTATGAGACTAGATATCAATTACAGGAAAAGATCTGTAAAAAATACAAACACATGGGGGCTAAACAATACACTACTTAATAACGAAGTGATCACTGAAGAAATCAAAGAGGAAATCAAAAAATACCTAGAAACAAATGACAATGGAGACACGACGACCCAAAACCTATGGGATGCAGCAAAAGCAGTTCTAAGAGGGAAGTTTATAGCAATACAATCCTACGTAAAGAAACAGGAAACATCTCGAATAAACAACCTAACCTTGCACCTAAAGCAATTAGAGAAACAAGAACACAAAAACCCCAAAGTTAGCAGCAGGAAAGAAATCATAAAAATCAGATCAGAAATAAATGAAAAAGAAATGAAGGAAACGATAGCAAAGATAAATAAAACTAAAAGCTGGTTCTTTGAGAAGATAAACAAAATTGATAAACCACTAGCCAGACTCATCAAGAAAAAAAGGGAGAAGGCTCAAATCAATACAATTAGAAATGAAAAAGGAGAAGTAACAACTGACACTGCAGAAATACAAAAGATCATGAGAGATTACTACAAGCAACCCTATGCCAATAAAATGGACAACCTGGAAGAAATGGACAAATTCTTAGAAATGCACAACCTGCTAAGACTGAATCAGGAAGAAATAGAAAATATGAACAGATCAGTCACAAGCACTGAAATTGAAACTGTGATTAAAAATCTTCCAACAAACAAAAGCCCAGGACCAGATGGCTTCACAGGCGAATTCTATCAAACATTCAGAGAAGAGCTAACACCTATCCTTCTCAAACTCTTCCAAAATATAGCAGAGGGAGGAACACTCCCAAACTCATTCTACAAGGCCACCATCACCTTGATACCAAAACCAGACAAGGATGTCACAAAGAAAAAAAACTACAGGCCAATATCACTGATGAACATAGATGCAAAAATCCTCAACAAAATACTAGCAAACAGAATCTAACTGCACATTAAAAGGATCATACACCATGATCAAGTGGGGTTTATCTCAGGAATGCAAGGATTCTTCAATATACGCAAATCAATCAATGTGATAAACCATATTAAAAAATTGAAGGAGAAAAACCATATGATCATCTCAATAGATGCAGAGAAAGCTTTTGACAAAATTCAACACCCATTTATGATAAAAACCCTGCAGAAAGTAGGCATAGAGGGAACTTTCCTCAACATAATAAAGGCCATATATGACAAACCCATAGCCAACATCGTCCTCAGTGGTGAAAACTGAAAGCATTTCCACTAAGATCAGGAACAAGACAAGGTTGCCCACTCTCATCACTCTTATTCAACATAGTTTTGGAAGTTTTAGCCACAGCAATCAGAGAAGAAAAGGAAATAAAAGGAATCCATATCAGAAAAGAAGAAGTAAAGCTGTCACTGTTTGCAAATGACATGATACTATACATAGAGAACCCTAAAGATGCTACCAGAAAACTACTAGAGCTAATCAATGAATTTGGTAAAGTTGCAGGATACAAAATTAATGCACAGAAACCTCTGGCACTCCTATACACTAATGATGAAAAATCTGAAAGTGAAATCCTCACAAAGAAAACACTCACATTTACCATTGCAACAAAAAGAATAAAATATCTAGGAATAAACCTACCTAAGGGGACAAAAGACCTGTATGCAGAAAACTATAAGACACTGATGAAAGAAATTAAAGATGATACAAATAGATGGAGAGATATACCATGTTCTTGGATTGGAAGAATCACCATTGTGAAAATGACTATACTACACTAAGCAATCTAGAAATTCAATGCAATCCCTATCAAACTACCACTGGCATTTTTCACAGAACTAGAACAAAAAATTTCACAATTTGTATGGAAACACAAAAGACCCCAAATAGCCAAAGCAATCTTGAGAACGAAAAATGGAGCTGGAGGAATCAGGCTCCCTGACTTCAGACTATACTACAAAGCTACAGTAATCAAGACAGTATGGTACTGGCACAAAAACAGAAAGATAGATCAATGGAACAGGATAGAAAGCCCAGAGATAAACCCACGCACATATGGTCACCTTATCTTTGATAAAGGAGGCAGGAATGTACAGTGGAGAAAGGACAGCCTCGTCAATAAGTGGTGCTGGGAAAACTGGACAGGTACATGTAAAAGTATGAGATTAGATCACTCCCTAACACCATACACAAAAATAAGCTCAAAATGGATTAAAGACCTAAATGTAAGGCCAGAAACTATCAAACTCTTAGAGGAAAACATAGGCAGAACACTTTATGACATAAATCACAGCAAGATCCTTTTTGACCCACCTCCTAGAGAAATGGAAATAAAAACAAAAATAAACAAATGGCACCTAATGAAACTTCAAAGCTTTTGCACAGCAAAGGAAACCATAAACAAGACCAAAAGACAACCCTCAGAATGGGAGAAAATATTTGCAAATGAAGCAACTGACAAAGGATTCATCTCTAAATTTTATAAGCAGCTCATGCAGCTCAATAACAAAAAAACAAACAACCCAATCCAAAAATGGGCAGAAGATCTAAATAGACATTTCTCCAAAGAAGATATATAGACTGCCAACAAGCACATGAAAGAATGCTCAACATCATTAATCATTAGAGAAATGGAAATCAAAACTACAATGAGATATCATCTTACACCAGTCAGAATGGCCATCATCAAAAAATCTAGAAACAATAAATGCTGGAGAGGGTGTGGAGAAAAGGGAACACTCTTGCACTGCTGGTGGGAATGTGAATTGGTTCAGCCACTGTGGAGAACAGTATGGAGGGTCCTGAAAAAACTACAAATAGAAATACCATATGACCCAGCAATCCAACTACTGGACATATACCCTGAGAAAACCAAAATTCAAAAAGAGTCATGCACCAAAATGTTCATTGCAGCTCTATTTACAATAGCCCGGAGATGGAAACAACCTAAGTGTCCATCATTGGATGAATGTATAAAGAAGATGTGGCACATATATACAATGGAATATTACTCAGCCATAAAAAGAAACGAAATTGAGCTATTTGTAATGAGGTGGATAGACCTAGCGCCTGTCATACAGAGTGAAGTAAGTCAGAAAGAGAAAGAGAAATACCGTATGCTAACACATATATATGGAGTTTAAGAAAAAAAAATGTCATGAAGAACCTAGGGGTAAGACAGGAATAAAGACACAGACCTACTGGAGCATGGACTTGAGGATATGGGGAGGGGGAAGGGTGAGCTGTGACAAAGCGAGAGAGAGGCATGGACATATATACACTAACAAACGTAAGGTAGATAGCTAGTGGGAAGCAGCCGCATAGCACAAGGAGATCAGCTCGGTGCTTTGTGACCACCTGGAGGGGTGGGATAGGGAGGGTGGGAGGGAGGGAGACGCAAGAGGGAAGAGATATGGGAACATATGTATATGTATAACTGATTCACTTTGTTATAAAGCAGAAACGAACACACCATTGTAAAGCAATTATACCCCAATAAAGATGTTAAAAAAAAAAAAGACCTTGACACAACTTGAGTTAAGATTTATTTTCTTACAGATTCAATGCAATTTCTGTCAAAATCTCCATGACATCTTTTTGCAGAAGTAGAGAAATCCAACCTAAAATTTATATGGAATGTCAAGGGACCCCTGATAGTCAAAACAATCTTGAAAAAGAACAAAGCTGATGGTCTCAAACTTCCTGATTTCAAAACTTACTGCAAAGCTACAGTAATCAAAACAATGTGGTACTGGCAAAAAGACGAATAAAACAGTGGAATAGAATAGACAGCCCAGAAATAAACCCTTGCATATAGAGTCAAATGATTTTCAACAAGGGTGCCAAGACCATTAAATAAGGGAAAGAACAATATTTTCAACAAATGGTGTTGGGAAAACTGGATGTCCACAAATGAAAGAATGATATTGGACCCTAACATATATTACATACAAAATTAACTCAAAATGAATCAAAGAAAGACCCAAATGGAGGAGTTAAAACTATAAAACTCTTAGAAGAAAAAATAGAGGAAATTTTCAATTTTTAATTTGGCAATGATTTCTGGATATGACACCAAAAGGCAACAAAAGGAAAAATAGATAAACTGGACTACATCACAATTTAAAACTTCTGTACATCAAAAGACACAATCAACAGGGTGAAAAAGGTAATACCTGGAATGGAAGAAAATATTTGGAGATTACATATCGGATAAGGGGTTAATATCCAGGATACATAAAGAACTCCTACAACTCAGTAACAACAACAAAAAACAACCCAATTAAAAAATGGGCAAAGACTTGAAAAGGCACTTCCCCAAACAAGATATATAAATGGCCAAAAAGCACATTAAAAGATGCTCAGTGTTACTAATTATTAGGTGAATGCAAATCAAAACCACAATAAGATACCACCTTACACCCATTAGGATGACTACCATCACAAAAACAAAATAACTGATGTTGAAAAGGATGCAGAGAAATTGGAATCCTTGTGCACTCTTGATGGGAATGTAAAATGACACAGCTGCTGTGGAAAACAGTATGATGGTTCCTCAAAAAATAAAACATTTAGAGTTAGCATATGATCCAGAGATTCCATTTTTGGATATTCACCCAAAAGAATTGAAAGCAGGGATTCAAACAGATATTTGTGCACTCATGTTTATAACAACATTATTCACTATAGCCAGAAGTTGAAAGCAACCCAAGTGTCCTTCAATGGATGAATGGATAAACAAAATGTGGTATTATATATAAAATGGAATATTACTCAGCCTTAAAAAGGAATGAAATTATGATACATGCTATGACATGGATGAACCTTGATGATGTTATGCAAAGTGAAATAAGTCAGTCACAAAAGGGCAGATATTGTAAGTTTCCACTTATATGAGGTTCCTAGGGTGGTCAAATTCTTGGAGACTGTAGAATGGTAATTGCCAGGGCCTGAGGCCAGGGGAGAATGAGGAGTTACTGTTTAATGAGGACAGCTTCAGATGAAAAGAGCTCTAGATGGGGATGGTAGTGATGGTTGTATGACTATGTGAATGCATTTAATGTGAATGAACTGTACAGTTTAAAATAGTTAAGATGGTAAATTTTACCTTATGTATATTTCACCGCAATTTTTTAAAAAACAAAGTTTTACATTCTTGGCATCTTTAAATGTCTTGCAACTATTTGAAAACTTCATCTTTGATTTCTTCTCCTCTCTGAGTCAATAGTCCTCATCTTCCCAAGGTTCTTGCTAATAAATGCTAATAAGAGGCTCCTAATCTCTGGCATAGGCTTGATTTTTTTAAGCCAGGCTGAATCTCAGTTTATGGAACTTGCTGAATATGTGATTTGAATCAAAGAATACAGGGTTTAAAATTTTGTTTCCATAGTATCTCTGAAAAAACTCAGCAAACTTCATTATGAACGAAGTAGTGTTGAAAAGAGTTCTCTTTAAAAATCAGAAACAAGTAGATACCTGCTAGTTCTGCTTCTATTCAACATTGTTGAGGCTCTTACACTAAAGAAAAAGCATTATGAAGAACGCTTTACCATTGTAAAAGACCAATTGTCACTATTCACAGCTGTTAAGGTGGTTTTAAAAATGACCCCCAAAATACATAGACAAAGTATTAAAATTAATGGGAAATTTGGACAAAGTTGCTGGATATAAAATCAATATGCAGGGACTTCCCTGGTGGTGCAGTGGGTAAGAATCCATCTGCCAATGCAGGGGACACGGGTTCGAGCCCTGGTCCAGGAAGATCCCACATGCCACCGAGCAGCTAAGCCTGTGTGCCACAACTACTGAGCCCGTGTGCCGCAACTACTAAAGCCCACACGCCTAGAGCCCGTGCTCCACAACAAAAGCCACTGCAATGAGAAGCCCGCACTCCGCAACAGAGTAGCCCCTGCTTCTCACAAAAAGAGAAAGCCCGACACAGCAACGAAGACCCCACACAGTCAAAAATAAATAAAATAAATAAAAATTTTAAAATCAATATGCAAAACTCAACTGCATTTCTATATACTAATAATATATAGGAAACATATTTAAAATGCCATTTATAATAGCAATTAAGAAGAAGTTATCTAGAACTACTATCAATGAAGTTGGTCTTCAACCTCTGTTTTTGGCCCAAATCTGGTATTTGGTGTAAGGTTTGGATGCAAGAAGGTCAAATGTCTACTTTAATGTCATTTCTTGTATCCCTGAATCTGTGTGTGATCATAGACTCTGTATTAGTAATACAAAGCCTGCTATTAGATTTTTTTGCTAATATCTAAATCTTTATAAATATAGGTAAACATTCTACATGTAACTAACTTAGAGGGGAAATCGTAGGTTCTTTCCATGTTGAAATGCTGGTTGTAGTATAACTGTGTATTTATTATTGCAGGAGTAAAATTCCACAGTAATTAATGATGGTTGTAAAAGCAGTTAATTTTATGTGGAAAAACAACAATCAAGAGCTTCCAACTAGCTAAATAAATAAGGGGAAAGACTGCAGATTAATATGAATATTAAGAGAATGTATTAGCTAGATAAATTTAGAGTGAACATTATATCATTTTTGAACTAAGAAGTGTTCCTAAAACTTTATGTAATTATACAAGCACAGTACTAAGAATTAGATTATGTAATTATTCTAGTCATCATAGAATTGTTTGGCATACTGGCACTCATTACATTAAATAAAATAATCTTTAAAACCTGCATTTAATTTTCAGTTACTTAATTTCATTTAAACCATGAGATCTTTGAGAAAAATTATTGTTTGGCAATCTCTCACATCTCATGAAGATAAATTAAAAGTATATTGTTCTGTTTGCCACTTCAAATTTTCCTAGGAAGAAAAGATCTAGCCAATAAAACACACAAAAAATATGAAGATAAAACTTTTAGAGAAGAAAAAGATATTCCTCAAAAACATTTTGCTTTTCCCTTCACCTCATTTGAGGGCAAGAGTGCTGTTGACGTGCCATTTAGTAGCTGTGGGAGCAATCTAACCGCTGTCGGTTCTGAGAACTGATTGTTTCTGCATCACAATATCAAACTTTTCAAACAAAAATTTTACTTAAAAATTGAAATATTTTTCATAACATAAATTTCCTGATAAAATTTTGTATTTATGGATGTATTCAGACATTTATTTAGTTTTCTGAAATCAGTTTTTGCCATGGCTTTGGCCAAATATCTGCTTTGGCATTTGGCTATTTGGTATTTGGCAAAAATGTATTTGATGCGCCTCTAGCAACTCTGAATATACGTAAAAAAATTATTTGCAAGACTATTATGGAGAAAATGTTGAAATTTATCTGAAACCATTAAAGAAGACCTTAAAATAAAGAAATATATTTATGAATAGAAAGGCCCAAGATTATAAAGATTTTATTTTTCCCCCAATTGATATATAGATCCAATGTGATTTTAATAGAAAGCCCTAGAGGGATTTTGTGGAACTTGATGAGCTAATTATAAAATTTCAATGGAAGGGCAAAGAGCCAAGTATAGCTAAGATGTTCCTGAAGGGAATACAGTGGGGGATTTGCCCAATACCAAGACTTATGTAGTTTTAGTAATCAACCCAGTGCGGTGATACTGGTTCATGGAGGGACCAATGGTTCAGAAATAGACATGTGCATATTTGCAAATTTGAATTTTTATAATTTGTAAATACAAATACCTATTGCTGAATAGGATAAAAATATAAAATTATCTGACTCATAAAAAACAGAAATTTAATTTAATTGGCACATTAAAGAATATACCCCAAGGAAAGAAGACATCCACATATTAGCCTTTCACCTTACCTTACCTCCCACATAATTCGGTGGTTGCTTTTTATAATTAATTTACCCTTTGTTATTACCACCCCATAAATAAAATTCTCACATTCACACTTCTAGGAGTCCTAATAACTGTGTTATCAAAATACTACAGCAGCAGGATAGGCTGTCTTCTGCTTTCTGTTTTAAGTGAATGAATTATTAGTAGGATTTTGAACTTGTTTCGGCTAGTTTTATCAACAGGATCATGGCAGATTTTGATACTCAAGCTTGGCAAAACAATCTTTTTTACAAAGATTTTTTGTTTTTACAAAACAATCTTTTTTTACAAACTATCCTGCAAACCAGTCCCCACAAAACTGATGACTCAGTACATCACTCCAGTACTGTAAAATTTCTAGAGGTAAATTCTGTGAGAGCTCAGAGTTAATTTCTTTTTTGTCTGTGATTCTTTTAAAAAAAATCTTTTCCATTTCTGTTCATTCTACATTTACACAGCTAACCCCAGTCTATAAGGTACTCGTCTATACATTGATTTGCTATTGCTCTCCAAATAGACACAGCATTTATCTCTCTTACCAGTGCGATATTAAATTCCTTAAGCACAGAGACCATGATGTCTATTTTTTGGGTACACTGCAATGTTTAGGATGGTATTAGCAGTGGAATAGACTCTATAGAATTTTGAGGAAGAATTAGAGTTGGAGGAAAGGGCAGAAGTAGGGAAGGAAGGTAGATGAAGAGGGGTATTCATAAGGAAGGAGATGAGACAGTCTCAGGACTGTAATAAAGTGGAAATATCTATGACATAATATTAAATGAAAAAAATCAGATTATAAAATAGTATGTGCAATATCATCCTATTTTTGTAAAAAAAATATTACGTATACATATACACACTCACACTTACACTCACAGGGACCCTATCAGAAAGATATATACCACAACATTAGTGGTTATTTTTTGTGATGTGTGTGATTTCTATTTTCATTTTTGTGTCTACTTGTAACTTCAAATTTTCTCAAATGAGCATGCGTTATTTTTATAATTAAGAAAAAAATATTTAAAAATATAAAACCAACTTTTTTACTTCTGGCTATAAGGGAGTAACAGTGTCCAGACTTGTCTTTCTGTTGAAACATAGACATGATATGCTAAACAAACAATCTGCAAAATCGCCGGGGCACGTAAAATTGTTTTTAGATGTTAAACAACAGACAGTGCAGGACTGGGATCCCTAAGAGAGGGAAACCAATGGGGATGAGCCCCTCAAGCAATCTAGATTTCTGCCTGAAGGCAATTTGTGAGCTTGGCACTGGTAGGGAAAGTAGGGCCAGGTGGTTTCATTGAGTTGAGGAGGCAGAGCTGGGAGACAGATGAGGCTGAAGTAGCTAAAATATGTGAGGCAGAATACTAAAGAGGAGGAAGGGTTGCAGGCAAAGAGCTCAGAAATCTGCACGGGGGTTCTCTGAGTCTTCAGTTGGAAATCATTTGCTCATGATCAAGGTAAAACTCCTTGGTTTACGAAGAGCAAATCCCAGAGAAAGAAGAGGTGTTGGGGAGCTACAAGCAGAGCAATTTCCAGAGCTCATACAGGGCAAGGAATTGTTCATATCCCCTACAGCCAGACCTTGTTGAGTACATGGGCATTCAGTAAGTGCCTTAGTAGTGAGGGTAAACTAGCCCTATAGAAAAGACTAACCTATACCCATCTTAAAATAGCCTCAAAAAAAAAGCCTTAAAAGAATAAAGCAGGACTGAAAATAGTTTCAATACTTTTTTAAAGAATACAGCAAAATGTGGTATCTACAATCTAAAATTCACAATGACTGGCATCCAATAAAAAAATTACTAGACATGCACTAATGCAAGAAAATGTGAAACATTATCAGAAGAAAAATTAGTCAATAGAGACAGACCTAGAAATGACAGAGATGATGGAATTTTCACACAGAAGCATAAAGTTAATATAAATCCATTCAATATGATCAAGAATGTAATGGAACACATGAACCTAGTGAGGAGGGAAATGGAAGATATAAAAGATAGAAAAAGAACCAAATGGAAATTCTAGAGATGAAAAATACAAAAGCTAAAATAAAAATTTTATTAAGTGACATTAACACCTGATTAGACACTGAAGAAAAAAGGTCAGTGAGCTTGAATATGTAGCAAATAAAACTACCCAAAACAAAGTACAGAGAAAAACACTGAAAAACAGTGAGCTTAAGCCTAGTGCACCAAGGGCAACATCCAGTGGTCTAACGTGTGCAGCTGGAAGCCCAGTGAAAAGGTGGGGGACATAGAAAGTATTTAATGATGCAACTTTCCAAATCTGATAAAATATATAAACCTATAGATCCAAGAAACTCAATGAATCCCCAAGAAGGATAAACACAAAGAAAACCATGAGACATATCACAATGAAAATACTTAAAACCAATAATATGATATAAAATCTTAAAAGTAACCAAAGAAAATAGATACAGAAAGGCAATTTTTAAAAAAGGTCTCCAGGGGACTTCCCTGGTGGTGCAGTGGTTGAGAGTCTGCCTGCCGATGCAGGGGACACGGGTTCGTGCCCTGGTCCGGGAGGATCCCACATGCCGTGGAGCGGCTGGGCCCGTGAGCCATGGCCGCTGAGCCTGCGCGTCCAGAGCCTGTGCTCCGCAACGGGAGAGGTCACAACAGTGAGAGGCCCGCGTACCGCAAAAAAAAAAAAAAAAAAAAAGGTCTTCAAAATGAAAACCTCTGTACTTTGAAAGACCCCACTAAGAAAATGAAGGGCTTCCCTGGTGGCGCAGTGGTTAAGAATCTGCCTGCCAATGCAGGGGATACAGGTTCGAACCCTTGTCCAGGAAGATCCCACATGCTGCGGAGCAACTAAGCCCGTGTGCCACAACTACTGAGCCTGCACTCTAGAGTCCGTGAGCCACGACTACTGAGCCCAAATGCCACAACTAGTGAAGCCCGCGTGTCTAGAGCCCATGCTCTGCAATGAGAAGCCACCCAATGAGAAGCCCACACACCGCAATGAAGAGTAGCCCCTGCTCACCACAACTAGAGAAAAGCCTGGGCGCAGAAACAAACACCCAACGCGGCCAAAAATATAAATAAATAAATATATTTAAAAAGAAAATGAAAAAGCAAGCCTCAGACTGGGAGAAAATATTTAATACATATATCTTTCAAAGGAATTGCACCTAAATATATAAACAACTCTTACAGTTTCATAAGACAACTCAATTTTTTTTTTTTTTTTTTTTTACTGTACGCGGTCCTATCACTGCTGTGTCCTCTCCCGCTGCGGAGCACAGGCTCCGGACGCGCAGGGTCAGTGGCCATGGCCCACGGGCCCAGCTGTTCTGCAGCATGTGGGATCTTCCCGGACCGGGGCACGAACCCGTGTCCCCTGCTTCGGCAGGTGGACTCTCAACCACTGCGCCACCAGGGAAGCCCCAACTCAATTTTTTAAATGGGGAAAAATGTTTGGACAGACAGTCCATAAAATAAAGTATGCAAATTGCCAAGAAGTACCAGAAAATATGCTTAACATTGTGCAAATTAAGCACATGCAAGTCAAACCCACAATGAGATGCTACTACATGTCCACTAATTGTCTAAAATTTAAAAGCTGACAACATCAAGTGTTGATGAGAATGCAGAACAATTAGAACGTTTGTATGTTGCTGGTGGGGAAATAAAATGGTGCAGACACTTTAGAAATCAATTTGTCAGTTTCCTATAAAGTTAAACTGTGAGACCAGAGGAGGGGTTGGGATATCACAGCACATTACCTTAGCCGTGCTCTCCTCTTTTTCTCTGAAGACCCTCATTTCTCCAATTTCCAAGTCTTCTGGAAGCTGCCTTCCAAAGAGAGGGGCTGTGAGGAAATCACCTTTCAAGAAAGCTCAAAGCTGGAAGCAGGACTTTTCTTTGCTCATGGACTTGTGTAAATTATTTCTGAGCAGTGACTCGAGCCATGAAGGCTGACAGATCTGTGTTCTATGGAGTCCAGGGCCTTGGCTGGTCCAGGTGGGACCTGGTGAGCCAGACATGGGATGTGTTTGTGTGGGTCCTTCCTGTCCATCCTTCCCACCTGTGCCCTCCACTTGCAGCTTCTCCTATGGTGTCTGCTTTTGATTCTTCCAATGAGTATGTGGTACTGTTTTCTATAGTGGTGAAATACACATACCATAAAATTTGCCATCTTAACCTTTTTTTTGTTTGTTTTTTTAATATTTATTTATTTATTTTGGCTGCACCGGATCTTAGTTGTGGCACACGAGATCTTTGTTGCAGCATGCGGGATCTGAAGTTGCGGCATGCAGACTTCCTAGTTGTGGCATGTGGACGTCTTAGTTGCAGCATGCGAACTCTCAGCTGCAGCATGTGGGATCTAGTTCCCTGACCAGGGGTCGAACCTGGGCCCCCTGCTGGAGTCATACCCACTGGACCACCGGGGAAGTCCCATATTAATCATTTTAAGTGCACAGTTCAATGGCATTAAGTACATCACTGCCATCCATCTACAGACCTTTCTCATCTTCCCAGACAAACTCTGTCCCCATTAAACACTAACTCACCATTCCCCCTTCCCTTGGCCCCTGTCACCCACCATCCTACTTTCTATCCTTGTGGATTTGCCCTAGATATCTCACAGAAGTGGAATTATACAGTATTTATCTTTTGTGACTGGCTTATTTCACTTAGAATAAAGCCTCAAGATTCATCCATGTTGCGGCCTTTTAAGGCTGAATAATATTCCCTGTATGGATGGGCCACATTCTGTCTACTCCTTCATCCGTCAGTGGATACTTGGGATATGTTTCTTCTTGAATCAAAAAAAACATTAAGTGTTGAAAACAACATTAATCTCATCTCTCAGAAATTCCTTTAGCTCTGATGGCGTCAAGCACTGAGCTCTGAAATGCTTCCTATTCTTGCCTTCGGTGCTGGGAAGCTTGAGATGACACCTGGAGAGCTTTCTCTCTGTGTGTCTGCTCTTACTAACGTGCAGCTCTGGAAAAGGGTCTTCACTCTCTTTCACACGTGCGTGAGTGTGTGCTGTGTGTGTGTCTCCATCACAGACACACAAGCCAGGGCTCTGTGTTACAACGTCCTTGGCCAGGGTGAAAACACAGGCCTCTCATCCAAAACACAGGGGGAAAGTGCTGTGAGAGCTACATTTAAAGGCTTTTCTTTCTTCCAAGGTTGTTCTCTTGACTTATTATATTTTTTATTTGCTATTCATCATTGTTCTAAGAAAATCTAAGAATTTCAATTATTAGCATGAATTTTACTATTCTTTATGTTGTGCAATACAGTTTTAAATGCAAACATCAGAGCGTTTAACTTGTATGCAGAATCACTGAAATGACGCAGTTCTGTTTGTTGGCTGGACCCTGGACGATGCCTCCATCCACCAGCAGAGACAAAACAGGCCAGATGGGGCAGGGCTGGAAGGAGAAAAGGGCCCCTGCACACGGCAGACAGCAACACCAGGGGTCAGTGTGACCCAGCTCCAGCCAGGCCGAGGCGCCAGCAGGGTGGGCGGGGAGGATGCAGGAAGGCGGCAGAGGGGCAGGTGGCTCCAGGCCCCGCACACACAAGCACAGGTCAGAAGACAGTGTCATTGAGAAGCTGGAGACAGTCCCTGGCCCAGGCAGCCAGTGTCCATCAGCCATGCAGCCCTCGCACAGACGGCTCTTCCCAAGGGATGAACAGCTCACCTGGGGCCTCTGCCCAGCAGCAGGGGTCACGCCCTTGACCCTCCAGCTAACACCCGGGCCTCTCTCTCCCAGGGTCCTCCCAGGACCCCTTTGGAGTCCCCAGGGGCCGGTCAGCTTGGCCAGGTGGGGTCAAGATGAGAACTCAGGGAGCAGCCCCAGTGGACAGAGCATGCAGGGCACCAGGACACCCACCATCAGCCCCCTCCTCTGCCCAGTGTTAGACTAAAGGAAGCCTTCATCGTTATCTACAGGAGGTGCAGGTGCTGAGCGAGAGCTTCTATCAGTTACAGCTCTGGCCCGGGTCCCGTCCAAGTTCCCTTCCCTTCCCTGGTTGAGCCCCGTATGTGTCCTATGCTTCACGCATTTCTCCTCTGCCTCTTTCCAAAAAAGGACTTGAGGCAGCTGCTTGCCCTGGGTATCTGGAACCACCCCCAGAAGCATCTTTCCACTAGAAGTTTCACTGGTATTCTCTCTTGAATTTCCTGCAAAAAGAAAATTACTTTCTGTACAATGTGGATACTGGTAAAATCTCTGATTTCATCATTAGCTTTAAAAACCGCAGCTAACAGTACGGTAGGCTCTGGTGAAATCAACCTGGTGGCTCAGAGAGGACATCCCACGTCCAACACTTTTCCTATTTTTACACCCAGAAATTCATTTTGGCTTTGATTCCTTCTTTTCATCTTTATGGATTTTAAATTTCACACTGTAGCAGCGTTTGTCTGTATGCGCAATGAGATACCGGACAAACTTTGAAACTCTGACCTGAGCAATCTCGGCGTGTCAGCCCCTCCCAGTGCTTCCCAGGAGATTCAGAGGGCCATGTGCTCTTGGTAACCAGCCAACTGCAAAGCTCACAGCACCCCCAAATAAATGGAAAGTTCTCTTCCCTGCCTTGCTGTAGTCCCACTTGGTGGGCTCTCTGAAGGGCCATTTCACACTTCCTGGGCTCTTCCCCTTAAGAGGCAGAGCAAATCACAGCCCTGCCAGGCTTTCCCGGGGTCTCCACTGTATTGGCTGTTTTGGGAAACAAACAGGAGAGGGTAGAGGAATGTTGGCTGGGTGGTTTCTAAAGCCCCCTGGCTGCGTGGCAGACAGAGAGGAAAGTGCACTTGTTCAAAAAGCGCATTCATGACGGAAGGGGTGAAAAGGCAGATTCAGGATCCTGAGGGGCAGGTACCGACCTGGGCCTGGCACAATACTGCCCAGCGATTTTCAGATGTGGACAATGGCATTGTTGGCAAGGTGACTTGGGGCAAACTGGGGTGAATCGGGGACTTTGGCGTCATGATATGAAGCTTGGCAAAAAAAAAAATACACTGCGTTTTCTTTGTAATTATGTAGACGTGACAAGAAAAAATATTGACTTTGCATAAAACTTCCAAATGAAATCGTTTCAAAAAACCTTGTAGGGGCTTCCCTGGTGGCGCAGTGGTTGAGAGTCCGCCTGCCGATGCAGGGGACGTGGGTTCGTGCCCCAACCTGGGAAGATCCCACATGCTGCGGAGCGGCTGGGCCCGTGAGCCATGGCCACTGAGCCTGCGCGTCCGGAGCCTGTGCTCCGCAACGGGAGAGGCCACAACAGTGAGAGGCCCATGTACCGCAAAAAAAACAAAAAACAAAAAAAAACACCTTGTAAAACTTGATTTAGAAAAACATAACCTCCTCACAGCAGGATTTAGCCTCGAAACGGCCACACGTAAGTCCTTACCGAGACCTTCTAACGACGCACTCTTCCAAGTCTTGACACCCGCTTGCAGTGAGAAGCACAAGGAGAATTTCGAGACAATTTTGTAACCACCTAAAAGTCAAAAGTTGGAATTTCATCTAAGATTTTGGTACCTCCCTTCCTTTCCCTGTAACATGGGCATCTTTTAAAATTTTATTGAAAAAAATGTTACTGTAGTAAGAGCACTTAACACAAGATCTGTCCTCTTAGATTTTAGGTGCCAACCCCGGGCTGTTACACGTGTGGTACAGCCTGTGGGGGATTGGAGCCCTGGACACTGGGGCTGGCAATGCAAATGGTTGACATTTCTTATCATCTGAATGGATCTGGAAACCAATCAAACTCCCTCGACGTGGAAGGCCCCCTCTACTATGTGCGGGTGCATTTTAAACAGTTCCCGGAGGCTGGCAGCAATGGTGGGAGGGCAGCTGTGGAAGGAGAAAAGGTGGAGAAATGGGGGTGGGGCTGTCCCAGGACCTCGGCCGCCCGTCCCCATAGGACACAAGTTCCCCGGCAGTGCCCAGGCCCTCGGCCACTCGGGGTGTGCTCTGCCCAGGTGCCAGGGACCAGTAGCCCTGTGGCTCTGCTGCGGACAGGAGGACCGACTGTCACTCTGGTACCCGCCGCCCACAGGGCCGGGGGCCCCCAGACGCCACCCCTCGGGTCAGGGGAAGCTGCGTGAGGCTCTGGCCTCAGGTGCTGGCGGTTCCCACCAGGCACGTGGGTGGGGGAGGACGTGCTGGAGGGCTGGGCGGGGTGGAGCAGAGACAGAGCCCCAGGGCCGCGGCCACGTTGTGGGAGAGGAGAGGTCGGGTGTGACAGACTGGGACCCGGACTCGGGGGATGCCAGGGCTGAAGAAAGCACCGCAAAAGACAGGTGAGACAGGCTCACACAGACACGCAAGAAAGACAACATGAACTGTCTCAACAATAATTTGTATATTGATTTCATGTTGAAACAATATAATGGATATCATGTTTAACTAAAATATTTTATTAATTTTACCTGTTTTTTACTTCCTAAATGTGACCAGTAGGGAACATTAAATGTCCGGAGGGCAAGCGTCCTGTCACCATTGCACACGCCAGGCTTCCCGGCCGGCTACCCGTTGATTAAAGGCTGCCGTCACCTGGGCCCCGTGCCAAGAGTTCAGGTGACTGTGTCGGAGCCAGGTGACACGAGAACACCCCCTGGGACCTGTCAGGGCAGAAACGGAGGCGGGGTCAGCCTGCTCGGGTGACACAATCTCTGAAAAGATCCTGAATCTGGAGAGATTTAATTTCAAGAGACACAGGCAAGTCTCAGCACTGAGCCAACCCCAGACAGCACGGGTGTGGGTGATGGAGGAGACGCAGCTCCTGGCGATGGACAAGAAGCTGGGGGCCTTATTGTGCAGGGAGGGGAGGGTCGTTTTGACCAGAGTCCAATCATCTTGGCAGTAGCTGAAATATATTTGCTGTTCGTTCCCTCATTCGACCACCAGGTGCTGGACCCCCGCCTGCGCCCAGGGGTCAGGAGTGATGGGCTGGCCTAGCACACAGGCAAGGACACAGCCCATGGGAGAGGCCAGGAGAGTGGAGCTGGAGGGGACGGAGAGGGATGAGGAGTTGGGGGGTGGCTTCTGAAGTGGGACCAGACGGGGCCTGGGGTGTGCTGGGGCTGAGGGGGCAGGGGCTGGGCGCTAGGTGTCAGGAACCTTCTAGAAGGCGCTGGGAACTTTGGGTTTGATCAAAGTGCTATGGGTGAGGTGGTGGATTCACACTTTCCGGTGGCCCTGGGGACACGAGCCTTGAAGCGGAGTGTTGAGAAGGGGCTGGATTTGGGCAAAGCTGCAGGAGGAGGCCAGCCACCAGTCAGAGCATCACACTGGGG